>NC_051184.2:36127234-36499554 GCF_013339695.2 Rhipicephalus sanguineus | reverse complement strand
CAAAGAGAGAGAGAGAGAGAGGGAAGAAAGAGAAAGAAATAGATATAGTGAGAAAGAAAGAAATAGAAAGAAGGAGATACAAAAAGAGATACAAGAAACAGAGATAAAGAGAAAGAAATACAAGAAAAAAGAAAGCCATCCAGCTCCACTCTTCCTTCAGGCTTGACAACACTGGTGCAAAGGTGGAATAATTTTTTTAATTGTTCGAACAAAACCAATAGAGTGAACAAGTGGTGGATACTTGCACTCGAATACACAACAAAAAAGATTGTCAACAATTACGTCAGCTTTTACGACACTGTAAAAGAGTGCACTAAAACGGGAGTACACACGAGAGACTAAGGCGACAGCACGTCAGCGAGGCTTCTCTTGTCGCTGCAAACGTAAACTCTTGTATCGGGAACCTTAGGCAAACAACAACAATCCGAGGTAATGGACATTTCTTGAACAAGTGAACAGGTTTACGTCCACTCAGAAACGCGTACTTGAAGCGCACTAAATAACACATGATGCGAAAACAATGTGATGCGAGGACAAAATTGCGCCGTTCTTTCAATGAAACCACAAAGAATACACGATGTAGGAAGTGTGTTCTCAGTTAAAAGGGGGGTCATTCTAAACACACTTCTCGACTGAAATATCGTAGGTATTTATTTTATCAAATTGTTTGTCTTTCGGGTTCATGCACTACTGTGTTTTCTTCTCGTATGTTTATTGCTTTATATAGGTTTTCATTGTTCAAACTGCTGCTAATCCTTGAATTATTTATATGGAACCTCCACCAACGGTCCCATTGCAGTCTAGTACCACGGCCGCTACAAAAAAAAAAACAGGTGCGGCCTGCTGCGTCGCGTCGCAGTCATTGGGCAAGCGCGTCCCGGTCGAGTTCACAGTTGCGGCCGCAGTTTTTGGTGAGGACGCCACTAGCGCGGTCCGCAAAGCAGAGGCCAGTTCGTGCTACCATTATGCAGCGGCCGTGGTGCTACAATGTGGTCGGCTCGGAATTTATGCGTTGTTCGTGTGCTTTTTTGTGTGATCGTGTGTGTGAGTAGCTTTCCTCGTGTTTCTTGCGCCTGAGTGCGTTTATTTTGTGTGCGCGTCTGTGGCGGACGGTTTTTTCCAGCGGTGAGGTGCCGCGAAGCTGTTGTGTGCCGCTGTGCAATTCAAACGCGAGAAGAGACGCTACTATGAAGTACCACGAATTCCCTAGCGATCTGCAGCGTCGCGAAGCGTGGCTGAGAATATTTCTCGCCAAGGGCCATCAGGGAAAGCAAGTAAATGGAGCCAAGCGACAGGTCGCTGGTATGTGCATTACATTTCACTGAGGATGACTATAAAAAGAACACGAAGATTAGGATTTTGCTTCCGACTGCGGTCCCAACTCTGTTCCCGGTTATCCGCACTACATGCTGCTGATTTCATGTCATGCACCTTTAATAAACTGCCGCGCTTGTTCATTGCCGAGAATAGAGAGACAGAGGAAAAGTCAAATTTCGGCAGAAAACGCGGCCACCCTCCTGAGTGCCTGCATCACTCACTACTTCGCCTTGAAGAAACACGTAAATATACTCAGCATACTTCGTAATAACGAGAACTTCTTTTAATTTCAGGTGAGTAAAGCGGGCAACCTTCATGAAGAGTACTGAGGCCCACTCTACAAATATTGGTAGTCCTAGGGCAAACCGTTCACATATGTGGGGTAATCGGCATTTCTAATAACGACTTCAATATTCAACCTGTAATGTGCAGCTATAAAACGCGTAATCTACGGCCTGATTGGAGTAGGTGTCGCGCGTACAAACGCGGCTGTCGAAGCGCTTCTCCGTGAACAGCTGTACCGGTGTGGTGGCGCCAGAGCGGGCGCAAGGAGAACTAGGCCCCGGACGCCGTTTCGGCGCCACGCAGCAGGCCGCACCTGTTTTTTTTATGTAGCGGCCGTGCTAGTACTTTGGGACCTTCGTATATTCTATGCATTGTTGTTACCATGTTATGTAATAATAAAGCGGATTGACTGATTGATTGATTGATTGATTGATTGATTGATTGATTGATTGATTGATTGATTGATTGATTGATTGATTGATTGATTGATTGATTGATTGATTGATTGATTGATTGAAATTATTTCGTGTAATGCAATGCCACCACACTGAGCTTGCTTACAGAGGCGCCACCCGCTGTGTTTGTTCAACTCACCTGCTCTCCTAGAAGCAAACGTAAGAACATTAAGACGTATCGAGGTATTCTGCGTTGTTACTGCCAGTTCCAAGTCCGGAAATGTTCTGGGCCAGATTGTTATATAGGACATTCCTTCGAATTGCTTCCTTAACGTCGTTTGCTTCGACGTATCCAAAAGTGTATCCAATTCGGAACAGCTCCTACATTCCGCCGGTCTCAGCCACTTCGAATCACCTATAAAAAAAAACACCTCTACAAGCATTCTCTCAGTTGATTTTTTTACGGTCAAGAAGCCAAGAAACTCGGCTGCTCGACCGTTTGCCGCACTCGGCATACCTAAGCATCGCCTCAATTATTATGTGCACCACTGTGATAGCAGAGAACGTATTTCACGGAACAGCAGGTTTCTTTTACGCGACGGCGCGAAATGTATCTTAAATGCTGTAGTATATATACGCTACATTTGCGTTGTCCCTAATGCATACGCTTTTCCACATCATCTAAGTGCACGAAAATAGTAAACATATTGCATAAATTTCTAGTGATGAAATCGATATTTGAACGGAAACCCGTCTGGTCAGGAACAGACATGAAGGCAATTAGAACAACCCTCTGACCACGATTAAAAGCAAATAAAAGCATGACGTTTCGCCCCCGTACGGGAGCGTTGTTCACAAGTGAAAAAGTTTTTTCACTTGTGAACAAGGCGGGGGCCGAAACTTCGTCCTTTTATTTGCTTTTAATCGTAGTCAGAGTGTTGTTTGAATTGTGTTCAAATTTCTAGTGACTTCAGATCATACAGCAACAGAGAAGACATGCCTACATATAAAGTTCGCGCAGAAATTTTATAGTACTCCGAAAAGTATCGCAGTCTGAAAGCATTTTTTCGGCGCAGGATGCCAAGCTACTTGGAGTATTAGATAAATAGCGAAATCGAAAAAAAAATCAAGACGTTCACCAATCTCATTATTAAACATCTGAAAGCACTGCGTGATTATATGAATTATATGGCGCCAAGACAAAATTTGTAACATTCCGGGTGAGTTTTCTTTTCACAAACTTGGGCAAGAAGGAAAACAGAATGGGAGAAGGCAGGCAGGTTAACAACGCCCATATAATACTTTAAGAGCTCACATGTGCACGCGCGCGCGCCTTTAGGTATACATAAAGCCAAGGCATAAGCGAAGCAAATCCAAGGAGATGCTTTAGGTGCGAAGTAATCACGCTGCTTCGACCTTGCACCTATAGGTCCAGTGGCCGCGCGCGAAGTTTAGTGGACCAGCGCTTCTTCTCAGGACCGTAGCCAGGAATTTTTTCGGGGAGGGGGGGGGGGGGGCACTTGCTGAAAACCTTGACTATTTGAGAAAAACACCTGTTTTCATTATTTATTTTTGGTAAAAACACATACCTCACCAAAATTTCGGGGGGGGGGGGGGGAGGAGGGGCGGGCCCCTAGGGCACCCCCCCCCCCCCCCTGGCTACGGGCCTGCTTCTTCTGAAGATTATAGAGCACGAAAGACACGGACGAAGGAAGACGTGACACACACAGGCGCTAACTTGCAACAATGTTTATTTCGAAAACAGGGAACCACATATGTTGCAAGTTAGCGCCTGTGTGTGTCACGTCTTCCTTCGTCCGTGTCTTTCGTGCGCTATAATCTTCAGTATGACATACCAACACGCCCAAAACGCCACGTTACTCTGCTTCTTCTGCACCGAACTACAGAGTACGACTCTGCGCCAGCTTTGGGGAAACGAGGCTCTGACCCAGTGCTTTCAATTGATCGCCGTCTCCGTTTCGTTTCGTTCTGTTTGCGCTTACTGTCCTCTCTGGGCTGACCTACTGCACAGCGTACAGCTGCGAATGCGATGCGACAGGTGGAATTCCCTACCTCTCGTCGAACCCTCGAGAATTATTTTGTTCCCTCTTTTACTTAGCAAAGAGGAAAAGCTGTCGTTGGCAATCTACCGAAATGCGTGGCAGCGCGTGTAGAGGTTTCCAGTAGACCAGCGCGACGCTTCCAACTGAAGTACGTTGTAAATCTTACACTGGAAAATCAGCGCTTCCGCTTACTAAAGGATCAGGAAGTGGTGTTGCAGACAACAAAACGGAAAGTCTGGCTCGTTGGTCTTGATTCATAACGTACGGAATTGCACAGCGCGGAATACAGGACGAAACACTTGTCGGTGCGTGCTTCTTCAAGTGTATTGTCCAATATTCCGCGCTGTTCAATTCCATACGTTATGTACGAAGGAAGTGGTGTATTGGTCTGTATAGTGTGGATGGAACTTGGACAGAAATCTGCGCGTATGAACGCTCTACTGCAAAGCAAACTCTTGCTAGCGAACGGCAAATTGCCACGTTATCTTCTTTATTTCTTTCATATTGCTAGATGTTCTTTCTTTACTCGCTCATTCTCGCTCACGCGTACCTTTTTTTTTTCTTTTTTTGGAAATGGAGTAGCTGAGGTGATACAAACCCCTCCACATCAATTTCACGTCAATTTAACTCACATCAAAACCTCTACCGGCCACCCCAGGCCGTGACGATATGTGGCTTGTATTTTCGCGTGGTTTCCGGTGAGCTCTAGCAAGAGTGTATTACCTTCGCATAATACGATGTACAGCCGGCATTTTTATGAAAGGGGAGACGCGACCGTGTGGCAAATAGCCTCGTATCGCACATGGGGCGCGGTGCAGTGGAGGCATCTAGAAGTAAAAGGAGAGAGCGACGACATTCCTTCTATTGCCTGCACCCCTTCATGCAAAGGGGGGGGGGGGGTCGTGCGTCACGCTTCTCTGCGGACAGCAGACGTCATGCCTATCTACTAAGCGAAGTTCCCTCCGTGTAGGATCAGAAGCGCTCTTAATATAAAATTTGTGCTTGCATCAACGGCACGTGAGGTAGTAAAAGCAAGTATGGTCGCTGCCAAAATTTGTTATGCTTTTAATTTCTCTCAAATGCTTCGGAAACTCTGATAGCAACAATCCTTGTTCGCTGACATGTGCCAATGAACACGGATATAAAAAAAGAAAGAATAAAAAAATTAAGGCATCTTCACACTAGGAGTGCCAAGTCTGAAGCAACTGAGGAGCTGGATGGCCTTCTTCTTCTCTTTATTTTTATTGTTTTTTTCTTCCTGTGTTTCTTTCTTTTTCTCTCATCTGTCTGTTTTTTCTGTCTTTTTTGTCCCTGTTTATTTCTATTTCTTTCTTTCTCTCTCTCTCTATGTATTTCTTTGTCTTTCTCGCTCTTCCATCTTTCTCTTTCTTGCCCTTCTTTCTCCCTCTCTCACTTCTTGCTTCCTCTTTTTTCTTTCTCTTCCTCTCTCCTTTTATTTCTTTCTCTCTCTTACTTTCTCTTTCTGTATTCTCTTTCTTCCTCTCTATCTCTCTCTTTCTCTTTCTTTCTGTGCTATGCTCTACTCTCTCTCCTGCTTCTTTCCCTCCTCCTCACCCTCAGTTCCCTTTCCCGCCACCTTGCTCTACTATGCTATACAAGGCTATGCCATGCTTGGCTACCGCGCCTGGATAGCCGAGTGGTTAGGACGCTCGCATTCGGATCGTGGGTAGCGGGTTCGAATCCGGCCTCCGGCAAAAATTTTTTTGCCAAGAATTTGTCTCGTTCTCCTACTTTCTTTCTTTCTTTCTTTCTTTCTTTCTTTCTTTCTTTCTTTCTTTCTTTCTTTCTTTCTTTCTTTCTTTCTTTCGCTCTCTGTCTCTGTACTTGTTCACTCACCCATCAGAGTTATTCTATTCAGCGCCGGAGGAAATGGTCCACGTGTTTCGGGAGTGAAGCACAAGATGAAGAATAGAGCGCGTACCGATTGATCATGGTGATCGTTTCTGTTCGCACTATCCGGCGCGACGAAAAGCTTAAAGATCTCCGCTCTTAAAATAAAGACACACTGGGGTGCTATCTTTGCACGACGGCCCGAGTTTTGGCGAAACTCAGAATCTTTCCGAGTTCAGGCGGCACCCCCCTTTTGAACGAGCTACCAGTACGAAAAGGTGAAATCCATCCCTCAGCGCACGCTGCGTTCCATTGGATATGATGGAACGCGGCTTCACGTCAAGGGCGGTCGACAAAGTTGGGTGGTGTCTTCAAACCAGAGGCATCTTCTTTCATTTGTTTGTCGTTCCACTGAAAAGTGTCGGAAACATTTACTAACGGTATTTTTTAGAGGTACGGGCTGTTTAAAATTCTTTTCAAGCATTTAACGTCTCCACCAAATATCCTTTGAATAATCAGCACCGTGGCCTCTGAGATTAACTCCGGCCGAGTGCTAATCGCCGAGGCCACGGGTGTAATCATCGTGGTCGGCCTGTACATTCTAGCGCGTTGCTCGGATTCATTGTCTGCACGCTCCCCGAGCACGTGCGCCCGGCTGATTAGCTAATTGGCTGGGCGGTATACCTAGCTAATTAAGTCAGGACATGCTGTGACCAAGGTAATTAAGCCAGGTCAAGCCACATCTTACTAAGACCATGCTAGTGAAGCCGCATAATGCTAAAACTGAGCTAATTAAGGTCATGTTAATTAACCGAGCGCTAATTAGGAGGGCTCATCAATAGCAAGCTAATTAGACCCTTACTAAATAAGGCCATGCTAATTAGACGCGTGCATGTTTGGGCTATTTAGTACATGTTAATTATTACCTTGCGAATTAAGCCTGAATATTTATTGCCTTGCTAATTAAAATTCTACTAACAAATACAATACTATTCAATACCATGTTAATTAAGAATAAATCAAAATTGAGACCGAACTTACGTGGTCTTCACTCCGAAGCAGACCGAGCAGATTGAGTAGATGAGCCACGTAAAAAGCCGGAAGAAGCTAAGTGATCACAAGCTCCACCAATGGCCCCAGCCTTGCACAATTAGTGCAAGCTGACCAAATTATTTTATATGCAAAGAGGCCGCTGCTTAGCGTCCACCGCATGAAAGGCTTGACAGGCACACCGGTACTACGAGAGTCACGAGTTGAACTGGGGCCTTTTCAGAATCAGCGAGCTTGAACCCGAATTCGCGCGTCAATCAGATTGATTGACAGACGCCCGCGGCGAAGATCGGGTTCACTCACCGCGTTTGTTCTTGCCGAGAAGCAGTGCTCACGCTGCAACGCCAGCGAGCGGCGCGATTCATCTATGAGCTTAATCACACAGACTATGCGCACACGCATGAAGAACTAAAGGTTATATCATGACGTGGCTACTACGTCTCGCCTTAAATTTCACCGCGCTCACGACGTACGACTTATAGCCGTGAAGCAAGAGTCCCTGGCGGCATTTGCGGCGAGAAATGTTACTATTTACTTGTTTGTGGAGACATTGTTTCTACTTACTCGTCACTGCAGAAAAATAACCAGAATTGTAATGTAAGCCTGTGCATTTCTTTATCTGTAATATACGAGAGAAGCGAAACGGGCTGCATGAGAGTGCTGCGTGTGCGCCCTGTTGCCTTCGAGAGTGGAAATTTCCATGCTACAAGTGGAACGAAATAATTTGCCCGAAAGTGAACAAACGCCTAGGAATACGCCTGTGGGTGAATCGATGTTCAGTTGGCAAAAAGATAGCGCGACAATCACGCTGACATAGCTGCACTGTTGAAATGTTCACTGAGTGACGGCGCTGACGCCTTCGTACGCGGTGTTCCTTAGAAAACCGCCGCAAATGCCGCACATGCGTTTTTGACGCCATGCTCGTTCTTGCAGCCGTTTTTATCAACGCTGCTATCGCGTGCTTCGCACTGTATTCCTATCGTGACCGCCGTAGCGCGAGCTCGGAGCAAACTCGTGTTCCCGAGGAGCTCGGGCCATCCTGCATAGCACCCCTGGTGACGGGAGTGTAGGAAGTAGAAGGAACGACACCACTCTCTCATTTTATTTTCACATTTCGCCACTGCGCCGCGCCCCATGTGCGGTACAAGGCCATCTACCCCGCGCTCGCGTGTTCTCTTTCATAAAAATGACGGCTGCACGTAACCGTGTTACGTTAGGCCCCCTTGGCTTACGACGCCTCAATGCCGTGGCACGGTAGACATTCGCAGAGATCAATGCTTTAACATACCGTAATAAAGTACGTGCTTGGGGGTGACATAAATTAATGTTGCATTAAGAGGCTGGGATTTTGTGTTTCGCACCACCATCGCATCATCAACCCTAATGTTCTATAACCGTCTACTAGAAGGATATCAAACGACGCTATCTCTACCCTGCGCAGTACTTGATGCTAGGTACGCCGGGAAGCCGAAATACGGGCAAAAGGCTTTGCAAGGAGGGACATTGCTCGGAAGAGCAGACAGAGTAATACTTTGCTCTCTTTTTATCTTTCTCTTGAGGCTTCCCGGCTTTCGCAGATAAACAAACAACCGATTTTAACGAACATCGAACGTTATAAATAATTTCAGTTCAGCTTGAGACGGGACAAGGGGATGGTTTATATTACAACAGATTTCTTGTTTTTCCGAAAGATTGTAACTAGCAAGACCCAATTCGAGTCGAAACATTCAGTCTGAGTAGTCTGCGCAGCGCCGTGTTGTTGCACAGTCCCAGTCGCCAACGAAAATCAGCCGCGGTAAGCGTTATTAGAGAATACGCGTGCTTCACGTATCTAACATATTCCATGTTGCGGTAGCGCACCGCATAACACGCAAAGTTAGAGCCCTCGCATATCTCTCATGCACTGAAATCTGATCTGAAATATGTATAGTTTCTCGTACGAAAGAGTAAAGCGTTCAATCTTTTCAGACAGAAATGCTAATGGTTTCACGCTGCATCGTACAAAATTGAAAAGCTGTCCGATAACCTTGGATTCCGTTATTCCGAGCACGAACGCGGATTGTGAGGCGGTATCGTATATGGAGCATATAAGAGAGGTTGGCAAAAATTGGAATGAAGCCTTTCAGTCGCGGCGTTTTTGGTAGGGAAAGAAGGCCAGGTAGAAATGCCGCACATACGAACCTCGTTTTCCAGAGTGGAAAGGGGGAAGAAAGGAAAAGAGAGCGCGGTGATCTGGTCACGAGCTTCCAGCCGCCCACCCCACAAAGCGCTATGCGCTCCCGAAATGGCTCGCGTTTTGCAGGGCCGTAATGAACGCAGTAATGAAGGCTGCTCCCCAACCACCTCGTCGCCAGACCGCCCGTTGAGCGCAGCAGGGGCCGGTAGGTCAGATTCCGCTCTCGGCTTGACTTCAGGTTTAGCTTCGGGCTTTATGTGGAATATTAGAAAAAAAAAGAATGTTAAGCTGGGAAGAAAACAACAGACGATCCATCAGTTACCGGCCCAAAGCCGATGCAAATAGAAAAATAACAACTGCACAAAAGAGAGAGAGAGAGAAATTGTAGTGATTACGACATATAATGAATTTTAGGCGCCTGTACCATCCTTTGGATGTGCTTCGTTCCCATATTCAAGAACACGTCAAGTCACGTCCTCCGCCTGTCTTGCCATTTCATATACAGCACGACATGATGCACGTTTATAAACCATCACATGCACTTATGTGCTACATATTTAACTATCACATGAATAGGAGCAGCGAATGCGATCACTTCACACTAAAATATTGTTCACTGCTATTACTTGTCTAATTTAGGACAGGAAATCTTTACGAAACCTTGGTTGCCAGTCAATAGTTATTGTGAATTTTTTTCAGCTTTTATTGAGATGTGTAGCATTTCTCTAAACAGCATCTGTTAGTGCATCCAGGGATGATAAAAATGATGTACTGCACAACGCTATATAAATAAATGTCGGGGTTTAACGTTCCAAAACCATGATATGGTTGTCAGGGACGCCGCAGTGGAGGGCTACCACTTGGGCTTCTTTAACGTGCACCTAAATCTCAGTACACGAGCCTCAAGCATTTTCGTCTCCATCGAAAATGCGGCCCTCCGTGGCAGGGATTCGATCCCGCGACCTTCGGGTCAGCAGTCGAGGATCATAACCACTAGACCACCGGCAGCGCGTTTACTGTACAACGCTCTCACACACGCTAAAAATCGGCGAATACTGTTTCAAAGACGATGTAAACGCCATTTATTTGACGGTACAAACTTATATCAAGGTATTGAGCTTTATAAGCTTTGATTAATGCGAGTTACAGCCCTGCAATGCCTGTTTCTGGTGCAAGGCCGCAGATTTGCAAGATTCACGCTTCGGGTCTTTTGGAAGTAATTGCTAGAAGTATGAGGTGCTGAATCAAAATTTCGCTTGCACACTAAAGATAACTCACTTTGTTCTTTCAAGTGCATTGAGGAAATCTCCTTTAACTGTTTCATGAACATGAGCACGTGTGCTGTGACGCGTATTCTTCAAGTATTACATCCCGTATTTGGAAGCCTTTAACTAGGGGTTAGATCTACATAAGCTGAGCCTGCGTCTTAATTTCATCACACGCTGACGTGAACAATGGGAAGACAGCTGCGAGACTGCGCACACAGAAGTTGAGCAAAAGCGTCATGGTAAGAACAAATTCGCGCTCCCAGTGAACTGCTTTCTCGCGGAACACAAGGTCACAACTGGCAGCTTCGGAACTGGGCGCGGACAACATGTTGTTTGCTACACTGCCTGCAAATGGGTGAGCTTTCAATATTTACATTAGTTCCCCGGGAAAGAGTATGGCTCTCTGCTCAAATATTGGCGAGGCCTGTGTCAACATGAGAACCGTCACTGTGCATCGGACCGCTGTCTGAGCTGTCACCAGGCCTACTGCGTTCTACGTGTTGCCGGAAGTCGTGGCTGTGAATGTCGCATACGCCATTTTACGCGGAGGGGACACGTAACGACCATTGCTGAGAAACAAGAATGCTGGTCTGTATTTGTACAAGAATGCCTGCAGGCAAGCACGCTTGGGATTGAGTATGAAAGATAGATGAGCACTAAGAACGGCAGAATGGAACAGAAAGCATTGTATATCGGAAGGCGGACAAACGTGAGTGCAGCACTCGGCCGCACTAGTATGAAACGCCGGAACCTTTGCATCTGTCTATACAGACTTTCATATTTATTCTCTGCCTGCATAAAAACCCACATTAGTGTCCGCGACTATCGTGAAGATCATGGCATTTCCATAGAGCGCGACACGCTTAGAGACTACGTTGTGTGCAGTATTTGCGGCACAGGTCTTACGAAGTTTGATGTGCATTTTGACACACACAGCGTCTTCGCGCATATCACAGCCTAATGCAGCGGTCCGCCACGATCATTTAGCACGGCCGAGATATGGACTCCAGAAATCTCCAGTATTCGAGCCAGTAAGCGGCACGGCAGGCTCACAAACTTCCCGCAAACGCTTCAAATTGTGGGTCCGGCCCAAGCTTATGGCAAGTAGATCGGACGTTCTGTTCAACCGGAGGTGAACAGCAAAATATTTCGAACTAGCTCAATCAATCAATCAATCAATCAATCAATCAATCAATCAATCAATCAATCAATCAATCAATCAATCAATCAATCAATCAATTAATGAATATTTATTCAAATTTTAAATTCCAGTCCAGAGGTCATGATTTACCTATCTAGCATGCCTAGTGCACAGATACGCTCTCAATACAGCGAAGGAGAATGAGAAACGAGATAATATGACTAATAAGCATAATTTCTGAAAAAAGTTTTAGCGTTGGTGCCACAGTGTCATTCTCTGTTGGTTCACCTATAAATTTCACAGAAAAACTTCACAAAAGCAAATACCAACTAGTTCATACAAGGTGGACATAACAAAAGAAAGTTCTATACCTCAGTGTGGGCACGCTAAAGAAGAAACTTTTTCTTTACAGTGTCCTTACTGAAGGACAGTAAATCGTGAAGGACAGTTTGTAGTGTCCTTGCAAAGTAAAGGCGTGAAGTTGCTCGCATAGTTTTGGAAAAGGAGGTGCGTCGTGTAGGCTTTCAATTGTATCCTTCTGGTGCACGAACGCCACCTTGCTCTAAGAGGACAACGGTGGTGCATGCATCTGTGTTCGCTTTCGCGCAGTACTTCGGAACTATCTAGCATGTGCCTCGCGAATGACGGATCCAGGACTGCGAAAGTTCCATGCGCATATCTGCCTACTTTCTTCGACGTCCTCATGGCACGCGAGTGGCTCCAGAGGCTTCACGATGCAGAGCGAATGCTGAACGGAACTACGTATCGCAAGGGGCAAAAAAAAAGTACGCAAGTAATTCATAGGTTTACCAACAATGCTCTTGAGCGGTTTGATATAAAACTCACGGGCAAGCATTTTTTTTTTCTTGCAGGCGTACCGAAGCAGCACAGCCTGCAAGGACAACGACAAGCCGATACTGAAAAACAACCTCAAATAGAACATCCTCACGGCCCTCCATACTCCATCCAGAATTCAGTCCTTCACAGAAACAACTTTTCGCCGCGAGCACTTTCCGTTTTGTAGTAGTCTTCTACAGCTATAGTTTGCACTTGCGACAAGGCCTTCTGCTTCCGAGAGTCTGCGATGCGCGGATGCCGATGATGTGCTTAGTGCCGCAGACGGTGCGTTTCCCTCTTTAGACATGCGCTGGTGCTCGCGTCTCCCCCTCGTCACTTCCCTCTCGCTCTCTTTTCCCGCTCATCTCTCTACCTCAAGCTAGTTCCGGTCGCATAACAACAACGAATGGTTTCACTACATTTCCGAGTTTCGCTTTTACTTCAATGTTAGTGCTGGCATTATCGCGCTGTGTACCGACCACGTCCGTGCGGTTATATCCGCCTCGATTAGAAAACAGAGATGCGTCCCTGAGTCTTTACGCAACGAAACGGCCCGTTTTCCCCGCGCCCGACAACAGTTAATCATGCCGTCGCCGAGAGGGTTTATATATTGGAACGGGGCGAGCCGTTCTTCATGCAGGGATGTCGTTGTTGTTATGTTGGTGGCGGTTCTTCGTTGTTGTTGTTGTTGTTGTTGTTGTTGTTGTTGTTGTTGTTGTTGTTGTTGTTGTCTTAGATTAACAGGGTCTATCGCAAAGGTGCGTTGCGAGATAAAACAAATAACCGCACATACGCACAGCGAACCTCGAAACACGAGACACTCGAAGTAACGAAGTATCTGTGATTTCTCCTTTCTCTAAACTCGTGCGGTCCGTTTAATCTTATAGCAACACACTTTGCCAGCTGATACAAGCTGGAGTCCTTATGTGACTGTCTCCTTGTTCATGAAATATATTACGATATTACGATATTTTTCTTCAACAAACTTCAGCGGCATTTAATCAGAGTAGCGTGCACATAAAAGCGTTTAGTCTTATCTGCTTCGCGCTAGTTATGTAATGTATTCATATCGCGCAGCCGCGTTCTATACAACGATCGGGATGACAAACGAAAATGAATGCCTAATACTGGATGTTTCTGCGAATAATGGCAACAGATTTTTAGGTCGCCTGTGGCTGACAGCGAAATTCTAGTAATTGAAGGCACTTGGTCGAAGTGGCGTACGTTATTGGCAAAAGAGGTCAGTATGACTCCTTGAATGATTCTCCATATTTGGATAATGATTTTCGAACTATTTGGGTTAGGGCACATATTCCAAGGTACGAACTGCAGCCGGTCAGGTTGTAAGGGATATTCACTGGGAAGCAATGCCGGGGAAGAAACACCAGTTAAATAGTGATTTTTGGTGCTTTACCTGCAAAAACCACGATATGATTGCCATGCACGCAGAAGGGGAGGGCTTGGGAAATTTCGACCACCTGGGGTTCTTTAACGTGCACCTAAATCTAAGTACACGGACCTCTAGCATTTTATCCTCCGTCGAAAATGCGACCGCCGCCGCCGCCGCCGGCATCAAACCCGCGTCCTTCGGCTCAGCAGCCTAGCACCGTGACCACTCTAACACCGCTGTGGCTTGGTTTCCAAATATTCACCGCTATATGCGATACAAAAATGCACTGTTCGATGTTTTAACAACAAGGCGTCTCGTTATTTAAACTACAAAAGTAACTGCGATGTGAACGTATTTCATCTGCAGCAATTTACGAATAACTCTTCCGCAACTGCCGCCCATGGAAGTCGAAACATCCGCAGGAACCGCGCATGCGATGTTGGCACCGTGGCACAATGATGGTGGAGGTGCCGACGAGCTGAACCTGCCTGAAGTGTATGTACAATCGCCACGCAATGAAATAATTCATTGTACACTTCAAGGCGAAGCTAAACGGAACAGCTATGTTGTGGTATCAAACGTAAGAGTTTGAGTTATTTCGCCAGGTCTTCACAGCGCTTCACCGCGCTACGCTCTGCACATAAATATACATAAATACACATGATTGGCTGCAGGTCATAGCGTTTCCGGTTAAATACGCGCAGTATATGAATATTTACACAATGGCGTATTCAGTATGCGCATCAAGCATGCCTGCTTGTAAAGCGTGCATCGCTGCAAGTATAACGTGCTAGAGGCAGAACAAACTTTACAAAAAGTACGCGCAGGGGAGGCAGGGAGAGATTCGGTATTTCCCTGTATGTTTGAGAACACTTCTTGTATATATTCTAGCAAAGCCACGATATGGTACTCTGCCTGCATTTACTTACGTATGACAAGCTTAAATAAATCTTCGTTATATCCGGGTTTGAATATTACGAATTTCTTTATACACGAAACTGCATGTGGTGCACTGAACACTTTGCAATAACCGGGATCGACTTCAATCATTACCGCAACAGAGCGGTACCCAGCTCCATAACGTGTTTTTCGCCGATCAGAGAATTAACAGTGCCACAAAAAAAGAGTAAGCCCCGAAAGTGCCTCGGTTGAAAAACAAAAATAAAAGGAATATTTGTAGCAATTTGCTGCAGGCGGCACAGTTTTATCGCCATTTTCCCCTGAACTGACATGCGAGAGGTGAACGCGCGTTTAGTTCTAATCTTTGGATTCAAAAACGCGCAATGAACTTTTTTTTTTCTTTTTTCATTCCGTCTTCTGCTAAAGCTTTATCTGATCACGCCGACACAATTTAAAGCGCGTGCGAACATCGAGGTGCTCGTAAAACTTGTTTCTCGCCACGCTGTTGAGCCGCATGTCGTTTCAATGTAATCCTGCTGAAAACCAGGAACACTGAACCGGCCACAATTTACGCTTTTCCGGTCCGCTTTTTTGTTTCGATTCGTATTAGGTCCCTTGTTTTCTTGCGCTATGGCGCTCAACGTCGGCTTTGCATGCATCGCGTCGCATGCGCTCAAAAAGCGTGACCCGGGTGAACTTTACGGTCACCGCGCGGACGCCAGCCGCGTAAATTACTTCGGGAATCCTTTCTCCTCTGGTCACGCAGGCCCCGTGTTATGACCTAAAAACAGGACGCGTAACTTTCGGTTGCGAAGCACAACCTAATGCTTTATAAACATCGCTTGTTCAGCGTGGCTGAAAGACAATGAATGAATGAATGAATGAATGAATGAATGAATGAATGAATGAATCAGTCAATCAATCAATCAATCAATCAATCAATCAATCAATCAATCAATCAATCAATCAATCAATCAATTGATTCATTCGAATCAATCAGTTGATTCGAATAAATCAATTCATTCGAATTGATTCATTCGCGAAGGAAGGAAAAAAGAATTGAACGAGCGAAGGAACTACCACAAGCTTCAATACGCTAAAGCAAAATTTATTTTAGTGACAAAGAAACAATTCAGGAACTACAGATGGCTTGCACTGACGTCACGGAAAGTGCCCTGTTGGAGCACCAGCATGTGGGGACACGACGTTTCCGCTGTCACATTCATGTTGTCAGAACATCACATGCAGGTTCTTTCAATATTCACGCACAGAGACGTTCCTGCCGCGTCGTTTTCACATAGACGCAACTTGTTTGTCGGGAAAGCCGCCATCGTGGAGTCCCATTTCTTTTCAGAAGCTGCGTCCATGACGTTACGTGCAAGCCATCTATAAGATGGTGCGGCATGCGCTGAAACGGTGAATAACAGGCAAGACAATATTATGGAAGAAATCGACTGGAGAGGGAGTGAGTACAGCAGACAGTCTAGTTCAGATTAAATACAGCAGTGCAACTTCTGTACGACGCGGGGTCCACAATCGGTGGTACGCTGTGACAGCACAGTTAAGTAACGAGAGCCGAAGTCCAGGATGAAGGACAGATCAGGAATTCCAGCTCAAAACGCACTGAACGTTCTGGATACCTCGGAGACGGGTCTTGCGCAAGCCTTCATAAATGTCATGGATTCCCGACCACTTTTTCTGATATTCTCAGAGGAACCCGACCCTGAAGCAGCACTCAGTTGTGAACGTCTGAGTATGAGCGGTGAACGCAGCTGTGTGTGTGCGCGTACCCCTTCTCCTCTCTTTCCTCTTTTCCCGCCCATTTTCCCTCCGCCGTGAAGCAAATAGTTTACGACCTAGTTTACCTCTCGGTTCTTCCTTTGCATTTTTTTTCATTCCTCTCCTTTTCTCTCGAGAAAGCTCACACGCCCCAATCTTTCATGCTTAGAGCGCTCTTTACGGGAGGGGAGGTCGTGTGTAGCGAGAACACTCTATAACACGCCACTTACTTAGGTCAATGTTGAACACGCTAGATCACTTTTGCATGCTTCAGCGATAAATACCGCGAACATTCGTGGAGCTTGTGTGAGCGTGAAGGTGTATATACCAGGCGAATGACCGAATTCTCCTCCAACAGCTTCGCATCAAATAATCGTTGTGTGGCTGGTTTGTCTACGTGCCAATCTCAAATATAAGCAACGGAGGTGGCGTGCGCGCAAGGGCGCGAGAAAACAAAATAAACCGATCGATTCGCCGTTGCCGTGGCCACAAAGAGGAGGGTGACGAAACAATCGGCGCCACTCTTGATTACCTTACATAAATTTATTTTTTATCTCATCGCGCTAACTGGGCAGAGCAATCGACGCGCGTGCTCAGTGCTGGAAACGCGTCGTCTGCTCCGCTCGTCGCCCGCGGCGTCGTCGAATCCTAAACAGGAAACGACGTCACGGCCACCTGTGCTTCCGGCCTCAGCTGGTGGCGCCACAAGCGGAGCGTGGCACGAGCCGAAGACCGCGCGCTCCGAGTTGAGACGCCAATCTGGCTCCAGCGGCCCGTCTGGCGAACGGTGTCGGGCGCCTCCAAGTTTTTAGTTTTCTTTTTAAGTTCCGTTCAACTTGGCCCGCGGCAGCTCCTATGCCGCTGCTATCGTAGATCTTAATTTCATTTTATACTTTCCTTTTTTTTAACTCTCTCTACCGAACGCTCGGCCTGAGCAGCAGGCTTTGCATATGCCGTTCGCGTAGTGGTTCTTGAGTTCGCGTGATCACCTGTGTTTGCGTAGCGCGCTTGAGTGAACGCGACCGTTCGGGATCGAAACGTAGCAGTTTTCTCAACTGTTTTATAGACTGACCAACTCGCGCACTTGAAACACCCATAGTTGGCGAGACTTGTAGTTGATCGGCATTTTTTTCACCGAGCTCGCGCATTTTTTTTTTTTCCGTTGGCACTGCAAACAAACTTTTTCGAGGAAAGTGTCGCGCAAGCCCCGCTCCACGGCAGCACAGACGACATCGCTCGACCAAAACGAGATCATCATTGCCGCTTTAGTTCAAACCTGATTACTTCGCCAACTCTGCGCGGAAGTGTTTTCGCCCTGATCACTCTTGAGGAAGCGACGCGCTGTTTCGTTTGACGTCCGTTCAACCTGCTGGCTTCGCCGTCAAACTCCAATCAGAACACTGCAGCCTGAATTTTTGTTTGTCCTTCGGTTGCACATCAAGCGGACTACGCGACAGGACGGGACTTCTCTGTGTCATCACCGGTAGTTCACCTTCAGGAATCGACTACGAAACTGAACCGGCCGTGGAATCGCCAAAACTTCGCGTGGGACTGGTTGTACCAAGTGCTTCGGTGGTTCGCGCGCGCCACTGACAGTAAGTGGATTTGTGATTCTGGGAAAAGTTTCCTTTTCGACGACTAGTTTGGGAGTGTTGGCGCTTGTGCCTCGAAAGTTGGTGGTAGTGGTGCACTAGTTTTCACTTTGCCGTGCGGTGTGACAAGAGACGCCCTTCTGAATCTTCGCAAAGCAGCACACCTGGTCTGCGCTGACGCGCTCGGGGAACTGCAAAATCTACCTTCCAGTAGCCCTGGGGCTACTGCGTCCGCATCGACCGGTAAGAGCATTGTTTATTCACGACGCTTGCCCACGCAACAACCGCGATGTGGCAGCACACTGAAAATGAGTTAGCATTACCTCCCTTCTTTGCTCGATTCGCGTTGCTTGCTTAAGTTTCTCTTTTTTTCTTCGCTGCTACGGTCCTCAGCTGCCAACCGTGACAAGGAACTATTTCTAATCTCGCCTCTCCCAATGACTATCCGGGTTCAGAGGCACCTGTTACGGGGATAAGTATACGTGACCACGGATCGGATACGCCGAGTCATTCTGTGAAGAAGGGTGCGTCCCCCGCGACACGGAATGGTTTTATTTGGATGAGACAGCCACGTGACTATGCAATACAAGTTATAGATTGGAGAGCTTGCAATGATTCGAACGTGATTCCCTCCTTCTTTTTCGCGTGTTTTTGCGTGTATGGCATGAATTATTTAGCAATGTTTGAGAATGATCCTGAGCGGTAGTTCACATTTACTAGGTTTTAAAGGCCATAACACGACAACGACGGTAGGAGATGCTCTCTTTAGAAATCGCACTTCTGTTCCGTCAGGGTCATCGTGTTCAGCCACTCTGATCACGCGATCGCGTTCACATAGAATGTTGCCTTTACATGAAGTCGCACTTCCGAGATTTTGTAGGAACACAGAGAAAAAACCTGACCACGAATTTCACGTTTTCATTGTATGGTGCTTTGGTAACTGTGGTTTTAGTGATTTATCTTCTCTCAAAGCAATGACATTTAAGTCAGCATGGTTGTTAAAAAAAATAGCAGTGTTTCCAGTTCCAAACCCGCTAACCTACAGTTCAGCAAGTGTTACAGTGATACCAGTGAGCAAAAAAACTATCGCAATTATGAAAAAAATATCAAAGCCAGGTACACCCCAAGTGAAAGCTGTACGAGCTGCGGAGCATTGATTCGCCTGCTTCCCTTGTGTTTACGTTGTGTTTATCTGCTTTTTTCTGTTCTTTTCGTGCTAATACGTGATATTTTACACCCTTTTCAGTTATTTTCTTCTGAATGTCTGATTTGTTTTGCGATTATCTATTTTTTTGTTCTACGGTCTCCTTTCTACCGTTTTTCTGCTGCTGCTGTTTCGAGCGCGGTGCGCCTGACTCCCGGCGCTGGCGTTTCGCCATCGCTTCTCTCTTCCGTAGATCTGTCTCTAACTCTCGACGCTGGCGTTTCGCTGCCGCTTCGCTTGGTCGGACAGACGAATTAGCCTTCCGACGACGCTGGCGTTCTAAACGAGCAGCCTGTTCGCCTTATGAGTATCAAGCGTGGGACCTTCGTGACGCCAACGCGAGACATGAGACAACAACAGATGGGTCCCCTCAAATGCTCCGCAGTTTAAAACAAATACAGTGGCGACTGAGAAACATCTCGCCATAAGTGTTCAGAACAAAGGTTAGCGATTAATAGTACTATGAAAGTGCTCTTCTATGGGAGAACTGCAAACTGTCCCTAATTTACTGCTATCGGAGTGAATCACCGACGGAGAACATCCGGGTATAAGAATGCGAAAAACCAATATTTCAAATCAAGTACGCCTGGATGTGATCTTCTTGGACTACCATTTCTGGCCAAGTTAACTTTGCGGTTTTCCACTAATTTATTGAGCAATAATTGCAAAGTCAACAGCAAGCCAGAGAACTAGAGCTTTGCAGCCCCTACAGCAACCATGTTTTAAAGCGAAAATCACGATCAATTTTTTTTTAGTAAAAAGTAACGCAAATGCGAACATTTGTTGTGCAACTCAGAGATGCAACAAAATGGATGGTGCTGTTTATGTGGAGCACTCGAGCTCCCGCGCCGGTACAGCGCCCTCTAGAATATTCTAGGTGGCATTGGCCGGTAGCAGTCTGTTTTGTCATGAAAAGCGCAATGAAACAACTACCCAACTGTCATCGTTGCCACAACTGTAATACTTACAACGCACCATTCCTTTGATACGGCAATTATCTTTCGAGATGCGTACAGCTATTCGCTTACCTTCACAATGATCGGCGATGTTTGAAAACTCGAACGCTTTAATGCATTTTTCTAGCGAGACGAGATTTGGATAGGCGATGTATCTGGCAGGTGGCATCGCTCATCCCCCCCATACCTGAGAGACTGAAGTCAAATCAGCGCGCAGGTACACCACATAAACACAAACGAATACATACATACAATGCTGAGAACTCCGATGGTGGTATTCGAATTCTCGACCTCTAGTACCAAAGCCCCGTGCGTTAATCACTACGATACAGGTGTAAGCCACATCACGCGAAATATAACGCCTTTAGGGCAGTCCTATGCACAAACAATTGCTTTCAGACGCATTGCGCGTTCTCCGCGACGCAGAATGGTTTCTTCAACAATTTCGTTCGTGCAAACCAGCGCATTGAAACGCTTGACACGTTCGTGCAACACTGATGAAGTGTCGGCGAGTCGACGTTGCGTCATCAGCGATAAGAATGATAGTATACGATACTGAACTCCTGCTGTAACTTTTTTTACAGAAATGACCCCATGTTTATCGCCTAGACAGTCTTTAAGGAAGTCAAAAACTCTCGATATCTAAATACGATATACCGTAAGCCAAACCGCCCCGACCTACCGAAAATTACGAGACGAGACGGAGGTTTTGTGGAAGTTTTGAGCTCACAGCTTTTCTCGTGGTCAGAGCTTTCCGCTTACGTGTTCGAGGCAATAAGTTATCCTTCATAATCATTCGAATCTCCATTGAAATTGACAGTTCAAAGGGACATAACTTAATTAGGGTGTTTTGCATATCTGCCTCCGCCATTCTTCATTATCGGATAGAGAACTTAAATGCAGCTAAAGTGGTTGCTCGGGCGAGTTGGTACGACATATTGGAGGGAAACAGCGCCTTGTCAGAAAAGGAGCTTGTTTTTCTGTCAGCATGACCGAATGCGCAATGAGCTTGCTTTTGGTGATGCTTCTGTTATTTTTTTTGTATCTTCACTTGTCATGTCTTGTTTCTTTTTTTCGTTTTCAACTGCGAAGGTATATAATGCGTGGTTTGACGAATAAACTTTTGTTGTAAGTCAGCGATGTTGTTTGTGTCCTTCTCTGCCTGGTCTTTCGTCTTTCGCGCTGTTTCCCTCCAATAGAGCACTTTACATTATTCCCAAGGAGGTCGAACCCACAGCACGCTTTTTCCACCCATGTTGTAACATTCTAGCCAATGCTTGTCTGAGTAGTTATGGCACTCATTGAATAAATGTGCCTCTTAGCCAAAAAGAAAAAAAGATCCCATTACTTAATTAAGTAGCATTTCCAGGACACCGGGTTATTAGGAAGAATCACGGTAGCTAAAACGCTGACGGCGACGTCGTGTAAACCAAAGTCACACAGAGAGCACCCAAGCCTAATACTCCACTGACTGAGCACATCCTACTCAAATGCTTGTCTAAAGCGCTGGCAGTGACGTAATCGTAGAGATGATGTCCTTTATAACATTCCTTGAACGTGAACCGTAGCACGAAATAAACCGTTTTCAAATGCGTTGTACATAGACATAGCACCATAGATCTCTCTACCAGTTTGCCTATACAAGACGCTATGCCCACTTGATCGGCTGCAGTGACACAGGTCCTGATTGTGGTCATTGTCAGTTACCAGAAACACTTGAACATATATTTTGCGCCTGTCCAGAGTACGTACGAGAACGTCAGAGACTTATCTCCTCGATTGGGCAGTATCATAGTAGGCCATTAACCGATGAGGTTGTGTTAGGTCCTTGGCCTGACGTCAGCAGCACAAATGTGGTTGTAGAAGCAGTCGTAGCCTTCTTACAAGCCACTGGACTGGATGCACGCCTTTAGGTTTGCCCCAGCGTAACGGAACTATGCTCTCATCTCCCTACCTTACCATCGTCATTCATCACTCTTTCGCTCCCCTGTCCCCCCTCCCCAGTGTAGAGTAGCAGGCCAGAGCAAAAATGCAGCTCAGGCCGACCTCTCTACCTTTCTGTGAATAAATTCTCTCTCTGCCTATACACCCGCTTCTTTAAGGCAACATTCAAAAAATGAACTTTCGTCGACTTAAAGAAGATTCTTGTTCATCTTGACTAAAAAGAAAGCCTCTCCCGTGACGCAACTGTTGCAGGTATCCCCGCGCGCACGCCTTTCTGCGTGCGTACGCCCCCGGCCACTATAACATAAATGGCTGGCTAACCTTCCTTTCGTTTCCAGAGTTTTAGGCTAAAAGGATCAGCTTGTGTTAAGCTTTAAATGCAAGGTGTCCCTGCGAAGACACTGAGCCGTTTGCACTTGCGACAGCGGTTAAACGGAGATCAACAGTAACTACCTTACGTGTCGCATGCATATTCAGGAAATCTTAATTAGGTTGTGGGGATTACCATGTAGAAAGTGCACAGTGTGTTACGACATCAAGCTTAGTGCAGGTTAGTTAGATGCAGTTTGAGTTGCATCCTGAGTAATTTAAGCCATCTGGGTTAACATGGGTCAAAAGCACGTCACGACGATTCTTGCCATTCGCTCTCATAAGAATGCGGCTGCCGTGGTCGAGGATCTCATTTGCGACACCGCGCTCAGCGAGCGTAGCGCGCCACTCAATTCAAGAAAACGCAGGGGTGGGGTGTCATGTGATGTCAGCCTTATGTACGCCAGCCAGCGCCAAGTCGAATGTATTGCCGACGAACGGGATGCTTCAAATGCACTGTACGCTCTACAACTTTTCTTGGGCAATACACCCGCAACCACGTGCGTGCCAGAAAGTTACATCAGAAACTAGCTGCCCAAGCTGAAGCAGTTGTTAAAGGCAGCAATGCGACGCGCAGCATCGCAGGCGTTTGTAATGGCGCTGCCTTCAGCACGTAACGACGAACTGGGTCCGATATTCAGGAAAGATACTGCCATTCGACTGCTCCAATGACTACGTTTCATGGCTGCTCAATATTCCCGGCTTCATATAAACGACGAAGTTGCTACGAAACTTCCATCAATCAATCAGCCTTGTTGAACGACTATTGCAATCCCGTTCATTTTAGTACGTGCGTCTGCTTTTTCCTTTCAAACCCCCTTTCTATGTCCTTTTCTTTTCTATCTGATTTCAGTGTGTTCTTACCACTTTACCCCTGCATGGGAGAAAAAAAAAACCTATGCTTATCTTCCGATAAACTTTGTCCCCTTCCACACTCCTCTAGCTCTCTCACTCATCCTCTCTTTCTCTCTCGCTCTATGCTTCATTTCACCGACTAGTACTCCTCGAGCTTCGTGTCCTCGACCGATGCTTCCACGATAGCGCAGCTTTATTTATCACGAGGTTATCAAATCCTGTTGCTCATGAAACGCACCCCCCCCCCCTCTTCCCCAGAAAAGGCAAGACTCAACACCATCGGGTTAAGGCAAAAATAAGCCATTTTTATATGCATCCAGAGTGAAACAGTGCACTTACGTAAATAAAGAGATGCGAACATATTCATGCATAGTCGGATAGAACAACCGCAAGTAAAGGTAGACAGATGCCTTGATCCAGGATTCTAGTGACTGATTAATTCAAAGCACACTTCTCGCTTGCAGAGCAAGTGATTGATTGTCCGCACGACCGGTTGCTTTCGAGAGCTCTGGAACTCTGGCCGTGAAGGCATAAAGCCAGGAAAGACTTGAAGGGGGAGAAGTGGGGGAGGAGTTCCGGCCCCATTTTCTTGGTCAGTGATGCGCCCACATATGCATACCAGACCCTAACTCTCACACTATCACATGCATACAAGCAGCCCGTGTGGGTTAGGTGGTGCGCCCTTGAAGAAGGTCGGCCCTTCTTGAGCGAATGGAGTCCCTAGCACTGCCTTACGCTGGTCGAAATTGAGAGTTCGGCACACATCCGCGTCGGTCATTCACAGAGTCGTGCTCCATCTCGAAGCTCTCTGCAGAGTTCTCACCTCAGAGCGGGGAAGGCAACGGAGAACCAAGAGAATTCCAGTCACGCGGCTTCTCCTACTACTCGGGGAACGATCGACTGTCGCAGAATTTCTCTGGCTGCACTCTCCAGAGAGCTCCACATCACACCGAAACTATGGTCGTAGCACGGCACGGCCCGGGAGAATCCACCATAAAGCACTCTGAATCCACCGACGAAAGTCATCGCTTAATGTTCCGGGAATATAGGTGTTTGAATTGCTAAGTTTGCTTACCCGAGACTTTGGGTGGGGAATCCAGTCTTCTGCAGTATTGCTACTTGCCTGCACATGCAATTAGGCTCATTTCTTATTGTGAAAATGAGTGTAACTTGCCGGAGTTAGTTTCCGTCAGCAGCTCATCTTGAAATCCCTGTGCGCTGCATTTGTGCGCTATCCCGCATAAACCTTTTGCAAGCGGCAAAGCATGCTTTACAGGGCAACGCGTGCCATTTTTTTGTTCGAACTTGTGTTTTCGTCTCGCGTCGATTCAGAAATCGAAGAAGACGATGATTAGTGTGACGATGATGTCACATCCGTTCAGAAATTGGTTAATTAAGTAGCCATTGCATCTATAATTCAAGAACAAATAATTTTCTTTCCGGGAACCCTCCATCGAGCGAGATACGGTCTACCGAATTTGCTGGTGAAACTTATCTCTTGGTGACGGATGAAGCATTGAAACTTCATACACGGCCCATCTCACGTCCTATCTACTCCAGTCGGTTAGATTTATTTTCACGTTCATGCCACCGTTCAGTAGTCAATCCATGTCACACCGATTTGGATGTTCCTGTGTACCTCAGCTGCATACTACTAGCCCCACAAAACAATTTTTAACATTAAAGCACCCTCTGCAGTGTCGTAATACAATTCCTTTGTACAGAAACTTCAGTGTCACGCATTCGCTTAAGAGGAGTATAGGTAAACCCACCTCGACTCGGCCTCTGAAAACTTTTTTTTTTTGCTTAATGAATTTTTCTTTTTTTTTTAAGACGAGACGTTAGGAATTCAGGAACAAATATTTCGCTTATACTGCGTGAGCCGTGTCTATGTCGAAATATTATTGAATGTTCACCGGCGTACAGCACAACAGAATTTTACTTGACGACAATGCTTATCTGTTTCTTGTTCATAAACCCTACAATCGTTTTCTGCGCACAGCAGGGGCGTAGCCAGAAATATGTTTTCGGGAGGCGGTTCAACCAAGCGTTGCGTATGTTCGTGCGTGTGTTTGTATGTGTGCGTATATATATCTACACATTCAAAATTGAAAAAAATTCCGGGTGGAAAGGGAATGGAGTGTTCAGTTCCCCCCCCACTCCCCCAGGCTATGCCAATGGCACACGGAGCAGCCAATCGGAAGTTCCTAAACCGCGCTGGCGTTGCTCCTAGCCATTCCTCTTGCGCCACTCCTTCCTCTGTCCCAGGAATTTCCTCTTCGACGTCGCGGCAGCAATCGCGCCACTTAGCCTTCTAGCCGTCGAAGCAATAACCGCGTCCCGCGAGGCCTTCGCGTTGTCAGCTTCCACGCGTCACTGCCGCGACGACGTCCACTCTAACAGCGAGCGCTGTGCGTGACCGTCCACTATAGCTGTCCAGCCCTTTTTTCGAGAAGATGGAGTCGTCGAGTCCGAGACGCTCCAGACAGGGGGGGAGTAAGGGGGTATGAAGGGGTAAGGTGGAGGGGGTGCGGTACTATGCGTGCGACATTGTCTCTCTGCAATTTCTAGGCAATTTGACTTTCCTTTTTGTCGTTTCGTAAATGCCGAGCGCATACCACGGCTTATGTCATTTCCAGAACTGTCACTTTATTCTCGTTCCCTTGCTCCACTCCTGTCTCATCTTTTACGCTCTTATTTATTTTTTTTTTCTTTGCTTCCGCCTTATTCTCCGACGCAATGACGCCGTCTCCCTCGGATGGCAGCAAGCATCCGTCATTATCTCTGACTCTGCACATCCTTTTGTCCTCTTGTGTGTGTGTGTTTTTTTTTTCTTTTCTTTTTTTGCCTTATGATCATGGAAGGTCTACGGGACGTTTCCAGATAATTCAGTTTTCCATGTTTCTTTTAGCATTGGTAGTTATTTTTTTAACTTAATTATAAATCCCGTGCATGCTGTCTGTTATGTCTGTTTGTCAGTTTTTATCATCTTTGTAATCAATTCCTTTTATTTTCTCATGCACAGGCAGACATAACAGTTGAGGTGATAGGCTACAATCATAAGTTTCATATAATGTGTAGCGAATAAAAAGATGGGAGGATCTGTTTCAGCCGCCGCCTATCATGATCCGGTCGCTACAGCCTCAAAAAAAAAAAAAAACTGTGACGCACAACACAAAACAACAGCACACGTCGGATTGCACAATAGCTGATGGTGTTGCGCTACTAAAGACGAGGATGCGGGTTCGACTCCAGGTCACCCCCACCTAATTGCAGCCGCATTCATATGGCGGCAACAAGCGCAAACACCCGTGTACTTAGACTTAGGTGCATCATCGAATGGTCAGTTGTTCCGCGGACGCCAACACGGCGTGCATTTTAATTATATCGTGGTTTTGGCATGTAGGATTCCAGAATTTACTTACTTATTTAAGAAAATCGTTTTGGCATATTGATACACGCGAACGTGAACAAGGCAGCTCGTGATTACCTGCCTCCCGGAATACACACATTCGGGCTAATACATGTTGTTGATTTAATACACAGTGCCGCCGCACTTCAAGTAAACTCCATTCAAGCAAAAGTAGAATTTTTTCAATTGCCAATTCCGACTTTATTTATCCTTTGTTTCTGACCTCCATCAACCTCGTAAAACTAGCAGGCGGGCTTAGTAGCCTTTGTTTTTACCTTCATCCAACAACTACTCTTCCAATTTGTTAGCATAGCCACATAAAACCAGCACGCTAACGCAGATTATAATTACCACGATGAAGGTAAGTCGTCTGCCAACACAAGCTTTCAGCCATCGATTTGGGGCACTGCTGCATCGCTGGGCATACTTCCCCTAACCAGTACTATCGTACGTAATTAGCTTAATCACGAAACATCGAAAACGCCGAGCTAAGAATGTTTACTTCAGCCGAGACCGGTTTACTTGCTCAGGCCAAGTATCATGATCGTAGCCCACTTAAAGGCTAGGATCATGAGAGCGCAAACTCCTTCCAACCAAACGTCGATACACCTTTCTGAGTAATAGCTTTGGCATATCTTGTTCCCTTACAGCCGGCTTAACGACTCATGTACATTTTAGCATACCACGCCAACTAATCACCTTGACAATTCGCCGCCAGCACGAATTTGTTCTTTGGCTGGTTGGTACATGCTTGCTGAAATACAAAAAGACGCGCACCATCAAGGAAGGATTCAAGACGCCCTTTTATGTTCTGTCTTGAATCCTCCCTTGATGGTGCGCGCCTTTTTCGCATTTCAGTAAGCACGAACTTTTCGCCACCGAAGAGGGGCACCGCGAAGTCGCTCGGCGTACTTTACCTAACCACTGATAATGCGCGTGACTAGCTTAATCCAACAGTTAAGAACACACCAGCGCAGCGAGTCAGCTTCGATTAGGGTGAGTCTACCAGACGTTCTCCTTCATCCTCGTCTCGTCCTTACGTTCACCATAGCAAACAGGACGTGAATGGGAAAAAAGTGCGACTTATAATGAGACCGTGTTGCGAGTGTATTACCAGGCGATCACCTAAGCACTACTAAAGCACGCTATCAGCCACACACTGGAGAAACACCGACGCTGAGAAGTTTGCCTCGGTCAAGAATAAGACTACCGGGCGTCTACGTGAGCTTCTCCTTGGCACGTCCTTTACTTGCGCCTGGTGAAACAAAGCCAGCGAGGAACGAAAGCACGACGCATAATCAGACCGTGTTGCGAGTGGATTAATGGCGGACGCGTGCCCGCCGCTGCGCTGATCCCTGCTTCGCTCAGCTACGCGTCACCGCGCACGTTGCCAGCCTGTTCTCTCTCTTGTGCTTGGGCACGCACAGAGCGCGTGCCTGGTCGGGGATGAGCGACCACGAACTGAATGCGGAGCAAAAAAGCGCCCCGGTCACGGCACCCTAGGGAGCCGTGCACGCACGGTCGATCTCGCCGACGCAATCCCGCACGCGCCAGCCCTGTCCTCGTTCTCCGCTCTCTCTTTTACCACAATCTCCCAACGCTGAAACAGCGACGCAGGCAAACGCCGGCCACAGAAGCCCTGGGCCCGATCGGCAGCCAAGTACGACAGGCCTATAGACCGGGATTGGGGAAAATGTAGCGCCGTGATCGTGCAAGGAACGGGGTACGGAGTACCTCGTCATTTGGTCTCCATTGCTATGTACGCATGTACATACATACATACATACATACATACATACATACATACATACATACATACATACATACATACATACATACATACATACATACATACATACATATACATACATACATACATACATACATACATACATACATACATACATACATATATACATACATACATACATACATACATACATACATACATACATACATACATACATACATACATACATACATACATACGCACACATACATACATGTGGGGATGAAGTTGATACAGGTGGTGTTAACCTGGGAGGCAATTGCTCCACCTAGACGTATCTTTCCACGTAGCACATTTCACCATGTGTTACTTGAGCCAATCTCTCAAGCGGAAGAAGAACGCGATATATGTATGTATGAACATACGTACTTAAGTACATTAATTCTGCGCCGAATGGTATAGGCTAGGTAGATGTCATACTATTATGCGAACGCCAAACTTTCTCAGGCCAAGTTTCATGGTGCTGGCTGAAGTATTTGCGCGCAATCTGCCTCTTTTTTCCATACCTACGAGTGAATATTGAAAATGAACAAAAAGTAAGTGCGTTTAAATTCTCTCAATTCCAATTCACTGTAATTTCAACACGTGAAAAGATAGATGATGATAGCGTTTTAAATTATTTTTACCCACATAGCAGCACTGCGCACCTAAAGCTGCTAACATGCATCCTTCAAAGTGACATTCTTTCCACCTAAGAGTGCTTTCAATAAATGCGCTCTGATCAAAGCAAGACAGACAAGAAAGAAGGAAGGAATATCGAATAAATGTCGTCAGTGAAGACGGAAACATGGACAGATCAGGATTTTTAAAGGAATCAGTGGGATAAGGGGCAGTCAAGTAAACAAGCGAGCAATAGTGCATAAATCGCTAGACGGAAGCTGGAGTACAGCGACTCCATTAAATTCGCAGCCGAGCAATGGTGTAGTGCAGTGGTGCGTTCGGAGTGCCTCGCCGCTATTGTGAAAGCGTCATGCAGTTTTGACAATGCTAGGTTAGCAAATAAAAATATACGTAAAAGTCTTTACGTGATAATTCATCTACATGATGTATGTGCCACCTGCTGACTTCAGAACTTCGTATACGGGGGCATTATTCTCTGCATTTTCGAGACGTTATATTGGAGTGGCATTGTTATTCAAGTTGTATATTCTATGTGCAGCGTATTTGTCATGTTCTGGTGTTATTGGGAGAATGCTGTTTTATATGTAATTTGTGAGCCCTGTATGTCTATGTTCGACCCCTCTGAAGCTAAGGAATGGACCGGGGCCTTATTTGTGCGTCAGCATCCCCTTATATGTATATCAATAAAAAAATAAGCTATCTTAGGCAGTTAAGCTTCCCATTTTACTTGTTGCTAATGTTTGCCGCGGAAAAGGAGATCTGTATATGGAGGCGGAATGGGAACCTTTGACGAGGAGGCCGTAAATGGCTGGCTCTATGAGCAGAGCTTAACTGCGACCCTCAAGCGAGGAAATCACAGTGCCACTTAACGTTCACTGGTGTACTCTTCAACAGTTTGATGATCCGGCCTAATTCTGCTCAGCTTCGAGATCAGGCGAGAGTACGTACGTTAAACATGGCACGAATAGTTGCTGCTGCTGTCGCAACAGCGAACAGCACCCGCATTCCTGAATTTCTTATGGGTATGATGACAATATAAGCCAGCTACTGCACCCGGGTCCTTTGCAAAACGGTCGACGAGATCCTCTTAGCGTTAGTCTCAATGGCATAGCTGAAAGAGCCACTTCAGAGTAACAAAGAAACATACGAAAAAACGCAGGTCATCGGCCGAAGGACTGTTTCCGAGCCAAGCAGTCCCCCATCTGGTTAACCTCCCTACATTCTCCCTACGCCTCTCCTTCCTTGATGTACGTGCACAGCCCTAAGAGGGCCATCGCACTTTATGAAGACGAATGGGTAGTTATGCCGATGAACGCGTTCTCCTAAGCTTGCGGACGTAAGTTCTTCTACCTTTGCTCCTTTGTTCCCCTTCCTAGTAGAAAAATATTGGCGAAGCTTGTACTAAGCCGCGCAAGGCTTGAAACAGCGAAATATGACGATTATGAGGACTAAGCTGGTTGCTTTTAGGTTGTTTCTGGACCTTCGCAAGGTGATGCAGGTTATAGGTTGCTTCTAGGCTGTTGCTAGGCTTTAGTTAGGTGATGCTAGGTTGTTTTTACGTTGATTCTCAGTGCAGAGAGGTTCGACTTAAAGCACAGGCATTCACAGACACGACACGCTTGCCCAAACTTCAGATTGCGCCAGTGGTCAGTAGTGGGATTTACCCACTTTCTGTGGCACACACCCGTTTCTTCGCAGCCATTTGTTGGGCTAACTGTTGCCTTCTTTTTTAATAGACCAATGGTGAGTAGTGGGACTTACCCAATTTCTGTGGCAAATACCCGTTTATGATTACGATAGTTTCCTGGATCGACTCACAAGGAACGATTTGCTAAACAGATTTGCTGTTAAAATACAACGAAATACGACGACAAAAATTCTGATGTCTCGTCCTATTTTGGGACATAGCATGCTGTTGTTACCCCGTTGTCCATCGCGACGCTCTGTTGGAGGCCTGATGTGTCAACAGGTGTCTGTAGGGTAACGACAAGTTTTTCGCATTACTTCAGGGAGGTTTATACTGTGCCAATTCTGTGCCGGTTGTGACAACACAATTTCCTGCAACACTACAAGCTTTTGCTGTAGTACTTCAGTTCGCTGTTGTAACGGTACACACGCGACACCTTCCTTTGGGACGACAAAAAGTGGTTCTTGCATAAAAGAAATGTCTGTGCCGCATCAAGAGTCTGAAGTAACTACAGAGAAATATTCTTGTAGCAACGACAATTTCCCTTGTCTTGATGGCAAGCTCCGCTGTCACTTTCAACTGGCTTTGTCTCAAGTAGGTTATTCAACAGGCCGTGATCATGTTTAACATTCGTTGTTTCTTCGTTTTCTGTTTCCTACCCCCTGCTTCGCGCTGCGCGTTTATGAGAGAAACGAGTCAGCGATATGGCGATCGTTAAAATTAAAAAAAAAGCAGACTCGGAGTTTGCTGCTTACGCCTTTGCGCATTTTGTACCGCTTAAAAGGCGGAGGCCCGCAGACGAGAGATAATGACAAAGAGCCAAACTAGAAACACTCCTCCATATTTTGAGTATGTAGTGCCCGAGCTCTAATTCAAAGAACACAGCAAGTCAGCACCGGCAAGTACCGCAAAGTACCGTCGTTATCGTTCCAGGCACACGCTGGTTGCCTTTCTTTCTTTCTTTCTTTCTTTCTTTCTTTCTTTCTTTCTTTCTTTCTTTCTTTCTTTCTTTCTTTCTTTCTTTCTTTCTTTCTTTCTTTCTTTCTAGAAACATTCTATAGAAGTGAACAACTGAAAGATTGCTTCTTTCAAGACCGGCGTACCTATTGCTCATGAAATGGAAGAAGTAATGAAAGATGAGTTTTGTACAAAAGATTAAAGCAAACAGCACAGTAATAACCGCATTTAAACGGTATTACGCTGCTGCCTGTTTCTGAAGAACATAAGGACGCCAAACAAAAACATGATTTGTTATTTAGATGGTTTATAAAGCACAGCATAATGCGACAAAAACAACTTCATTGTCGGTACGTCTGAGACTATTTCTTAGATCACGCAAGTGCTCATGCATTTAGAAAAAGGTAAAGGAACATCACAACTCGTAAAAGATGAAAGTTTTAGTATTCAACCCCGTTTTTTGTCTCGACATTTTTTTTAACCTTTTACCTTGATAAAACAGGTGTACTGCCGCCAGTGTTCAAAATGAAGTCAATTTGTTCACTCCCTGATGGTAGCTGCCCTTTGAACACTTGGTGATGTCACTGAGCTAACACTGCCATCGAAGAAGCATCCATCGATTGCATCCTTTGTTACGTAATTGAGCGGTCTGACATCTACAGAATTAAACACCGATATCCACACTTGACTTTTGGTGCCTTGCGAGGTTAACGAATAAAAGTTACCATTATCCATTCCTCCAGTAAAAGATACAAGGAAAGTATTCACTTTGTCTTTTTTTTTTGTGCGTAACCCAACACGTCCGTTTCCAACGCACAGACGGGAAAAAGAATGAGGCAATATTCAATTAAAGATAAAGTGAGATTGCCCCAATGAAACGTTCGGTATGTCATTCCAATAATTTCGTATGTTTCTGTACTGAATCCACGTATGTACGGAATCTATGTACGGAATCTTTGTACGGAATTTATATACGGAATTTATGTACCGAATTCTTGTACGGAATGCATGTACGAATTTCATGTGTTCCATTTATTTCCCATATGCTTCCGTAAAAATCTTACGGAAATATATGGGGTTATTGGAGTGGCATATGGAAAATTTCAGGACAGCCTGGAGAGCGTGTCACCTGCCTGCTAGTCCTCGGTACGAGGCAAGGATACCTTAAAGATGGGTTGTGCTGGCCTGATTCAATTTCGCTACCATTTTATTCGTCAGACACCGTTTTTACAGAGACCGTCGCCCCGTTACGCGTGTGCATAAGACATTGCCTCGTGCATACTCGAACGGGCAAATGAAATATAACAGGAAATCGCGGAATCAGATTAATCGCCTCGTCCCTACAACAGTTCTGGCCAATGTCGCATTGCCGCACAAATGAGCCTTAATTACGAGTGGGCGTCGTCGCAAGGAAACGCCGCAGAGGAAGATGAATCACCTGACTGCCTTTTGTCGTATCCACTTGCGGGGAGGGCGGAGTGGACATCGAGACGGCGCGTGGCGGACGTTTATTGGTGCTCAGTGGAATGTGGAATCCTACGATTACTCTTCCGCTAACACTCAGTCCGGTTAAGGGGAATCTTTATCTCTGGAGCTCCAGTTTATTAAATGAGAACTCCGGCGTGATTGCATTTTATGTGAACTATACTGTTATGTGAAGAAACTATCTTTTGTGTGTGTGTGTGTGTGTGTGTGTGTGTGTGTGTGTGTGTGTGTGTGTGTGTGTGTGTGTGTGTGTGTGTGTGTGTGTGTGTGTGTGTGTGTGTGTGTGTGTGTGTGTGTGTGTGTGTGTGTGTGTGTGTGTGTGTGTGTGTGTGTGTGTGTGTGTGTGTGTGTGTGTGTGTGTGTGTGTGTGTGTGTGTGTGTGTGTGTGTGTGTGTGTGTGTGTGTGTGTGTGTGTGTGTGTTGCCTCTTTGGACTATATATGAACTCTGCTTAGCTAATCTGTAACGTATATTTTTTCTTTTCGTTGCTGTGACTTTGCCTTATACTACCATCTGTGAGAAGGAGTAGCCGGCGCTAGACAAAAGTGCCAAAATCTCCTGAACAATATCTTAGAAAAAACATAAAACGGGTAAATAGTTTTTTTTTTTCGAATCACTGCACCGAATGCGATGGTCTTTGTTGCGTCTAAGCAAGGATACTGTACGTCGATTTAGTGAGATTAAAGGACGCACTTACGTAACATCCGTTGGTCAAAATTATTCGGTAGATCGTTACAACTATACCTCGTACTTCGTTGCTTGCACTTTGGTATTGTTAGTACACCAATTTAAAGTTTAAAAAAACTTAAGGTTATTTTGTAGAACTGCCATTGCATTTTCTGAGGTACACTCTTAATCAGGTCCTGGCTAAATGCTGGCTATATGTAGGAAACTAGATGAAAAATGTCCGGTTTCCTAGTTATATCTAGCACTTTAAGCGGGACCTGATTCAGAATGTATATATCACTTTTATAAGTTATATTGCATCGTTCAATCCTTCTCTTATTCTCAATTGATTTAACCTTGCAAGTACGCTATGTGTGCTGTTTTCTGTGGCCGCTGTACATTAATTCCTGTGTGCGCATACTGCCTTGTGTATGTGCCCCACGGAACGTTCAATCTGCACTTGGCTGCCTTTCGCCCTCTGTTATTCCTAGGGGTGTGCGAATAGTGAAATTTCACCTCGAATCGAATTCGAATCGAATAGTGCCGAATAGTGGCCAAAAATATCGAATATCGAATCGAATATCGAATATTTAAATGTGTACCGCCAGTTACGTCAAGACAAAGGAAAAATGAGGGACGTTACGGCGTGCCGACATTTTTATTACGCATTGGTTCGGAAGTGGCTTTTCTTTCAGCTTTTATGGGCGCGCAAGCATGTTGATAGAAGAGCCGCCATTCCAGCCAGCAGCGCCACTTCTAACCTCCTAACGACAAACACAGGGGGGTATGGTAGCTAGTTTTTTTTCCCATGGTCGCGCAATACGGCTGATCTGACAGAGGTAATGTTATGCTTCATCGCCGTGGGTACTCCGATCCCAAAAATCTTCGGACGCCCGTTCACAGCAGCGATTTAACTGCGTGCCGGAACGATTGGAGTTTCTGAACGAGTGGTACGGTGCGGCAGTGCAGACTGCCCAGCGTTAACAAATTTTTCGATGCAAAACCAATGACCGAGGGTTTCGCAGTCCAAAGTCAGGATGTTTTACGGCGCTTGCGGAATACGCTACGAACTACGCAAGAAGACCTTCGTTTCGAGAACGAAGTTGTGAAGGGCTTGACAGTTTTCTCATGTGTTCTACGTTCGGAAATGATATAATCTCCTTTAAGATCAGCATGCGCTCGCTTTTGAACCAGGATGTCGGCGAAAGTTTTAACGAAAGGCCTATTGTAACGACGTTAGCGTTAGTTTTAGCCACCCCGCCCTAACCATGGTTGTACCATTGGCCTTTGTCGCGATTTAGATATTCGTCGTGTCGAATTATTCGATACTTCGAATACTAGCTATTCGATAGTCGAATCGAATTATTCGGTTATGTACTATTCGATTCGAATTCGAAACTCGAATATTCGCACACCCCTAGAACTTATTCCGCAACTTTTCTGTTGGAAATAACATTTGAATTGATTGATTGATTGATTGATTGATTGATTGATTGGTTGATTGATTGATTGATTGATTGATTGATTGATTGATTGATTGATTGATTGATTGATTGATTGATTGATTGATTGATTGATTGATTGATTGATTGATTGATTGATTGATTGATTGATTGATCAAATGTTGGAGAACTTTCCGCTGCATAGGCGGTTCAGAAGAACCCTCACGCAAGACACGGAAAAAACACAGGAACGGGTGGACCAGCCAACCCAAAGGAGTTCTCTACCAACTGACTGATATTAGATACTCCTGGCGTAGCATATTTGACACATGACGAAGTAGCCACGCGATATATCGCTGTATGCCTGTTCCGTTGTCATTATTCAACCCTCTAATATCTGGGGCTTTACATGCTTAAGCCCCCACGAGACGATGAACCACGCCATGTGGAGGGCTTCGGAAATTTCTACAATCTGGTCTTTAACGTGCACTGTCATCGTACAATACACGGGCCTCTAGCATTCGGCCTCCATTTAAATGCGACCGCCGCCTCCGGGATCGAACCCGCGACCTTTGGGTCAGCAGCCGAGCACTGTAACCTCTGTACCTCCGAGGTGGACACTTACTCCGTCCTCTGTCGGATACGTTGCCGCAATGCAATCTATTACTACCTCTGTGTGCTTACCTATGAATGTTCTCGTTCTTAGCAAGTTACATCATATTCTTCTTCGGCCATAATACGCCCACTGTAGGGCAAAGGCATGTGCCTTTTTTTGCCGGTCCTTTGCTTGCTGGTCCAAGCCGGTCCTGTGCTTGCTGCGGTCACGCCCAGTGATGGCGTAGAGGTAGAGCATCAGCCTTGCATGCATGAGGTCCGGGGTTTGAATCCCGGTGCCGCGTAATTCTCCACTGGACTTTTTTAAAAAGTCCACGTGTTGATGGAATTGCACAACGAGGCGTGGGGTGCGGCCTCATACCGGTGACCACAGCCGGTAATGCACTCCTTCACCTGACAAGGGTTGCCCACCCTGGTGCAGTACTTGAGCACTACCTCCCTTATAAATACGTCAGTTTTTAAGTTACATCAATAAACCAGTCAGCTCGTTTCCCCCACTGCGGGTTGGATATAGATCCTGAAAGCACGTCTACCAGCGAACAACCATTGGGCCATAAATATTGTCCCACACGCATCGCCAAGGGCGCCTTGTTTCACCTCGGTCCTTAGGCAATCATCGATGTGTTGTTGACGCACGGTGCCCCGACCTCGGAGCTTATCGGCTTTTCCAGGCCGCGTCGAAGCGACCACAAACCTGTCGCCAACTGCCGAGCCCTTTTGTTCGAAAACGGAAACACAGACGCGAGACAGTGATTTCGATCGCCCAATGGCGTGCCGTTTACGAAGTGAACGGAGAGCAAAGTGCAGACTCACGAAACACAGCCCGATGATGGAGCGCGCGATCGAGCTTCCATATTTGTAAATTGTTGCTTCGGCCGCAGATCGATATTCCTTCGAACTTCGCATGACAGAATAAAATATCTATACCCCTGTCACGAATGAAGCTATCGTCGTGTTCATCGCGAACAGCCCTGCTGTGAAACAGCTGGAGTATGCGCACAGAGAAAATTTAATTGTGCCTCAGTTTTATTGAGAACTAGTGCAAACAGAAAATGTTAGTGCATTTTACCTCATTAGTGATAAATCCTGCCCATTTTCGACTCCTAAAGATTCGTTAACGTGTACCTAAATCTGAGTACATGGATGTGTTTGCAGTGCGCCCCGCAAAGAAATGCGAACCACAGAGGTAGCGAACCGAATCTATGCCCTCTTGCCTATAGCCCGCAAGGCATTAGCCACGCCTAGAAGAATAATGAAGCGCTTGGTACATTTAGACAATGCAGAGGTTCAAGAGAAGGTGGAGGCTTGGTGAGATGAGTATTCTTGAACACGGTGTACCGCTGGAAACAACGCTTCCGTAAGTGGTCTTTTCTTCTTCACGGCAACAACTGCCTACTTTACCGCATGTATGCGCATGCTTCGTACAACCTTCAAGTCGCTGCCTAGAATAATACAATACGAGTTGTCAAATGGTTGGCTCTAACGACACGCGGTTTCAAAAATGATAATCTCTTGGTGCATTTAGGTCACTGACCTCACTTATTTAAGTACTTACCAAAAAAACATCAATCTTCAGCAACAGAATCTCATTTCGCGGGAATACTTTGGACGCAACTGACTTTCCCATTGAGAGCACCTAAATGCGTACGCTTTGGGGCCTCGTATAGGCAAACGACATGCTTTATTAGCGCTCTAGATTCATCACCGAGCACTATACTGGCAACGAATGCCAGGCAGTTTCGTAAACAGCACATTAGGCGAACGTAATGAAGCGTGCGCGACTGAAGGAAGGAACGTCGGGCTATTACATCTCTGAATCGAGCCCGAGCTGCTGATGAACCCCTTTCAGCACATCCCTATGTAATTTTGATGCAGCAACTTAATTGAGCTTGGCGGTACAAGCCTAATAGCGCTGGCTTAGGTTTTTCTGCGGATTCTCGTACATGTGTATGGGGTCACTGTTTCCTCGAATCAGCTTCCCTGTGAAAACGGCAATTTATGTGTTATTCTCTTGCATACTAATTTCTCTTGCAAGAACATATCCACTAATTCATGCTGGGCAGTGGCGCAGCCAGGGAAGTTCGTTTCGGGGATCCCCCCCCTCGCCCCGCCAACATTAACATTTTGTATGTGTATATATGCGCACACATACAAACACACGCATGCAAACTCATTAAGAGGGGTCACAAATAGCTTCAAAGCAATAACGATTTTTTACGTCATATTTTATTCTACAGGTATAAATTGACATATTGCAATGCATGCACATTCCATTTTTTTCTTTGTTTGTATGCATATGTGTTATGTTTTTCTCGAGCATGCGTGGCTATGCTAGACACTTCTCATTATTTTGATCAGATTCTTTTCGTTGCCTTGCTTTGCACTGAGAGCACACTTCATGCGCCACCTGTTGTATGGAGGCGAGTGGAAAGAACCAGTCAAGTGGTTGGAGCAGTCTTTTTCTTTCTCTTCTCCTTCGATGATGCAAATGAAGGAGAGTTCTGTGTTCGTACAAAAAACGCTCATGTCGACGTGGTAGGGCACGACACTGTCATCGTTTTCACAGCAAAACGCTCGTCCACCGCTCGCATATTTAAAAACCACCGAATGCACCGAGCGTATGGCCGCGCATCCTCTATGACACTACAGTGACGATAGCGCGAACGCGCATCGGGTATCAAACCAATTTCTCTCGCAATAACACGCATCCAACAATTGAGCGCGCTCACTAACGACAGAAAAGCGGAGAAGAGAATGCCCCGTCCCATTGCTCGTCACTCAAGCGGAAACGTAACCGTCACGCCACCGTGCGGGACCCTGAAACATTGAGTCTCCACCCAAGTTTTGCAAACAGCAGCGAGGCAGCAGAAATGACTGAACAATTTCTCTCGTGATGCAACGCCATTAGTCACATTTATGTGGACAGCTGACGGCTGCCCGCCGTTGCTTCGCTATACATATATCGCACGAATCTATTCTTTATGTGATGAAATCTACGGACAATCGACATGCATGAAAGTACAAACAAACCACGCTTCGAAATGGCGAGCATCAAGTACATGTTGTCTCGAAACTCGCTGAACCACTTTACGTAGAAGTGCTATTCAGGCTCACTGCCAGGCTATCTTTCACTGTCTCTCACGGTCCACCTGCCTTGCGCTTTCTCTAATCAGGCGGTGTTTATTCCTCTATACAAGTAGTTCCGACCCACATGAGAATACCATATATGAAGTTCAATTCTTTTCGGAAAGGTCAAGAACCTACCTTGCACTGACCCTTTTTCCCCCCACAAAGAAACTTTTGTGCTGAAATGAGTGGGCGGATGTTACAATCTAGGGGCTTCCCACGTTGACTTTCTTTCGAAATTACACGCGAAAGGGAGCACTTCAGCGCGGATGCAAATGCTTGTATACTGTTCTTTGATAGCGCAATTTAAATTTAAAGAGCCTGACTTTTATTTCCCCTGGCTGCTCCGTTCTACAGAAAAGGGAAGGCAGGGAGGCTAAAGGCAGTTAATCTGTTGTTCTGTTCTGTTCTGTTCTGTTCTGTTCTGTTGTTCTGTTCTGTTCTGTTCTCATCTGTTCTGTTCTGTTCTGTTCTGTTCTGTTCTGTTCTGTTCTGTTCTGTTCTGTTCTGTTCTGTTCTGTTCTAACTAGCTTGCTGTGGAGAGGTTGAGGTTGGTATCAACTTGGGTACTCCATTTCTATATGTTCTGTATCGAAAAAAGATTAAAAAAACGTGGTTACCCAAAAACAAAAATGAACAGGTAAAGAAAAAGCCTATACTTAACTGAGATAAATGAAGAAAATGACGTGGCAATGAACAGTTCGCTGGCAGGACTCCACTTTTAACTAGAAACTTCACACACATTTCTGTCCAAGCTCTATCCGCAATATATATAGACGAACACATCACTTCATATATAGCGGAACATGGCTGCTCATCACAGGCGCTTATCTAGTTCAATTCTTCTCACCTTCGGTTCTGCACCTCTCGTCCGCTCACTCCTTTCTGCAATTTATGATACCCGATCTCGCCTTAGCTCTCTATTTCTTTCTTTTCTTATCGATATAATAGACTAGACGGCGCACAAATGTGACGCCGGATACACCGTGGCTCTCGAATATGTGGGACGTAGAGTTGACCGTTTTCGTTATCATATCCAAGTCGAAACCCAACAACAGGACACTCCATTCAACGCAATAGCATCTCACGGCTGGTCCAGCTCACTCATCTTTCTGAAAATAAACATCTAGAAAAACTTCGCTCCCATGTGGCACTGTCTTAATTGCTGTTTTGTCTGAACGTAGCACGTATTAATCACAACAAAATGAGCACCGAAACCACACGCTCTGCGGTCGACCACATTCCTTTTGAAGAACAAAGCCCTCGCGTCTGTATTTTTTGTTTTTGTTTGTTTTTTGTCTCTATAATAAAAGGTGTGCGGACCTTTTGAGCGCATCGCAAAGCGGACGATCAGCCCACTCCTTTCCTCAGCCGTAGCTTGATGACCGTCGTCCGTTACGCGTTCATCCGCCCTTGCGACACCTAATTAATGAAGGGTTCGCTAATGAGCGCATCCTCCGTGATGCCCGGTGGCGTACAGACGCCCGCCATCACCTAATGATCGCGGCACAATTTTTTCCACGGCGCGTAAACAACAGGTGACCCAAAATCGATTGTCGGCGCCGCTCCCTTGTTTCGACCTTGCTCACGGCCGGTACCGGCTGGAGCCGCGCGCGCTGGCTATGAATGAGAGACATACAAGCCTTAAAACGCCCCTAAACAACCTCTGAAGGTACTATCGGCGTCAAATGAAACCCGAACAGCGGCAAGCCTTCGCAGTGGTACAGTGCGCGCAGTACAGCCATCACCGTAGACAGGTGCGCGCATGCGCAGTGCTGCCAGACCGGATGCGCGCGCCTGTCCGTTGTGATGACTGGACGGCGCGCACTATACCATAGCGAAGGCTTGCTGCTGTTCGGGTTTCATTTGAAGCCGATAGTACAAAGGAAAAGCGCATTATTCTCTCCCGGTGGTTCCCGTCTTTCAGGCACAATGCGTGACGCCAGCAGTCTGTCCGCGTGACGTCTTGAAGAAGTAAGCTCTCGATTGGTCCCTACACGAGGCACATCAGTTGTGAATTGTCTTCTACGCTGCTTTTGGCATACAGTCGCGCTCCCGTTCGACCTTGTCTCGCATTACTATCGGGCGCGATCAACTGGTTTCACTTTGCTTTGTGCGTGTTCGACAACGCAAGAGGAGATAACAGCGTGTAGCCGAGAAGCGCGAAATCCTGATAGGCTCGCCGCGTAGTGTTGACATTATTCACGCGTTTTATGATGAAATAAGTCGTTAAGAGGAGATGGCGCCTGTAGGTATGTTTTTCTTTAAGCCTCAATATAATTTCTGTAGGAAGGGTTGTGAAAGCGAGAAAGAAACCACTCTCTCGTTTTTGAACTCGGAGTGGTTTAGAAGCGCCTTAAAATAAGAGATCGTGACCACCGATAGAACGAGCAGTACCGAATATTCAGGTATACAATACGCAAAGACAAGATACCCTGTAAGCCCAATGTTCTGAATTGTAGGAGCCGAGGTCCTCATTAAAAACTGATCTCCGCAATTAAAATCACTCTAGTTATCATTCCTGCCGTCGTTATGAATGACAGTTGCAGAAATACATTTCATTGGGGCTTTTTGATGGGCAGTTTGGATCTACTAACGTTAATCTATCCAGAAAACGCTCTTACAGCCACCATTTTGGCTCACTGGCTATGCGATAGCAGCGATAAGCAAAAGGCTGCGGGTTTCATTCCAGGCATTTCGTTTGGTAGCGGAATGAGCAGCTGCTCCTGCGCGTGTCTTGGGCTCCCATTAGAGAACTCAACATTGTTGCGAGTATTCCGGAGCCATCCGCTAATACCTTCGCCATAACCTGCTGCGAAGTTGTTACAAAGCGCGAAATTCCATATTTATATGAGAAAAAAAAAACGATCCTAAACAACAAGTTTTACGAATATGTACGTACCTGCAGGGTTGGCGCTTGCGAGGTGGTCCACAATTCAGTGGGAAGCCAGTGACAGGTACAAACGCCGGCTACAAATGAGTTCTTAGATATGGTCTGATCTTGGACTATAGCCGGAGCACGTCGATTAGTTTTGAACAATCAAAACTACAGACGTGACATCACGTGAGATAACAAACGGGGCACTCATGTACAAAACGCCTCGCTTAAGTGCCACTGACCGCTCTGCTACCCTTAGCCAGCGAGTTCATTTGTCTATGTGCGTCTGTGTAATAATACTAGTAGAGAAGAGTAGGACAGGCTAACCACGTTAACAGAGAAGAAAAAGGTAGAGACTAGTGATGCAGAACTGTCGATGGTACTATCGATACTATCGATAGCTGAGTCACTATCGAACTATCGATGGTGATAAATACTATCGATAGCGCTATCGATAGTAAAAAAATTCGATGGTATTATTGATAGTATAAAATAAACAGCACGGACTCACTGCACAATAAACTTGCTTCCCCGCGCGCGTGGTGCATAGTGGAGCCGGAGGAGCAGGCTGATGGGCAAGAAAGGTGACATGATTGTGTTCTTCACCTGAGTGCTTTGCTGACATATGATCATAGTCAAACTGTTCAGCTGTAGTGGAAAGGAAGCATTTACATGTGGTGGGACTGCGCGGCTTCAAATTGATATTGCATTTTATGATTTCAAAAAAAAAAAGAATGCCAAGAAGTTAATTGTAAGGCGTTACTGGTTGCTTTTGGATACAAATTTATTGATGGATGTATTCCACCATTATCACTGTGGAAATAATTAATCTCTCTGCCAGAAATGGCTCATAAATTAATCGAACTGGTAGTAGGCCATCGCAAATATTTTGACAATATGGCCGGCCAGCAACCGCATCATTATTCACACCACTATCGATAGTATTGTCACGTGACTGTGACGGTGAAGAATGCTGCAGCAAGACTGGGAAATACGGAGCTCTTTATTTGGGCGAACATGTGTCCAGAAAATCAAAACTCAAAATGCAAGCGATACATGCTGTGCACTGATAGCGGCGGGAGCAGTCGTCAGCCGTTGAGTAATCTGATCATCGGTGGAACGCGTCGTCCTTTGTATATCAGTCATCAAACCTTCCAGCGTTATCCCTGGTGCTCGCGTAAGCTCTCGAATAAACTTGACTATTCGCGTCCGGCGCGTAATCTTAACAGAATGATCTCAAACAATTGCGAAGCTTCTCAAACATTACGGCGCGGTCTGCGTCAAACGTTGCTCGCAGTATTTGTGGGTCAAACCCGAATACGTCAAAACAAAGCAATAAACACGCGTGGCAGTATTATCGCTACAGTAATATTAACGATGATACTACCGATTGCACTATCGATAGTTTCTCGATAGTAGCACTATCGATAGTTTGTTTACACTATCGATAGTTTCGAAAAAACTATCGATACTATCGATAGTCAATTTACCGATAGTTCTGCATCACTAGTAGAGACGCATCCCGGCGTGCAAAAGCTTTGTGGGAAGGAGAACATGCACAGTGAGACCCACATCTCTTCTGGCTACGCCGCTGTGTGTCTGTCCGTCCGCGGATTCCCATAAACCATGATGTGTATTTAACTACGCATTTATGGTGTCTAGAAACGAATGAATAGGTAGGTAAACTCACACGCTCCCTCATGCATTTGCCTAAGACGAGTCGCCGGCGAAAGCCATCTTCTTGTTTCTTTTCTCAATCAATTATACTGATCCCCCTCCCCCTCTATCTAGTCCACCGGAAAGCTTTCTGCGCCCGGGATCAGAGACACTGGAAGCTTGCTGCACTTTACGTGGTTTTGCACTGCCTCTGGGACCGGCTTACCCTTCATCAAGCGCGACGATGTCATATGATGACGTGGCCACTCTGACGTCACATAACGTCACGTTATGTGACTGTCAGAGGGACGTCACGAAGACGGTTTAATGACGTCACAATTTCTGGCGACCTTTCAAGTCATGGTGACGTCAAGGTGTGACGCCATCACGTGACGATGACTTTTTTTCCATCATTGGGGTAGCCGCCGGCGACGCCGACGGTCACTTTTCGCGTTTGATGATGTAGTTGAGGTCTTCGCTTTAACGATCAGCTTAAGCACTCCATCAATCGCCAAGTTGTTTAACTATAGGCTGATTGGCATAAATCGACAGCTTCGAACCCATGTTGATGCCTGTTCCCAACTTTCTTCAGCGAGGAAGAGGGTCCTTTCGTAGCCACTTATCCGCAGAATTCCGGCCTCCAAGACGGTGCGAGACGTCCATCTTGTGCAAAGACGTCGCTCTTGAGGACGGAACGACGCCTTTCTCTTCTTGAGAGGCCGATCGTTTTCCGGCGTTCGATGACGGAGTGCCGGAGCAGTCTCCATCAAGGGCGCGGCTACCTGCGCCGGCCGATACGACGACGACGACAAAATGGACGGCTCGCGTGACCACTCTTCTAGTTTCGTAGCACGCTTCCCCACTCTTCCCCACTCTCTCGCTTGTCCCCTGTGCCGACGGGACACGAGAGCCAGGTAGGCAAATGAGAAACACGCAAAAAGGGATTGCTAAAGGAAAGAAACGCGAACACTTTAGTGTGTGGTGTTCTACGTGGGACTCTGGTATTAGTTTCTTTATTACACGCGCTGCTTTTATTAATTTATTGATTTTTGTGAAGCGGCTCCGCCATTAAACGAAGGCACAGGACACCATGACGAATGCGCCTGAATATTGCAAGCATAGCAAAAGAACTTAAACTCTTTAAAAGCTCGCCCCCGTTCCAGTTCTTGTGAGATTACTCGATGCCCTTTCTCGAAGGCGCAGTCACGCTCGTTCGTTTGAGGCGTTGCGGCGACTCGCTGACTAGACAATCTGGTTTTACGGACAATGCCACTGGTACTCTTTCAGTTCATTGCGGTCACATTGCAACAGGCCAAATAAGTTAAAATACGAGGAGCCCTTCCGCTATCGGGAAAATGGGGGCGCGAGAAGCTTGGAATGAGCGTGCCCAACCTACTACTTTTCTCCAGCGCACAATGCCGGTGCACGAGCTACAGCGCAAAGTGCAAGCTCTAGCGATCTCTGAAGGTAACCTTGCACCTTCAACAGGAATCGTGTTTAGAACTGCGGCGCATTCTGGGCCCATGGGAAAACAGCACCTGTGCGTTACGCGCAACGAAAGCGCTGCTGACTTTCTTGCGGGCCACAAGCCGGACCGAAACTCTGTAAACAGTGTAGTCTATACATGTATGTGTGTGTGGTTATCAGTGTATACATCATAATCATCACCCTGGAGCACCTGGAGTAGCATGTCAGGCGAACAGCCATGCAAACATCTCCAGCTTTTCATTAAAACATTTCTCTCTCTCTCTCTCTCTCTCTCTCTCTCTAGCGCAGAGTGCTCAGCTGCGCCACTGTCACTCGTATGTGGCAGAGACGAACTCAAAATTAGTATATAGAATCTTTCCTACCCACAGACAAACCCTTCGACGGTGAAACAATGAATACAAAGCAATCCAACTCGAATGCTCGCCGCTTTCAGCTGAAGCAAACTCAAAATGCTTCGCCGGGTTTTTTTTTTCGTCTTGTTGGACAGCGCTCTCGCTTTCCTTTCTGGTAATGAGGCTCGCGCTTCCTTTGCTTAGTTAACCTCGCTGCTCGTCAACTATTCATGGTCACTCTCGCTGGGCCGTTTCCGAAGCTGCAGCTTTGAAGCAGCGCGTTATGCGCGAGTGCCAGTCCGCTAACGAGCTCTGCGTGCGAGCTGAGCCACTAATGGGACCTGGAGCAATGCGACTCGAGAGCAACTGTCCCTGCTCTCTCCCTCTCCCCGTCCATCTCACCCTTTGAAGAAAGAAACTGCATTCAGTTACTCGCGCATTGCCCAAGTGTTCACCTTTTGCTGTGTTCTGATTCTGTGCAGCGTTGTAGACAGTCTACGCAGACAGCTTAAAGGACAGCATCAATCCCGAGTAATGGAACGCGTCTGTACGACGTCTGCGCAATGTGACGCCATCTCGCGTCTAACTGAAAGAGCGAACGAAAACAAACAGAATCTTTATTTCTTTAACCTTCCTTCGTATTCAAAGCTACGAGAAACCGAACGTCTCTTACATTAGACGCGTAAAAAACGCGTTTGCTTGAGGGCAGATAAACCATACCCAGGCGCTGGCGCGAAGTTCTTCATAATGGGGGAAGGGGGGGGGGGCAAGTTAGTTTCAGCGCCGCGTCCTTCAACCGCCATATTGGCCGAGTCCGAAACAGGCTTCTCAGTTTATACAAAAATGAATATTACGTGATGATGCGGTTCTCAGAACCGCCTGCCTTAAGTCCCCAGCTTCCCGGGGACTTAAGGTGGGAGGTGAACAGCGCGTGGCATACAACGTCAAGGGTCCTCGGCCGCTGTGAGAGCGAAAAAAGTTAAAGTAGCTTAGCCCTAGTGGTGCCAAGCCTGAACGAAGTGCGTGGCTGAGCTGGACAGCCTTCCTTGTTTCTCTCCGATTTTGTTTTTCTTTCCTCCTCTCTTCCTTTCTTTTTCTCTTTTCCAGTTTCTCTTGTCTTCTTTTCTTTCTTTATTTCGATTTATTTCCACTTTTCTTCAAATTTTTTTTCTTTCTCTTTCAATTTCTCGCTTGCTTACTCTTTTTTTTTTCTATTTTTATACAAGGCTTTGCCTGCTTTACGCCAAGCGACGACAGCATACGACAGCATACGAAAGCCCAGGCCCCTAAAGTGCTCCGCAATTGATATCATCACCAAGGCGCTCGAAGAACACGAGGAAGAAGACTTCTCCTTGGCGCGATCGCGCGCTCAATATGCTACATATATGGCTATGCTATGCGTGGTTTTGCCAGCGTTACGCCGAGCTACATGAGACGACGTGCGCCAAATGCAGTACGCAACGTTATATTTGTTAAGCTTAGATGATGAACTTCGATTATACACGTATAGAATAAACCTAGTCCTTCGCAGTATGGGCGGTGGACGTACCCTAGGACACAAGAACGAAAACCTGATGGCAACGCTTCATTGAACTTTCGGCACGCATTGTACTCATGACATCACGCGCTTTGACTACACCTTATCTCACATAAGTATATTTCTATATAATGAAAAGTCACAGTTTCGCCTCAAGAAGGAAGCAATGAATGCGACAGCAAGCTATTGGATTGTCACAGGAAGAACGGCAAGCAGCTAGAAACTTGCTGCGCGCTCCTCAAGCACAAAGGACGCAGGAAAAGAAAACACACAAGGCGAGTGTGAACTAACAACTGTCACATCTCGACACTTGCAGCGCGCTGCTCAAAGACAAAACAGGACGCATGAAAAGAACGCACAGGACCAGGTATGCACAGGACGAGCGCGAACTGTCCCGGTTGTTACTTCAACTAGCTAGCCCCTACTATGGATCTTCTAGCTAGCAGCTCACTCCTTTCGCAAACGCGGCCGATGCAGCGAGCGAAGTGAACTTCGTGCGGTCTATAGCTTCAACGCAAACTTTGCGGTGAAAGCACAAGACGTACAAAACTCCCCCTCGAGAGATAATCGCGCGATCACTATCGATCACGCCCTGTATGTTAAAGTACAAGTCGGAGGCGCACATCCCAACTCCGGCGACACACTGGCAAGATTTACAACTGGGGACACAAGAAATTTGCGAGCCGCCAGGGCTCATGCACAGAACGCAAGCCGCTCCCGGACTCTTGCACTCGCGTTATCTCAAAACCCTGTAGCGCCCTCCTTTCGGCGGCGAACGAAACCGGAGAGCGCGCGACCTCAAGAGAAGAAAATAAGGACAGCGCTTGGCAGTGGCACGTGAAGCCAGGGCTCGCGTTCCCTGCTGGCGTCGATTCTGGTCACTAAAATAAATCTTCATTTGGGTCTAGTTGGTACATATTCCTGAGGCTAAAATTACAGCGCAAACAGACTTATTTGCCCTTCTTACTTCTTTACTTCTTTGTCCCTGCACCCACCTGAATATGATTTCATGTCTTCGCGTATCTAATACATTATCATCCTTGTTACAAGTTTTGGTTTAGAGCTATTGTTGTGTGCGCATGTGCGGTAAGGTTGCCTTGAGCTTACATATGCATTAGCGTATGAAAGAATAAAAGGAGTTGTTAGCGCATGTGTCGTACGTTTCTTTTCTTCCTGGGTGTCTTGTGCGCTTGCGCTGTAATTTTAGCCTCTGGATTCTGGTCACAGTGTAAGATATATACCGTGATTCTGGTTCAGCTGCCATCTCGTTTCTTCCCTCCTGTGGTATATGCCTACAAGAGCCAAAGTGTTCCCACTAGCTCGCGCTAATACAAGCCACGGGACGCTCTTCTTTTTCCTTGGCCGACTGGCCACGAGTGGTGCGGTGCGTGTCGGCCTGCCGAACGCTCTTTTGCGCCGGTGAGAGCGCTAGTTCTCGCTCCCACCGCCGCAGCGCTGCACAACGGTAAAGAATATTATGAAGCACAGAGCTTTATGGGGATACAATAGGTACGAGGTGCTTCGAGGGCTGTGGAAGGGTGTGATGGTTCCGGGGCTTACATTTGGGAACTCAGTGGTGTGCATGAAGTCAGTACTCCGGGCTTAGATGGGGTTCCCGTCAGCCTCATTAACGAACTCGGACATAACACTAAAGAAGCACTGCTGAAAGCCGTAGAAAAGTGCTTACTGGAGAGGGAAATACCAGACAGTTGGAGAAAAAGTAGAATGAACTTAATCTATAAAGGCAGGGGAGAAAAGGATAACATTCGCTCGTATAGACCGCTAACAATTACATCGGTGCTATACAGGTTGGCGATGCAGGCAGTAAAATTAAAAATAGAAGCGTGGGTAGAACAAAATGATATTTTGGGAGAACTTCAGAATGGATTTCGAATCGACAGGCGGTTAGACGATAATCTGTTTGTTCTTACCCAGTGTATAGAAATATCTAAAATAGAAAACAGGCCCTTATACGTAGCTTATCTAGATATCACCGGGGCGTATGACAACGTTAATCAGGAAATTTTGTGGGATATATTGAAGGAAGTGGGCATAGGTGACGACTGTGTACAGCTTTTGAGGGAAATATACCGAGGAAATACAGTTTGTATAGAATGGGAAGGAATAAGTAGCAAGGACAGCGTTGAAATTAGCAAGGGGCTGAGACAGGGATGCCCTTTGTCCCCGCTGTTATTCATGCTGTACATGGCGAGGATGGAAAAAGCGCTAGAAGGTAGCAACATTGGATTTAATTTGTCACACAAACAGGTCGGAGCGATGGTTGAGCAGAAGCTTCCAGGTCTATTTTATGCTGATGATATTGTCTTATTTGCGGACAGTCAAGATGATATACAGCGACTGGCAGATATATGCGGAAGGGAATGTGAGGCTCTAGGACTAGGATTTAGTGCAACAAAATGTGGATTGATGGTATTCAATGATCACGGAGACCATACGGTATTAATACAGGGCCAAAAAATACCGAGGGTAAGCGAGTACAAGTACCTCGGAGTATGGGTAAATGAGGGGGATAGATATATGGAGGTACAAGAGAAAGCATCGGCAGCAAAGGGAAAGAGGAATGCTGCAATTATGAAGCACAGAGCTTTATGGGGATACAATAGGTACGAGGTGCTTCGAGGGCTGTGGAAGGGTGTGATGGTTCCGGGGCTTACATTTGGGAACTCAGTGGTGTGCATGAAGTCAGAGGTGCAATCAGGAATGGATGTAAATCAAAGGACGGTGGGCCGCCTCGCGTTGGGCGCTCACGGGAAGACGACAAATGAGGCGGTAAAGGGTGATATGGGATGGACAGGCTTTGAAGTGAGGGAAGCGCAGAGCAAAATGAGATTCGAAGAGAGGCTGAGGAAAATGAAGGACAGTAGATGGGCAGAGAAGGTTTTCAGGTATTTGTATAGAAAAAGCGTTGACACGCAGTGGAGAAAAAGAACTAGGAGGCTCACCAGTAAATATACGGCTGGCAGTGCGGGCGATATGGCAACAAGGAGCATTAAGCGGAAGGTCAGAGAGGCGGAGAGGACTTATTGGATGACAGCGATGGAAAAGAAGCCGGCTCTGAGTAACTACCGAAAAGGAAAAAACGAAATAAGGAGGGAAAGGTTTTATGATAATTCAAGGGGAAGCGCTTTACTGTTTGAAGCAAGGTCGGGCTGCCTTAGAACGCGTAGTTATAAAGCGAGATTCAGTAACGAAGAAGAACAATGTACATGCTGCGGGGGAACTAAGGAAACGATGGAACATGTACTGATTGAATGTGGCGATATTCACCCAGATATACGTGTGGGCACGAGTCTACATGAAGCCTTGGGTTTTAGGGACAACAATGGAAAGCTGAACACGTCCGCGATAGAAATAAGTAAGAGACGGTTAGAGTATTGGTGGCAGAAAAGTAGAGATAAAGTACAAAAATAAATAATTGGGGAAAAGAAAAGGTCATTCTGCCTTAAGAGGCAGAGAGATGGACCGTGAATTTATATTTTTTGGTATAATAACATAGATTTAATCAATGTAGATAAGGCATTAGGACAACATGAAACAAGGAAGTTTTTTTTCTTCTTTCTTTTTTTTCGCCTTCAAGCCTGGTGGCAGACATGTCACCGCCCCGTTTTAAAGGGGACGCTCATAGCATCCATCCATCCAAAACCCGCTCGCACAGGCGGCCAGCCGGTTGCGTGCATTCGTTTTAGTGGTCATTACAGTCAGTACAGTCGCCTCACGTTGACCTGTGATTGCATTTCGGCTATTTATGTGCAAGACACGCCAGATGACGTATCAGTATGGTTTCCTTTGCGGTTATTGCTGCTATACGCGAGAAGGACATGCTCCCATGAAGACACACCTATAAGCATGCTGTACAGCGCCGCTTCCAAAGGATAGATGGATGAATGTAAAACTTTACTGAACAGTCGTTCTTTTTGTTTCTTCTACTGGGAACAAAAGTGGTCCCCTGCTGTTCGTTGATGTGCTCAGTCGTTTGAATGCTCTAGCTTTTGTTATCTGCGTGGACGACTTCCTCATTGCGGGGGCTTTTTTTAGAGATGCGTGATTACTTTCTGCTCTTCAAAATAAACTAGCGTCACATAGAATATTTCCCACGTATATACTTGCTAAATCTGGTGTATATCTGCTTCGCATTGCACTAATAAGTGCCATTTTTAAATGACACCCGATTCAAACATGAGTTGTTACCACTGAACTACATTACTGAAACACAGTAAATGCAAACTTCTTGCCTACATATTGTACCAAAATGGCAATTTTGGCGAGTTGGCGCGTACTCACGTCCTGAAGAAACAGCGCAGATGAAAAACGAAAACCAGAAATGGCGGAAAGACACACAGCGCTTCACACCAAACTGGAGGTTCATTGGGCTTTAAAGGGACACTAAAGGCAAATAACAATTTATGTCAGAGTGAAAGCCCAATGTATGACAACTTCTAAAACGGCAATATTATCAACAGCAGTGCCCTACTTACCGAGAAATTAAGCTAAATGTATCACATGATGAGCGCCACGAGTGGGACATTTTCGAAGTGATCCCGATGACGTAGGAAGTCGGCCTACAATAAATCACTAGTAATCAAACTAGCAGCAGTAAAAGAAGAACATTCCGAGCATCAAAAGACGTAATAAAATGCTGTTTGTTCGTTTCCGCTTGATTCATGGAAAACAAAACCTCCGTGGCGTTGCCATGGGGAACGGCGCGCGTGGTTCAAAGGTTCCGTTTTCGCCGAGCTGTGCCTCGCCCGTCTCAGTGGTAGTTTCGGGATCGCGTACTGCCGTGCGTGTTTTGCGCGCTCGTGAAAGTCGCTCTGACAGAAAGTTCGACAAAATGCCGCATGCGTGTGATATTGCCGGATGCCCGAATGGTGCACAACGCCAGTGCTGCAGCAAGGAAACCGGTGTGTCTTTTCACTGGGTGCCGCGGAATGAACCCTTACGCTCGAAGTGGCTTAGTGTCATGCCATTGCGCCAGTGTGCTAAACAGTCAAAACCTCTGCGTGTGTGCTCGCTGCACTTTCGTACTGAGGATTACGAGACCAATCGCAACTTGATGACGGCTTTGAATGTGCCCATCCGAGCAAGTCTGCCGCAGCGCCGTTGTTGCTACTGTGGGTCCCGCTACTTCCGCTCGGCTGCTACTAGTGCCGGCGGCCGCGCAGTAAAAGCGGGTAACGTTGGGCACGGCAGCAGTGACGTATGAGAGTCGTATTTTCAGGCGGGAGATTTGAAGCGCGCTAACGCGATGCGGACCACTAAAAACGTGATTTTATTTCAAAATAAGCACTTCCTTGGCACAAAAGCAGCGCTACGACGTTTCTGGACCGCTATTTCAACAATCAACGTCGACTTAATATTTGCCTTTAGTGTCCATATATATATATATATATATATATATTTAACTCTCGCGTTTTAACGCGGTCTTCCACGGCAGGGCTGTGTACGCGGCCGTCCATTCCAGAGAATCCTCCTCGGTTTGACGACATTCCACTCACCACGATTTCTGTTTCAGCAACTTCTGCACGCAAGGGATTGACAACTTCTTTTCTTGAGCTTTGGCACTCGTCTAGTTAATATTGTTTGCCGTTCGATATGAAAGGAATAGGCAAAACACGAACAAGTGGTCTACTTTTCAATGAGGACGCGGCTAGCTTGTAAGCTGGAAAAGATGAAAATATGGTCGGCACGGCTGTCGCTCGCAGCACCTTGCATTCTACCTTGAAGTCGTACTGCTTGAAGTGAACGAAGTAAATGTTCGACTTCTTCGCAGTTACCGATCTCCACCACGGCGACAGTTCTTGGGCATCGCAGTTATGGTGAAATGTCCAATCACATTAAGCACTCACTGATAGAGCCAACGCAAGGCCGCTAAATAAAAATGCTCTTTTTTATTTCAGGGCCGTGGCCAACGCAACAAAAAAGCCGCACCTTTTCTACCTCGTAAGCAAGTGTACGGCTGCTCATTCCAGCAAAAGCGTTTGCTTGCGCTCGCCCGAGCCAACGCCCCGAGCGTTCGCTTACTAGCGGCTGCGGTTTACAAGGGTGCCTTGATGCGCGTTTTGGGGGGCGCACACATCGAGGCACACTGCGGTTTACCGATGTGCAGCGCCCCCGCGGTAGCGTCTCAAAACTCTGCATGTCACGCGTTCCCCCATTGAAAACGCACCCATTCGGCAGGCCGCACACCCTCAAAATGGAAAAATTGCGTGGGTCGCCAGCGATGCGACACAAACGTAGCGCAGGCAACGATGCAGCATGGCCCGCGTCTCGCATAATTTTAATTTCGCCACGTGTGGCGTCCCGTGCGGTTCACCCAACGCGTGCGTTTGTATTCTGCCGTTAGTACCGTGGATAACGAATGGCGCATGCCGTAATTGCCTAAGGCAGCGCGCTGCGCCGCCATAGGGGTCGCAGGTTCGAATCCCCGGCCGTGTGCTTCGGAATTCTTTTCTTCTGAATTATTTTTATTTGTGGCTTTTATTTATGTATACATACATACGCATATACGGGACATGACGGCGACGGCAAAAATCCGCCGAGTGTCCATATAACTGCTATCGCAATAAAACTGAACGCAGTACTCGGTAAGACGGTAAACATAATCTGGAATACTTTATGACCTTTTTACGCATTAGAAAGGCGATCATACAATGGCGTATGTGGGGGAAGATCCTATTCATCGCGATAGCCCGTGATGTGGATTTAATGCCGTCGTAGCCTGTGCCACTCCCTTTATTTGTCGCGCTGCCCTGCTATCATCAGTGCATGCCCTACACGCGCGCGCTGTGTTGGATAGTTTAGAGCAACAAATAATAAAGAAACCATTACGACATAATAACCACGCTGTTATGGCGCAACAACGACTTTATTAGGGCGACTCAGCCAGCTTTCGTGAATGACCTACCTAGAGTTAGAAACGGAGTTATAAGAGGAACAAAAAAAAAAGTAGAGAAAGTAAGTAACGTTGTATTTAATACACACGTGGACCAGCGTTACGACCAACGATTTCTAAGCCCTTAAAGAACCCTGGCTGCAATAATTATTTCGGAGCCCCTAACATTCACCGTCATCATCACAAGCCTGACTACGCACACTGCAAGGCAGATACCTCTCTTAACCCGGTCATGTGCCTACTGTGGCCACGTTATCTCCGTAAACTTACTAATCTCATCTCAGTCAGTCAAGTCAAGTCAGTCAAGTCAGTCAGTCAGTCAGTCAGTCAGTCAGTCAGTCAGTCAGTCAGTCAGTCAGTCAGTCAGTCAGTCAGTCAGTCAGTCAGTCAGTCAGTCAGTCAGTCAGTCAGTCAGTCAGTCAGTCAGTCAGTCAGTCAGTCAGTCAGTCAGTCAGTCAGTCAGTCAGTCAGTCAGTCAGTCAGTCAGTCAGTCAGTCAGTCAGTCAGTCAGTCAGTCAGTCAGTCAGTCAGTCAGTCAGTCAGTCAGTCAGTCAGTCAGTCAGTCAGTCAGTCAGTCAGTCAGTCAGTCAGTCAGTCAGTCAGTCAGTCAGTCAGTCAGTCAGTCAGTCAGTCAGTCAGTCAGTCAGTCAGTCAGTCAGTCAGTCAGTCAGTCAGTCAGTCAGTCAGTCAGTCAGTCAGTCAGTCAGTCAGTCAGTCAGTCAGTCAGTCAGTCAGTCAGTCAGTCAGTCAGTCAGTCAGTCAGTCAGTCAGTCAGTCAGTCAGTCAGTCAGTCAGTCAGTCAGTCAGTCAGTCAGTCAGTCAGTCAGTCAGTCAGTCAGTCAGTCAGTCAGTCAGTCAGTCAGTCAGTCAGTCAGTCAGTCAGTCAGTCAGTCAGTCAGTCAGTCAGTCAGTCAGTCAGTCAGTCAGTCAGTCAGTCAGTCAGTCAGTCAGTCAGTCAGTCAGTCAGTCAGTCAGTCAGTCAGTCAGTCAGTCAGTCAGTCAGTCAGTCAGTCAGTCAGTCAGTCAGTCAGTCAGTCAGTCAGTCAGTCAGTCAGTCAGTCAGTCAGTCAGTCAGTCAGTCAGTCAGTCAGTCAGTCAGTCAGTCAGTCAGTCAGTCAGTCAGTCAGTCAGTCAGTCAGTCAGTCAGTCAGTCAGTCAGTCAGTCAGTCAGTCAGTCAGTCAGTCAGTCAGTCAGTCAGTCAGTCAGTCAGTCAGTCAGTCAGTCAGTCAGTCAGTCAGTCAGTCAGTCAGTCAGTCAGTCAGTCAGTCAGTCAGTCAGTCAGTCAGTCAGTCAGTCAGTCAGTCAGTCAGTCAGTCAGTCAGTCAGTCAGTCAGTCAGTCAGTCAGTCAGTCAGTCAGTCAGTCAGTCAGTCAGTCAGTCAGTCAGTCAGTCAGTCAGTCAGTCAGTCAGTCAGTCAGTCAGTCAGTCAGTCAGTCAGTCAGTCAGTCAGTCAGTCAGTCAGTCAGTCAGTCAGTCAGTCAGTCAGTTCAGTCGTCAGTCAGTCTCAGTCAGTCAGTCAGTCAGTCAGGTCAGTCAGTCAGTCAGTCAGTCAGACAGACAGACAGACAGACAGACAGACAGACAGACAGACAGACAGACAGACAGACAGACAGACTTTATTAGAGACCTGGGGAGGAGCTTCTAGGAGCCCTGCCCGCCTAGCTTTCGGCTTCCCCCTGGCACGCTTGTCTTCTCTCTGAATTCAGTCTGTTACTCTTAGTGACCAGCGTTTATCTTGCCTTCTCGCTTCATTCACTGCGTATGCCCATTCCTTCTACATGATTTCGACTAAGATGTCCTTAACACTCCGCTTGTTTCCCGATCCATACTGCTCTCTCCATGTCCCTTAAGGTTACACCTATCGTTTCCTTCTCCACGCTTCACTGCGTCGACCTCAACTTAAGTTGAATCCTTTTCGTAAGCACCCGCGTTTCTGCCTTGTCAGAACCTCTAGGAATCCGCTGTTGCACATAATAATTGTTGGGGTTTTACGTCGCAAAACCACGACATCATTCTTAAAGACGCCGTATTGGATGGCACCGGAAATTTCAACCGCCTGGGGTTCTTTACTCGTAAAGAACCCCAGGTGCTAAACCCCAGGCGGTATCATACTGGTAAACTACCATTCACGATCCCCAACATTATAACGCCTTTATTAACGCCTACGTACGAATGGGACAGTAAGCTTCTGCAATCAAACACCGTTTATTTTTGAGGAATGGGTGTTCTGTAAAGCGAGGGAACGGGGATACCCTTGTCTCATTTTTTCGACCTTGGCGAGACGTCCCTGGGCGCCTACTCGAAAAAAGGACAGAAGCGTTTTATATATGACACGCAGGGCCCCGAGTCCGGTCATATATCAACGCGTACGAAGAAGGCAGTGAGATGGGGAAACTGGCTCTTCTGCTGGGACGATGCTGTGGCGTCGTGCTATCTCGCGCGTCGCCGGGTTTTTTTTCTCTTTTCTTGTATAAAAAGCTCGCGAGAGAAATTCCGCGAGCGGGAGCGGCGCGATGTGGTGGTGTATCGTCTTCTTCCCATCTCGCTTTCCTCGAAGTCAGCAAGGTGAGATACCTTACGCTCTTCGTGGAAGATGAAAGCGGAAAGAAAATTCACAAGTCGATACAAGGCCGGCCGTCCAATGCCGCCGTTGCGAAGAACGTGAAGCGAGCGCGAAAGTCGGTAAAAAAAAAGAATGAAACACTCACGGATAAAGCGAGGCCATTCTTCTTCTGTCAAGTAAGCAAGGTGAGACAGCACAGGCTCGTAGCACACAGCATCCACGGTATCGAAAACTGAGGATAAAGAAAAACGTGAAAGTTCGTAGTAGGTAATAGCGAACGCCACTATGACAAACTGCGATTCGGAGAAGAGAAGTTGAAGAAATTCAAGCAAAAGTTGCTTAGAGCAAAGCCTCTTAAATGTGGAAGTACAGCAGACAGTGGTATAACATTGCAGGTGTCTCAAAGCTGGGTCACAAAAAAGGCGAGAGGAATGAGGGAGGAAGGGGGGGGGGGGAGGAAGGCTTTTTTCGAGCCCCTTCGAATGTCGCCATCTGGTCAATTTCACGCGCCCACGCGTTTCGCTGCAACTTTGCACAAAACTACAGAAAGTATAAAACCCAGATACCCGCCCACAGCCTTCATAGCAGGTTTCCCATTTCTCTGGATATTTCGCGTCTACCTAGACACCGTCTCCGCTTCGCTTCTCGTTTCAATGGTTTTCTTGTTCCCGACCATTCAATTTCTCGAGGCTCCCTGGCTCGACACTTACCTGGTCTAACATAGAACTCCGTTCAACTCGTGACAAAAAAAAACTGCTTTCAGTAGATAATAATGAAATCTAATTGAATGACCCGGGCTCGGCGGCTTGACTTGACCTTGCTTGAAGAAAAGTTCAAGGCCTCGGTTTGTACTGGTCCGCGTCGTTGGTACAGTGGTTACGGAGCACGGCTGCTGACCCGAAAGTGGCTGGTTCGATGCAGGCCGAAAGGACGAAATGAACGAAAGGTTACTTCGATTTTATTGCATGTACAGTCGGCCGCAAAATCTTACGGAACAAGCGAGCGCGTGGGCAAAGGCCTCTTCGCGACCTTTCCGCTACGTCAGAGTCGATCGACATTAGCGGTGCGCCCAAGATGCGTATACTTCATTAATAAATGGCCTATTTATTTCCTCACTGATCACAACTATTTTCTATCTGTCTTTTAGCGCGACGTGCTATTCAGCAGCCATGGCTACGTACTCCTGACCGGAGAGCATTATATCAATACAACTTATCAGTCGCAACCCATCGCACAAGCTGGTATCTATCCAAGGGCACGCTGCTCTAGGCACGCCGTGGTTGCTATGATGCCGCTATGAAGGTAGAAGTGTGAAGAACTTTGTGGAGATGAGCGCTTTGCGTGAAGACAGGAAACTAATTATTAATTGATGGGGTTTAACGTCCCAAAACCACGATATGATTATGAGAGACGCCGTAGCGGAGCGCTCCGGAAATTTCGACCACCTGGAGTTCTTTAATGCGCACCTAAATCTAGGTACACGGGCTTCAAGCATTTTCGCCTCCTTCGAAAATGCGGCCGCCGCGACCGGGATTCGATCCCTCGACCTGCGGGTGAGCAGTCAGCACCATAACCACTAGACCACCGTGGCGTGTGAAAACAAGAAACTAACAATACGCCGCGAGGCAGTACAAAATTCGCACGCCAACGAATAGCAATAAGGCGCATTTCTGGCCTGGCGCTGCGGTCGACCGTAGGTGGAACACCAGTGGTTGGCGCTAACTGGCAATTCGGCGCTCAGTCGTGCGGTCCGTAAACTTTTGAAGTCAACTGCACACATGCGCACACAACTAAACCAACGCGCGCAAACGGCAGAAATATAGCCCTACCAGAGTGCTTCCATGCAAAATGACAGGGAGATATGTTTGAGTACAGATTAGCAAACTCTTCACAGGTGAAATGAAATTAACATTGTCATTGCCGCCTTTTACATAGCTAAGCCTCTTCGTTTCAGAGAGAGCGGAAAACGTTTATTTAGAATTTAAATTAACCAAGGAAAAGAAAACCCAGTCGTGCTTCTACACGACTCAAATGAGCTTCCTCCTTCGAGAACATACATGCAAGACGTTAAAGTACGCGAGAGCGGCTTACGCTTCGCTCATCAAGTGAAAGTAGCAAGGGTAGGGTTGGGATACCCGAAGAGAAACATTACGCAAGGAGCGAGGAGCCAAATAGCGTGTAATGATGTGCGTTTAAGGGCCCCACTATCTGCCCGATGTAGGTGCGCCCGCATCTCGGTTATCCGCTTTTAGCATCAGGTTTGGACCGCTCGCCCGCCGGTGGGCGATTAAGAAAGTTGAGAAGAACGAAAAAAAAAAAGAAAGAAACCGAGCGAAGCCTGGAAGGACGATGAAACGTTCTTCGCGTGCTCCTAGGCAGGCCCGCCACTTTGAGAAACGCTTGAATGGGCGCTGATGAGCTTCGCAAGTGTCTCGCCTAGCAAAAACAGAAACGACGACAAAAATAGAACGACCTTCTCTTTTTTGTATCATTGTTTTTACTTCTACCCCTTCATTGTTCGCCTCGAGTTTGCCCTATAATTTAGAGAGACGGAGCGGCCAACAGACGCAGTACCTGTACCTTATCCACTGGAACGAGTCGATAATAGATTAGACGTATTAAAAAAATGTAAACGTACACTTTCAGGAATGTTAGATGTGACAGCTCCAGCCGAAGAGCAATGTGTTCAGTTTTTTTATTGTTTCTTATTATTGAGATGCTGGTCGTCTGACACGCATGCCTGTTTATAATAAAAAACACGTATAGGCTATTTTATTGAAGAAATTACAGCAATGTCTCATCGAACTTACCTTCTTATCGTGCTTGGCTGCTGATCCAAAGGTCGAGGGATCGAATCCCGGCCGCGGTGGCCGCATTTCGATGGCGGTGAAATACTAGAGGCCCGTGTACTTATATTTAGGTGCACGTTAAAGAACACCCCATGTCCAAATTTCCGGAGCCCTCCACTACGGCGTCCCTCATAGTCATATCGTGGTTTTGAGACGTAAGACCCCAGAGATTATTATTAATATTATATTATCAACCTACTACAAGCGGACACTTATAACCGTCCACCTGATGCGTTCCTGGTTCGAAAGTGTACTTAACACACGAAACGTACGGAATTAGAAAAAAAAATTTTGGGACCCTACATATTTGTTAAATGGTCCGTACCGGATTGCATCAGAAAAAAGCACTCCTTTTAGAGCTGCTATTATATATACAGTAATAACCTAAAACAAAAGTAGTTGAAGTAATAAAACAAGAAAGTACAGTAGGTAGAAAAAATGTCGCAAATGTCCTAGATTTTTTCTAACTATTTTCGTTTCCACTTAAAAGCGTTGAGGAGGTAAGTTCCCAGAATTATCTTATCAGTCATTCTGTTAATAATTATGTCATATTCAATAAACCGATCGATTAATCGAGCGGTCAACAATCAATCAGGAGCTATCTCGCGCCACTGTCTCAATTCCACCACACATTTTCTACTCTGTACAGCAGTGTCACCATTCCGATCAATCTGAGAGGAATTGAAAACTAATTTGGAGAATGTTTTTTTTTCTTTTTTTACCCAATTTGGAACTTTCGTAACTCCGCCCCACCACGGTGGTCTAGTGGCTATGGCGCTCGACTGCTGGCCCGAAGGTCACGGGATCGAATCCCGGCCGCCGCGGCTGCATTTTCGATGGAGGCGAAAATGTTTGAGGCCCCTGTACTTAGATTTAGGTGCACGTTAAAGAACCCCAGGTGGTCGAAATTTCCGGAGCCCTCCACTACGGCGTCTCTCATAATCATATCCTGGTTTTGGGACGTTAAACCCCAGATATTATTATTAACCTTCGTAACCCCATTATACACAACTGTAGAACTTATTTTACCTATTTGAACTTGTGGTCGACTACTCTAGACTCACGTGGTTGTTCGATTGTACTGCATTTGCACATTTTGTGTTCGACTGTACAACATTTTGTGTTCTTGTTATAACTATTTTTTATTGCGTATTTCGTCTACTAAGCGAGAAGGAGTAGCCGGTGCCAGCATAATGGTAGCAACCTCTCCTATTAATCATTTCAATAACAAAAAAAATCCTTGCCTTGAGCGCGTTTGAATTTTTACGAAGCTTGAGTAACTAAGCATACTCGGAAAACAGAGAATGCTCTATTAAAGAACGTTCGCGTGTCTTCACCAAGACTTGCGCGCAACCAATCGCTGACAACGCAACAACAGCATTACAACTCGCGAAATTGGAGTTCTTTACAAAATCTCTGCTTCGTCGAAACAGCGGAGTACTTTCGAATTCAGCGAGTTGCAAATAAAAGGCAGCGATGACGTCTTCTTTCGCTGCCGACAGCACGCAAAAATTATTTTTCAGAAACCGGCGTGGGCGCTGAACTTATCGTGCGGCGAAAAAACGTTCACGGCCCACGAGAGTGAGCTTTCATAATGATCACTCGCAGCCTCACGCAAGGTACTTTAATGATGAGCGACGGAATCGTCGATAAAATGGGGGCCCTGCTGAAACGAAGTTTTTCAAAATATTGAGGAAAGAAAAGAGGGCGGTGCATTACCCAGAGAGCAAGAAGATTAAAATAAAATAACGCTGTAAGCTTTCTAAGATTACAGGGAAGAACCAACGGGATGCCACCTTTTACTTTACCGAAAACGTGATGTTACTAAAATTAAATGCCAAAACGTTCAGTCAGGTAATTTAGTAAAACTTGTTGGTGGGCTAGTTGGTACACGCTTACTGAAATACAAGAAGACGTGTAACCACAAAAGAAGAAGTCGAGACTGACAAACTTTTCTGTTCTGTTAGAACCCTTGCTGTGTGGTTACGCGTCCTTTTGTATTTCAGTAAGCGTGCAGTCAGGTCCAGGCCTTCAGGAAAATCTATTAGATATTTCCTCTCTTCTAGCTTCTCGTTATTTCCGGTGTTCTAATCTCGGTAATAAAAAAATATATGTAAACGAAAAAAAAAATCAGGCGTTGCTCGCACTAAGCCGCGCAAGGCTTGAAACAGCGAGACTGGACGATTCCAAGTTGTTTCTAGGCCTTAGCCAGGTGATGCAAGTTGTTTCTAGGTTGCTTCTAGGTCGTAACTAGGCTTTAGCTAAGCTATGCTAGGTCGTTTCTACGCTGATTCTCAGCGCAGAGAGGTTCGAGTTAAACCACAGACGGTCACAGACACGACACGGTTGTCCATACTCCAGAGACATAACCTCGCGCTGAAACCGAGCGTTCGCACCTCTCATAGATCTACGGGCGCGTCGTCGTTGGCGTAGGCCTTCTATCGCTTTGGGGTCTTCTCGCTGCCGCCGTTGCCTTTCCCGCTCCCCGGTATTCTCTCATTGTACGTACTCGGGAGTCTTCGCGGCTCGCCGCCGTCACGTCGCCGCCATTTGTTGTGCTAATTGTAGCTTTCTTCGTTTTTGGTGGAAGTTGTGCGTAGTGTGATTTACACAATTTCTGTAGCACATACCCGTTTATGATGAAGATAGTTTTCTGATAGGCTGTACAGTGGCACAAGCCCGTTTGATGACGATAGTTTCCTTCTTCATTTTTAGTGGACCAGTGGTGAGTAGTGGGATTCACCATTTATGATTTTGATAGTTTTTTGTGTGTTTTTTTTTTTTGACACGGGGTGAACAAGGACCGGTTTGGTAAACAGCTTCGCTGTTTAAAATATTTCAGCGGCGTACTGCAGTTCTCATTAATTAAGTTATTCTCGTTAATTAAATCATGCGCTAGTATGGCTGCGAATCGCCTACTTATTCTCGTGCGATGGCAACTCACGCGGTTATTTTCGCTTCTCAGCAAGTGCTTTCAAATTCAGTATTGGACGCGCCAGACTGTCGCACTCACAAGCGTCAAGAGTGCTCAATATGTCTCTGGCGTTCTTAGCGGTATTTCACCGCTGATTCGGTAGGCGGGCGTTTTCCTCTGCATACTAAAATATCACTAAATACGAGAGACGGTAAAGCACCCACGTAGCGCAACCGTCGCCTGCGGTGCCTTCAGGTCTCCGAGTTTCGAAACGAACTCACGTCAGCGGCTCGCCGTGTCCCGCCCGTCTCCCTTTGAAGGGTAGACACGTGCATGACGGGGCTGAATAGGAAAGCTGCAGCGTCGCATCCTGTCGCGGTGCAAGTGCTTCTCGAGGTGAACGACCCTTCATTATCGGCCTGCGTCGAGCAGCCCACCTTTGATGTCTCGTGGGGTTGGCCTTTTCCCGTTCTTGTCCGCCGGCTCCCTCTCCCTTGTATACAGTTGTAGCTCTCGAACTCTCTTATGCTAGGGTGTTCGAACATATCCCATTGTCCCTTTTTGTTTACGTATAGTCGTTTTTCTTTTTTGTTTTGTTTTTACTGTGTTTCGCGGGCTAAGCTCGTTCGTTGTATCTGCCTGAAGTGTCAGTGTTTCCTTTATGAACTCTCCAGGTGCGTTGCTTCTCCGACTTTCGCCCTTCTTTCTTACCTCAAAGCGCACCTGCCCTGTTGAAAACCGTTTTATTATAGGAAAAACTGGAATCCCTTCGGACGTGTCAAAACGCAAAACAAAACAAAAATATTAACATCGATCGCATCGGTGAGATGATAGATAGATAGATAGATAGATAGATAGATAGATAGATAGATAGATAGATAGATAGATAGATAGATAGATAGATAGATAGATAGATAGATAGATAGATAGATAGATAGATAGATAGATAGATAGACAGACAGACAGACAGACAGACAGACAGACAGACAGACAGACAGACAGACAGACAGACAGATAGATAGATAGATAGATAGATAGATAGATAGATAGATAGATAGATAGATAGATAGATAGATAGATAGATAGATAGATAGATAGATAGATAGATAGATAGATAGATAGATAGATAGATAGATAGATAGATAGATAGATAGATAGATAGATCAGTTTCACGTATTGTTTTCCGCACACCAAAAAGAGACTAAGTGAACTAATATAATCCAATGAAAACTCGTTAAAAGAAGGCTTAGAGTAAGATGAAATCTGCCATCGCCCACCCATAGGTCTTCTAAATGGCGGCGCAGTGTGGAGAAGCGCTGACGCCGTTGATTGGATAAAATTTAGCTCGAGCAAGCCATCGGTAAACGCGTAAGGGATGAAAACAAGCTTCAGGAAATATTGCCAGGTGTTTAAGCTCGCCGCTTAATAACGCCACGAAGCGCAAGCTGTCGCTCTTCGAACGACGCCCAAGACTGCGGAAGTCAGAAGCGGCCGTCCGGTTTGCACGTTAATTACGTCGCTGATTGGTTTTTCAGCAATGTTCGCGCAAATATCGGTACACTATAGTTTGATTGATTTCGCGTTACTAATTCCGCGGAAGCTTTCCTGCCAGCGGGGGAGGACGAAGCTAATGCCTTTCCGTTAGGAAGCAAGAGTTTAATTTTGACGATTAACACGGCGGATGCTGCGCAGTAAAGTCTGGAGGCGAGTAATCACCGAGATGAAGATTGACACATTCAATCGCGCTACCTCGTATCCCATTGTCGCTAATCACACTGTAGCTATAACAGTTGGGCCCACGCACCTTTCTTCATTAAGATACACTGGAACGTTGGAGCAAGCGCTTACGTGGAATTAAAGACCGTCTCACCGCTAGGCTTCTGATTGAACGCTGCCTGCCCACGCGTGAACAAAGTGCTGAACAAGCGCACATCTGGCCCTGTGCTCTTAATGACGACACTTAGGAACTCGTATACGCCCTCCCCCCCCCCCCCTCCCCACCCACGCACACACTCACATACACGTGCGCACGTAGAATAATTCCGCGTGAAAATCAACATTCCGAACGCCCAATCACGTTGAGTTTTCTCGCTCTCACTGTTTTATGAGGGTCGGGATACTATCATTTTCTAACTTTCATTGGCCGCGTGACATCGCGTCACAATTGCGTCAGGCGCGCAACCAGCGCCAATTTCTCGACTGGTGGTAGACGGCGCATGCGCGCAATCTCACATACAATAAAATCGACTGTGACGTCACGCTCTTACTGTCACCCTCTCCGCTCTCTCCTCATGAATTCCTGTCTGGGCGTCTTCGATCCACGGAGTGTAAAGGGTGGCACGCCTTGGGGCCATGGACATACAATCTATGGACAAACAATTTGAAGTCTTTCAGTAATCTTCGTCAATTATCCTTGCGGCTAAGGTCCGCGAGAGGCCGAGCCAGCTGAGCTGACCTAGTCATTAGTCGGCAAGAAATGTGGAACTCACTCAGACTCACTCATGAAATATCTTTTGAGCTTAGGGCTTCCTCAGACCCAGTAAAATATTTCTCAACCGGACTCACTCGGTCTAGAACTGACCAAGGTATCACTCACTCGGACTCAATCACACTTAGACTCACGGCTCGATCTGGGCCTGAGTGAGTCGACGCATGAGTCTGTTAGCGTATAATTAGCTTCCATGGTGTCAATGCTCTTTAACACCAATATTTCACATAATCGGCGCTTTCGTTGGCGCCTTTTCATGTCCTGCCTTCAAATACGAGTGATCAATGGTTGTAGTCCACTAAGGGCACTTTTATTGAACAGCACGACTGAAACGATATATTTATATCAAGAATAATACCGTTAAAGGTAGAGTGCGGAAGATCAAGGCACTACCCCCCCCCGCCCCCTCTTGGTAACTCACGTATCTGATCAATAAATGTTAGGCTGGCGTATCAACGCTAGTGCGTTGAAGTATATGTGAGTAGACATGAGTATAAACGTGAGCCGCCATATTGCTGATATTAGATGGGTAGTGACGCCTTTTTTTTTTTTTTTTTGAAGGCGAGTTTACTTTTCCATACAAATCTCCTGTATACAGAGACAGCTCTGAGCAAATGTGAAGCTCCGCAAATTCTTACAAGATATTTCATTTTGATATTAAAGTCAATTTTCCCATGGCGCACCTACCAGAACCAAAAATACCCGTGTACTTAGATTTAGGTGCACGTTAAAGAACCCCAGGAGGTCGAAATTTCCGGAGGCCTCCACTACGGCGTCTCTCATAATCATAGTGTGGTTTTGGGACGTTAAACCCCAGATATTATTATTATTAGAATCGACAATACCTCGACGTCAGGCAACAGTACAAACTCTGGTGACCTCACGCAGCGGTGTGGCTAGTTGTAAGGACGTCAGGTACCAAAACGTCCAAGATGGCCGCTTGTGCGATGTCACGATATCTTGCGCGAGCACGTGACGAGAAGCTCATGCCGTGTCGTGACGTCACGGTACAGTAGGAACCGAAACTAGCGTTTAAAAAACACATTGTAATTACTTTTTCAGGGTGCACTCACGCACAGCAGTACATTTTCTAGGCTCTTGAGGGCTTGGCCTTTCATTTGACGCAAGAAAACGACAACGGAAGATTTTCGTGTCAGCACACCTTTAATGCTGAAGTTGAGTAGATAGGAACATAGGTCGGCAAAGAATGTAGAACTCACTCACTCACTCACTCACTCACTCACTCACTCACTCACTCACTCACTCACTCACTCACTCACTCACTCACTCACTCACTCACTCACTCACTCACTCACTCACTCACTCACTCACTCACTCACTCACTCACTCACTCACTCAATCACTCGCTCGCTCGCTCACTCACTCACTCACTCACTCACTCACTCACTCACTCACTCACTCACTCACTCACTCACTCACTCACTCACTCACTCACTCAAGAAATATATTTTGCGCTAATGGCTCACTCTCACCCGGACTCAGACACACCAAACTTTTCTTGGATCGGACTCACTCGGACTCAGACTCACTAAAATTTTTCTGAACCGTCTCCCTTGAACTCAAATTCACCAATATATTAGTCACCCTGACTCACTCAGACGCAGACTCACATCTCAACCTGAGTCTGAGTGAGTCGAGTCATGAGTGAGTTTGCCGACCTATGGACCTAGCCGCTAACCAATGGCATGCCCGCTATCAGCCTGAGATAAAATGTTCGATACGAAAGTGGCGATCACCAAGTTTTGAAGCAAAGAAAAACGCAAACGCCTTAGATGACAATTACTGTTGGGTGAAAATTAAGACGTCCCCAGAGGATGCCACTGTTTCTAGAGTGTAAGCTCGTGGACGAGGGTTCGGTTCCAGGCAACGGCAGCGGCATTTCGATAAAGGCGAAATATAAGAACAACCGTGTGCTTCGATTTCAGTGCTCGATAACAAAGCCCAGGTGGTCAAAGCTAATTTGGAGTCCCCTTCTCTATATCGTGATCCTCTACCTAAATACCCCGGCTTTCATTCTCAGACGTCGGTCTTCACGTTGGAACAGTGCCGCTGTCACCGTGGTTGAGATTAACGCATTGGAATCCGAACCTCTGTTCTATATGAGCCAGCTCATTTCCCTTCTCTCCAACTGAGAGTGCGGGTGAGTGTGCTCGGAGTACTCGATTATTTCTTTCTTTATTTATTTGATTTGCATGCATACAAGCACAAGGACACAGATAAAAGAGGGAGAGAGCAAGCTGGCAACTGCCACCAGAAGGGGCACAACGCCTGCCTGCTCTTTCGGGAGGAGGGAAGAGACAGAGGAAAGGAAGTTAGGAGGAGAAAAAGAGGAAAGGAGATAGGAAAGTGAAGAAAAAAATTGACGAAGACTTGGACAAAAATAGGTAAACACACACACACACACACACACACACACACACACACACACAAACACACACACACACACACACACACACGCGCGCACACACACACACACACACACACACACACACACACACACACACACACACACACACACACACACACACACACACACACACACACACACACACACACACACACACACACACACACACACACACACACACACACACACACACACACACACACACACACACACACACACACACAGAGGAAACGCTTATAAACGGGTGGCCAGATCTGTTTGGTCCATAAAGGTTAGCAGAGCTCGATGGGCCTGGTCGCGTCGAGATACACAACCTGTCGGAAAGAGGTAATCGTCGATAGTCATATGAAAGCACTCGCTGCCCTGCCCAAGGCCGGTCTATTGGCGAAGCGTTGGTAGCGGCGGCGTTTCTTTCTTTGACGACCTGGTAAACCAGCAAGGCTGAACGTATTACGCACGCTATAAGCTGTTTTGCTACCTCGAAATTTTAAATTTACGCCTGGGAACATTCAGAATCGCCATATGTCACAAACTCGCCTAAAGAGTTACTCTCGTCATCATGATCATCATTTTCAGTCTACTTAGGTTGACTGCAGGATGAGGGCTTCTCCTAATGACAGTTCATGCTGTCTTGTGCGAGCTGATTCCATTCTATCCACGCGAGTATCTTTATTTCGTCACTCCATCTGACTAAGTGCCTTTCTCGTCTGCGTTTCTCGTCCTTTGGAAGCCATTCTGTTGGTCTAAGAGACCACTGGTTATTTGTCCGACGCCTTACGAGGATGTAGATGCGGTCAGTGACCAAGTCAAGGCGAAGAACACAGAGACGTTTCGGGACCCATACGGGTTCCTTGCTCGCACTAAGCACGCAAGAGCAGTGTGTCGCTTTTTTAGACTAAAATGTGACGTAATGAACGGGTCTTGCCTGCTTAGTGCGAACAAGGAACCCGTATGGGTCCCGAAACGTGTCTGTGTTTTTCGCCTTGACTTGGTCAGTGACCGCATCTACATCCTCATCATGACACCTGACCAGACGAACTTTCGTCGAACTCTTGACTACCTTCCAACGCCTTACGTGGCCGGCCTGCATTTCTTTCTCTAGATTTTAACTAGAACGTGCACTACGCCTGCCTGTTCCTTGATTCGTTTGGCCGTCTTCCGATCTCTCAATGTTAAGCGTACCATTTTCCACCACTACCGAGCCCCCACTACCGAGTACAGCATGCGCGAGCGTTAAACGAAAACTCTGCTCGGCAAAGTGGAGCCCGTGAAGCACGTGAAAAAGTCAGAGAGAGGAAGAGATAGAAAGAAAGAGAGATAAAATAGAGAGAGAGGAAAAGCGATAAAAAAAGAAAGGAAAGGTGCATAGAAATAAAGGGATTAAACAGAGAACCAGAAAATAGGGAAAGAGAGAGAGAGAGAGAAAAAAAAGCGACAGAAAGGAGCGGAAAAACAAATAGAGAGAAATAAAGGGAATAGAAAGATATAGAAAAATAGAGAAAGATATAGAAAGAAACCGACACGAAATAAAATATAGAAAAAACATAGAACAAGACAGAAAGAGAAAAGAAGGGAAGAAAGAGAAATAAAAATACAGAGAGATATAAAGAAACAGAAAGAACAAAATATAAACCAATAGGTACAAGAAAAACAGATACAAGAAACAGAGAAAAGATAAGAAAGAAAGAAAAATACAGAGAAACAAACAAGCCCACCCAGCTCTATTCTTCCTTCATTCTTGGGCCTTTGCACATAATTTTTTTTTTCTCTAGCAGCTTTGTTATCCTCCACGTTTCAGTCTAATTTTATGAACGAACCGTCTATATCTGAAACAAACGTGGCCAATTTCTTGCAATTTTCCCTGATATCGAATCGCACGTGTTTGGGTCTTGCAGGCTCAATTAAATATTGCACCACTGTCTCACAGGCTCGGCCACGTTTCACACTAGGATGGCTGAACGTAAAGTAAATGTCGTCCGAGGTCAACTTCACATCCCGGAAGTGGAAGGGGAAGCTCCGTGGCATTTCCCTTAACAGCCGATTCCCCAGATCTCGCGAATGCGGAAGAGCATACGACTTAGTGCGCCCAAAACAAACGTTGAAACGTTCAAAAGCAAAAGAGGAGGCAAGGCCCGACAGGACGCCTTGATGACGCCATCGCATTCCACGCATTGCCGTCGCGTGGCTTTTGCGCAACGTCCCGAATGACTACGAACCACTTTTTTTTTTCTATGTCTTTCTCATTAAGCCAGGAGCTCTTGATAAACTGCCTTTAAGAATAAGAGAGTAGCAGTTTGTTTCTTTTCCTCTTAGTTCCCACCATTCCTTTGTTTATCAGCTTCTCCTGGAATTCGAAACACTCTCCTTCGATATCCAGCAGTGAACAGTATTCTCAGAACACAAAATATAGCGCAGAAGTTAGGGACGAAGGTATTAGACCGGGTGACAATTGTCAAGAGCCTGCGCATGCAGGATATGATATGGACTTAAAACGAACTTAATGGTATTGTACACAACATGACTGAGTTGAAAGAAATTATGAGAGCAGTGGCCAACGTGAGCCGTGTAAAAGTGCCCTTAAATAGCATTAATTGCTGTTTTTTTTTTTTGTCGAAACAGCGCCATTAGTCAAAACACTCCGTTAAAGTGAACACGTGTGTGACTGTGGATTGCGTTAATGTTATATTTGTTGTCATCTTACACCACGTGTGGTGATAGTTCACTGCCGAGTGCGAAGCATTCTAGGAACATTCAAACTGAAAATGTTGCGTTTTGCGTCCCAGAACTTCAAGTTGCACGTGATAACGTTATGTCACCCACTGATTTCAGAGTTTCGTCTTAGCTGACATTCAGAGAGTTTCTGTTACAATGTTTTGGTGTTTTGTTTTGTTTTTTACAGCGAGGTCGTATGTCTCTCGTTGACCAGAAAATTTCGTGGCGTGAACGCAAAACGCCAGGCCCATAAACCACAAACAGACGCCGGCGCTCGCTTGTTCCCCTGCTAGCAGGTGCGTGCGCTCTTTCCGTCTTCACCTCGGACGCTGAGGAACGGCATTCGGAGAGGTGGACAGACGAGCCGACGAACGCGTTCGCTGTAGACTCTGTGTCTTCCTCAACTGCAACGCCACAACTAATTTTCGACCTCTGTGTGGTTTATGGACCCTTTAACAATTGAAGGCATATCTTTTTCTGCAATCAGACATACAACATAGAGCTCAGTATTCGTTTCAATAAACAAAACCATAAAACAAGCACCAAAATGGCATGATGGATGATAAGGTGCCTATGAACGATGGGAACACCTTCCCACGCGTACCCGGTAAAGATTAGGTTGCGGCTGCTTGGCACTTCGCACGAGGACTTCGAATGACGTCAAACGGCCCTTCCTTCTCTCTGCGTGTTTTTCCCATTTTCATATATTACAGGAAGACCCGTCTAGCAACTCATTCAGTTCATTTTAAGACTGCCATGGGTAGACCACGGAAATTAAAGACACCAGAACAACGACGTGTATACAATGCTCGATGAAAGGAACCAATTCTTCTTGTTGAAAATGGTCGCGCAACCAATTACGGCCTACCACAGCGACCACAAAGCGATTATCATTACCATTACCCTAAAGTAATAAAACATACCCCTCCCCGCCACCTATCAGCATGCGTGGTGTTTGATACAGCTTCGCTAGACATTCACGTTCGCAGGACGGGATGGCGGCCAATTTTTTTTTTTAAGTGAAACTTCGTTGTGAAAGGTAAAACATTCTCTCCACCTGTTTCGTAGCACAAAAATTCACAGGGTCTCCTATGCACTCGCCTAAAACAACTCAAAGGCGAAAGCCATCATCTTCTTCTTTTTCATATTTTGATATGTAGTACGTGATATCCAGCCGCTGTCGCAGTCGATCAGTTCAGAGTGCGGAACATCCCACAAATATTTAAGTGGGTTGAAAGTGGAAGTTGTTGAGAAGAGATCCGGAAAAATTTGGACTACCTGGTGTCCTTCGTAGCGCACAAAACGCTTCAATGCTGCTTAAAAGGCAAAGGGGGTGGCGCAGGGTGCTTTCTGTGGACATCTAAATGCTGCCGGGACCGAACTTCCGACCAACTTCGAGCTCAGCGATGCTAAGCCATAGCCACACAACCACCACAGTTGGTTCGGTGCACTAGATAATGCTATCTCACTATGCCTGTCTATCCCAATTCATTCTTCAGGCCTACAGTTAAATGTACGCTCGCCAGGCCGACCTCTACTACTTTATCTACATCAAGTATTATATTCTTGTTCTTCTTTATCAGTAAATTTTGCCGTTCTCGGTAGTTTGTTTACAATCGATCGCCATAGAACGACGCTATCGATAAAATATTTTGAAGAGACTACAAAAAAAGAAAAGAATGAACACTCTACGCGGAGCAGTCCCACTTGACCGAAACAGGCCAGCAACAATGATAAAGATAAGAAAGTTTGTCGCAACTTTTCCAAAAGCTGAGCTCTTACACTTTTTTTTAATCGACTGACTTCATCGGACCTTTCTCGTCTTGACCTGATTTCGGGGGCCTTTGTAAGCCGCTCTTGCAAAGTTCAACGAAAAACTTGACGGGCGAAAGAAAAGCTGCTCAAGAACTCCCTCTTCGTCCGAGAAACCGCTGAAGTGCGCGGATTTCCCAGTCACCGTACACACCACCACCGTAGCTGCGTTTCTCCAACTCACGTCGAGGCATAAACCGGTCGGCGAACTTCGCCAAGCCACGACAAGGACGTCAGAGGAGCATACTCGAAGGTATTCCCATGGCGAGCTTGGGAGAAGCGGTCGAGGGACGAACATATGGATGGAAATCTTGATCGATGGCAGGGATTTCCGTTTCTTTCGCGGCCCTAGATTGTCAAGTATAATGCCGCGGTTTCTGCTTCTTCGTACTTGTTTGCTTTCTTTTCTTTAGATTCAAGAGTGCGTCATACTCCGGACTTCGAACAAACGTTGCGTACCTTTTGTCTGTTCTGGTTTGTGTGGATAGCTTTGCGGTCAATGTCTTATACACACATTGTTTATTTCCATTGCCGATTTTTTTTTTGTATTGTATCGTGTGCTCCCGCGAGCCAGAGTAGACGGGACAGCTACACCGCGATGAAAGGGACCATTTCTCCGCCCTTAGATGCAACCTCAAATTTAGTACCACAGTACAAACTTGAACAAGCGCTCTAGAAGTTCGGCGATGCTCGTACAAACATCGCCTGTTTTCCATCGTCTGTTTCTTTGTTTTTCAGTAGCGCAGTGGCCACTGTTCACCCGATCCCTTTCTTTTCCAACACGGATTTTTTGTATTTGTTTGATTTGGATAGCGTGCTCCCTTGAGAGAAAGTAGGCCGGTCACTTATTTTCGCGATCGAAAGCGACTCTCTTCTCCTCCTGTTGAGGATCGGAGCACGAACTTGGACAAATGTGCAGGAAGCTTTGCAATACCGCGCCTTTGTGCGCCTGAATGACGCGAATAAATTCAGATGTGTCAGAATGTCTGTGTCCTGGATATATTTCTTCGTGTAGGTGCATACTTCTCTCAAACGTGCTGTGGGACTATAGCGCTGCAAATAATAAATGAAACGCAATCTTGCGCTGCATGTTCGTAAGATGTATGAACGCATGCGGTTTTTGTACGCGTGCGCGCGTACGTACATACATACATACATACATACATACATACATACATACATACATACATACATACAGACAGACAGACCACACACATACATACATACATACATACATACATACATACATACATACATACATACATACATACATACATACATACATACATACATACATACATACATACATACATACATACATACATACATACATACATACATACATACATACATACATACATACATACATACATACATACGTACGTCAGGTCTGTAAAAGTTACGTGAACCGCCGAGACCACAAGGGCTTGAAAAGTTTAGGCGGGCTACGTGCGATAGAATCCATATGTTTCTCAATGTTGCAAGACAGCGCTGCAATGTTGAATTCGACGCTGCGGCGATGCGTAAACGAAACGTGATAGCTCTTGCTGGTTTTTAAAAAAATTTAGCTCGTAGGGGATGGTAGAATCTGCGAGTAATCGCATTTGTCGGTGAGGCTATAACAGGCTTTACTTTCAACGACTGCGAAGATTACATTGCTTCACGGGTCGTTTTACGCCTGGCAGGGTCTTCTCGTGGTACTTGTTCTCCGCCTAAACGATTCTGCAAAGTTCTATAATGTAACTGAAAACCTTTACGTGTGTGTTCGTTTGTGGTGTCTCTTTCAAGGTTAGCGGATTTAGTTTCCTTTCGTAACTAAAAACCCCGGCGATTTTTCAAAATATCGAACAAAATTAAATAAAGATTGACTGCTAAACCTAATAAATGAACAACGATTTGCCGAAATGTATGTCATGCTGAAGGAATGGAAGGAGGAGACCATAGGGGACGCAATTTATGTGGCTGACGATGCTCAGCCAAAATACAGGCCTGCTCCAACAAGCCTCATCCGACAGTAAAGTTACGAAACACGGCCGTTTGCATGTATCGCTTTTATGATTACAGTCAAGCGAAATACCTCGTTTGTCTCAGCAAATCGCTCGATCAGATTGGCTAGCTTCGCATGACGTAACAGATAACAGCGATCACTGACATCGACGTCCCGCCGCACTCGCCTTACATAATGTTTTATAAACACGCTCCCCGGCAAAGATCCCATCAGTACACAGTGCTTACGATGCTAGGCCCGAGTCAGTCGATTATTATGCGCATCCTTCTTCTCTTTCTTTCTTCCTTCCTTTCTTTCTTTCTTTCTTTCTTTCTTTCTTTCTTTCTTTCTTTCTTTCTTTCTTTCTTTCTTTCTTTCTTTCTTTCTTTCTTTCTTCCTTTCTTTCTTTCTTTCTTTCTTTCTTTTTCTTTCTTTCTTTCTTTCCTTCTTTCTTTCTTTCCTCCTTTCCTTCTTTCTTTCTTTCTTTCTTTCTCACTTTCTCTCTCTCTCTCTCCCGCGTTGAGCAAACGAAAGCTTCCATGGGCGTACAAGGTCCAAAAATTAAGCTTGGTTCCCCATACGCCATGTCAGTGGTTCTCAGCCATGAATGTTTCGGGGATCCATTGTGGACCTGTGGAAGTGATGAGGGACCCTTTGCAGAGAGAGGAAATGAGGAGGGGGGGGCGTCATAAATTAGCGGAACATGTAGCGTGAAATAGGTGCTTTTTATTTCTCCCTGTCAAATAATGGTTGAACTAAAGTCCCACGCAAATTCGATCTCAACGGCTTCTCATTAACTTGTGCGGTCTGCAACCGCATTCAACCTGTTTGAAGCTATGTTAGCTCTTCGAATATGCAAGCCTATATAAAGTACGCTCGCGTGCATATGTCGTAGAAAGCTGCAACCAAAGCTTTAAAATCATCTATCTCCCGCGCTCGGAGATTTCCCATGGAAAAGGGGAAGCATAAGTTAGCTCCGCCGCATTGCAGAAGTGTCAATTGGTGAAGCATATAAAAAGTCAGAAGGGGTCGCTTTCATGAGACATTTAGTGTGCCTCCAAAAAACGCTTTTTTTTTTCCGAGTATGAGTTTTGCGGGCCCCCATTTGAGAACCACTGGTCTATGTCACCTACGACGTCTTAAAGTCTTTTGCCGATGAGGATTACCTTCTTTCGCTTTGTACGATTAAGAGTTATGTGCTAAGTCGCTATGTGCCGTCCAGGTGCGATGTCATTTTGGTGCAGTTTCCTAGGTCGCGGGTTCGTTTCCCGAATCGTTGAAGCGACTACGCGCGAATTGTACGCGGCCTGAAGGTAGGACACCGGATGCGCTTTGTAGGATCTGCCGTGAACTCTTCAGTCCGTGTTTTATTGACGCGGCCCGTACTTCTTTATGCTTACAGCTCTTCGTAGATAAAGGGGACTGCTAACTGCCCTCCCACTTCCCCATAATAGAGCACATATAGGGCTCTAAATTATTCCCTTTTGTTCTAAAACACAACTAAGCGTCTTGAACACCTTCGTGTGGTCAGTCTGTTAAACACAGCTGCGTTGAGCTCTCCCATAGCAAAACGCTTCGCGCTCGGAGTCGACGCTATTTTTCTAACACCCCAGCAACTGATTTTAATAGCTTATTCGTACGGCTGATCGCTCCGCCGTATTGCAGCAAACAATACTGCCACGCGCGGTTCTTTCCGTATTTCCATGTGAACGGGAATGTTCTGAGAAACTTCACTGCTTTAGGCGGGCACGACGCGACCGGTCGAGTTTATTCTGGAACTAAGGCGACCACAAACGATAACGCTGGATGCAGGATCTTCGATCCTGCGTGAGCAAAAGCCGACGCGTTTCACCAGCGATCTGATCGTCGACGACCGACGCCCGTGCTCGCCGCTACCATTCCACCGTGAGTATTGCTGGTACTTCGAGTTGACCGTTTGCTGAGCACAAGTTCGACCATTTAAAGACTTTCATCTTTACCACCTTGTCTTCTGCGTACTTCACCGTCAAAACAAGGTGACAGTACTCTGAATCGCCTAAGCCACCCCCACCCACCCCCTTTTTTTTCAGAACACACATTTCCTCAGTTCCAATGATTAGGCGCAGCTGCACACAGCTATCATCATTCTGCTCTAAATTGTTTACCTTTTCTCACAATGATTTCATCCACATAACTTATCATAAGCTATTAATTACTCTAAGCAGTCCGCTTTTTATATATAGTCAGTTGCAACTTAACACTAAATATAAACTCCGCCAACAAAACTGTGGGTCACCTGTCCTTCATCATGGTAAAAACAGTCGTACCAACTGGTTTTCCTTGAAAGTGTAAGTACTTTCTTTATGCTAATGAAAATACTAGGCACACTGAAAAATTGAAGTTCGTCATTCCTGGATTAAGATAGTATTTTTGGCTTAGTGCAGGATATTTGTCAATGATTTGTCGGGACTTCCAAGCGTTCTATACAAAATCAATGGCACAAAGTTTACCTGAACAGCGAAATTCGAATATTTTAAGCACGAGCTCCTGTCATGCATGCAAGGTGCCTTAATTTTCTAGCACACTACGATGCAATTTTACCAGCATTTTCGCGTCTATAAAAATGCCGCCTCCCAATCCTCAAGTTACTAAGCTGAGCTCACAGATCATACAGCATTGTGCTATGAAGCAAGGCAGAACCATACTTTACCTTCTAGAACTCTAATTAGTACATGTTAAGAGATAATTATTTAATTGCAAGGGTGATACTGTGATATGATTACGAGGCATGCCATAGCCGGGAAATCTGAATTAATTTCCGCCATCCGAGGCTCTTTAACCTGCTCCTGAATCTATAAGCATGCGGTTGTTCTTCGCTTTTCAGCCACATCAAAACGCTGCTATCGTGGCCGAGAGTCGAACCCACGCCCTCTAACTTAGAAACGCGACACCCTATGTTGATAATCTGCCATGAAAGATAAGCTGCAAGATGAACTCAACATAAAATTTGAACGAAACGGTAGCATTCATGTGCAGCATGATTATGCGATTGCAACTTCATGTTTTTTCTTTAATTACGTATTGTCAAGTCTATGAAATTTTCGTTTCTATTTAAATATTGAAATGTGTATCCAATGTGATTGTGTTTTAAGTTTTGTACTGTTTCTACCTGCCATTGTTGTATTTCCTTGCTCCAATATTGATTACAATTTTGTAATGTATAATTAACGTAATCAACTTTTTGATGTAAACCTGTTTCTTTAACATGATTCCGCGATTCACTGCCATAATGTAAGGCGGAAGCTAAAACACCTCAAGCTGTCTCATTGCAGCTTTTACCTTAGCTTCCTCCATTGCTTAAATGTTCGCAACTGAAACAAACCAATGAAATGAACGAACAGTCATCAATTCCGAAATATAGTTATCAATGAAAACAAAAACAGACAACATATGACTCCTGAAAACTTTACTCAAGCGGCAATGGCAAAGTGTACTGAGTATGTGCCGTGCCTGAGTCAATGCGACGTGCGTGAAGCGAACCTTTGCCAGATGAAGCATACTGTCGAAACAGCCTTAAAAAAAAGTTCTCACTCAATCACAAATGAATACGGGCTTTCGTAAGGATGCGTAACGATGCAACGCGAGGACTCGCGGACCAATGGGAACGCAGCAGCTTGTTACTTTTGCAGGAGTCAGGACTTGCACCGCCATACGTTCGCCAAATATTCATTTATATATACTTTTCCTTTTTTTTTTTTGCCCCGTGAGAACAGCACCTCATGCGACGCGAAGTGCCAGGGAAAATGAGAACTCGGTAATAGCACTAGCTCGGATATATTAGAAATCGCAGATGGCGCCCTCCGTGGACCTTTATTGCTATACTCATTCTCACATCCTTTCATTTTTTTTTCTCTCTTACTGAAGGGTTTTCCCCCTGGCTGTCCGCCTCTCTTCCTTTCCTCTGTGTCTTTTAAGTGCGAATGCACTTTATAAGCGACCCTGAATCCGCCGTCCCATAGCAACGGCGCGAGGAGCAGAGAGGAGCGTCTGTAGCAACGGCGCAGCGACGTCACGCCCCACGTGACTGCGCGCGCTCCGCCCTCCGCTCCGTGACTGCGCGCGCCCCGCGCATTGCCTGTGGTGATGAAGGCCGGCGGCGAGACGCCGAACGAAAGCGTGCGAAGCGAGCCGAGCACCCCGAAGCCGATCTGGCGCGGGGACGCGCGATGCGTGAGCGAGCGCGGGCCCTCGAATTCGATCGGCCGGACGCGCGCTTCAAGCGAGACTTCCTGGACCGCAGCTTCGGATATAGCTGCGCGGTGTGCGATCGACTGTGGTTCCACAACAACCTGAGCCCCATATCGGGCGTGCGCAACGCCGCCAACAAGTTGAACGCGTTGCGGGTTCTTTGGAACGAGTTCGGAAGACAGATCATCATCATCAGTAAAAGTGCTTTGCACTTAAAAACGGCCAGACCTCCGTGGGTCGGCTGGCGCGTGCTCTCTCGCTGCCGTCTCCTTCGCTCGGCTCTGCAGTTTAGTCGCGCGCGCCCCCTCATAGCATCACCCCGTGCTTCGCACTTCCTCATACTCCCCTTCGGGGAAATGCGGGTTTCTTTTTTGTGTGTACGCATATAATAATAATAATAATAATAATAATAATAATAATAATAATAATAATAATAATAATAATAATAATAATAATAATAATAATAATAATAATAATAATAAACAGCGTTGGCGGTTTTACCTATCCTTAAAGGGACTGTCTACCGCTCGGAAAAAAATTTCCGATTGTGGTGAAAATGAGAAGATCGTTGGTCACATCGGCGGCAAGGAGCATGCCTTTGCGCCATATAAAAAAGGGATTATATCTTTAATTCGATGTTGAAAATTGTGAAAGAATGACCGCTAGCGTCACCCAACAGCGATGTGGTCAATCTACTGGTAGGACAGGAAATCCTCGCAGGTAGACTCATTTTGCTTAAAAACATGCATGTATAACTTGAAATTCTATTTTACGCACTTGAGGAAGCTTTCGGTTGCGTGAGCGAGTAATTTTTTGCTTTTTTTTTTCTCACGCATCCAAAAGGCGCCCGGTGGCGCTGCTTGCGGCGCAGTGTTCGATTTTGTCTGCGCTACTCATGCGCTGCGCTATGCCATGCGGCTCTCCGCGCTGGTCGTACCGCTGTATTGTTGTTAGGATGTCTCACATGTGGTGCGCTGTGAAGACGCGCATTTATTGTCTCTTTTTGATGAATCGACTTGGCTTGGATTGCGGAAGCAGTGCTAAAATAAACGCATAGACTGCGATTACACCAAAACAAGCGTTCTGTAATCGTATAATAAGGCTTCATTTAACCGCTAGCGCACTGAAAACGACTGTTACATTCATTACGATAGCGTTCAGCGAAAATAAAGTAATCCTACAGAAATCACATGCGCTTTCGGTTTCAATTTTTTCCGGTACTACGATCGTCATCGCGTCCACCAACCAGTGTTGTGGGCATGTTTGACGCCAATGGAAGAAGAATGAACGCGGATCTAAAAATTGTGTTTTAAAAATTTCTACCCACTTTCCAGAGAAACCGCTGCAATGTTGTACACTTGAGAGGGTACACTTTCTATTGCAGCACAAAACAGAAAAGCGACAAAGGACGGTAGACAGTCCCTTTAAGGCAAAAAAATAGGGATACTAATTCAAAGGAAAAAACGGCGATGGGGGAGGGGTAGGGCACAAACAGGTGTGCTTGTGTTTAACAATATTTCTTTTTGTGGTAAACCTTTCCCGCAGGTACCTGGGTCACTACAAGAAATATTTACGCTCGGCTCACCGAGATACCTTTAAAAAAACAAAAGAAAACAAGGATGCTCAGCTGGAGAAAACAGAGAGGTGTAGTCTAAAAGAACTTGTTTTTGGGCGAGTTGGTGCCTTAGTTTGCTGAACATATCGTAAGTGGCGCGAAGCTAGGAACATGAAAAAGGGCCGGAGGAAAGAGACAGAAGAGCGCCAAACTACCAACTGTTTATTGCCAGCGCAGGCTGAAAAACAGGTAAACTTCCACACATGCGCAGTGGAGTGGGAGAGTTACCCCAAACATGACATCACGTGAGCAGTTCATTAAAGAAGGACAACTCAGACTGAAAGAGAACAATGGATGTGTCACTGACACAAGCGGACCCTTTACTTCTAATATGATACGCCTCTAGTAATTCCCTTGCTGTCTGATCTCTGCTTTTGCCGTTAATCCTAGCTTGCGCAAAACGTGGCACACACGAGCATGACCTGACATGCGCGGGAAGGTGCGCACCATCACTCTTACCTATGCTGTTGGCATGCTCCCTGAGGCGGTCGTTGATACACCGACCCGTTTGACCGATGTAGGTCTTGCCACAGCTCAGGGGAATTTCATATACAACCCCTTCGGCACAACGCCTGAATGGTTTTACGTGCCTCTTTTGGCACCCTTGCTCCTTAGCACGAGAGATTCGTCGGCACAAGTGCGCCAGTTTATTCGGAGCGGAAAACACAACAGGGATCGCGAACCTGGCGGCCACCTTCTTGAGGTTGTGGCTCAACTTGTGCAAGTACGGCACCACCTGTGGTTTGACGCGCTCCTGTTCTCTCGAGTGCTCTTCCTGAGTGCTGAAGTTCAGCTTCCGTAGCAGAGATTCGGCAACGGCATAGGTGAGAGGTGTAGACTTTATCCGCATATCATAGACGGTTATTAGCAATTGATATCGAATCAGTGTTTATCTTTAGGCTGAATATGATGAACCACTAGAGGTCTCATCAAGCGGTTACACTTTCTTTTTTCCTCGAGATGTGGCTGTGACGTGTCCATTCTTGATGCGTTCGCTGAACTCCCCAGTTATTTGAGTCCTCGGCACGACTACTACAACTAATCAATCACCCGCTTTCTTACCTAGGCAACTTGCGTTGACAGCGTCCTTAATCGTACTTCCGAGCCGACCGTATGTCTTCCTGTCGCGAAGCATAACCGCGGCCATGATTTACTGCTCGCGAGATAGCTTTCACCGTGTCCGACTACGTGGTCGAACTGTACGGGCTTGTTGCCGAATAATAACAATGACGAATGATAAGGAAGACCAAGCAAAGCTCAGTTAAGAAGTCGACGCTGGCATTTCCGCCCATAAATCATCGGCAGCAGAAACGTATTACCTTCATACCACCCCAAAGGTAGTTCGTTCGCAAGGGAGATTTTCTTCAGACGTAATTCAAACGACGCATATCACCAATCTATATATAAAAAAGGCGAACTGTGCCGGGCGCCCGATCTTTGTTAATTTGATATAACGAATCTCGTGACAAAGATACTCATCCTCTTATTTAAACTTTCAAATGGCAGTCAGGATAGATTGACGCCATTAGGGAGGCACCAACCTTGTTCATTAGCATATGAAACAAGAAAGCTTGGAGGACACTTGAGCTTCGCTTTCAAGAGTAGAATGTAATAGCGTAATCTGACCGTGTTCGTATCGCCTTCCCAATCGCTAGCCTGGCTTCTCTTCTCAGTCGACACCTAAACGGTGCCCCAAGGAAAGCCAAAGTGCGGGCGCCCCCCGGCTCCTATATCAATGCATGCGATGCGACGAAACACGGCAGGGCGATGCCGTTTAAAGCGCGCCCGTGGTCCCTTGGCGCCATCTGGCGGGTGATAGTCAAGCCACTGCCACGCTGAAGCACCTACGAGGTGTGCGTACCACCAACGGTAAATGGTGTATATAAATAGCTGACCGTTAGTATGCTAGAGGATGTATGCGTGGTGACCGAGCGGCTAAACGCATCGCGCCACGGAGCGAGGGGTCACAGGTTCGAATCCCCGGTCTCACTCGAACTGAAGATTTTTTATGATTTCCTTATTTTGCATTTATCTCGAATTTTCGCTCGCGGACAACTCTGATTTTTCGCTGACAACCAACTACGCCGTCGCCGGCACCGATACCGGAAATTCTGCGAAACGAGCTCTATAACACTATCGCGTTAAAAGAGAGAGAGAGGGAGAACTTAGAAAAAGAGCGGGAAGACTTCGGGGGACGCTTGAGCTTTGCATTCAAAAGCAGAACACGACAGCGTAATCGGGCCTCGTTCGCGCTTTCTCCTCATTCGCCTGCGATTCTTCGCTTCTCGATGGACACCTCAGCCGCACCGAAAGCGTGCTCTTCTACGCTTTAATTGAAAAAAAAATTATAACTGCGCTAAGGACGAGACACCAGAAACGAAGTGGACAGGACGTTCGCAGACTAACAACTGGTTTATTGAAACATACACCACCCTTATGAAACAAACTAAGCGCGTGCGCAATGACAGTCATGACCACGTAGCAGGTTTAACCACCCCCATCGTCCTGTCCACTTCGTTTCTGTTGTCTCGTCCTTAGCGCAGTTATAATTTTTTTTTCAATGATGTCTTACCAACTAGCCCTTCAACGTACGCTTCTCGACTTCTACGCTTTCTCTTCTAGTCACTAACACTATCGCTTGCCGCCACTCACACGGCAAAACTCCTCGTGCGAGCGACGTTCATATAATCAGCTATCGACAGGTCCATCCACTCACATATCGCAAGAACCATCTCTTATTTTTGTGAGTGTGTGCGTGATTGGCGGCATCTATCGACGCTCTTTCGCCGCTGGCACTCTCTCTCCCTTCTCTCTCCTAAAGTTGTCTGACATTGCGCCACATTACGTTGTTTAGCTATGCATCAAACTCCTACACAATACTTTTCTCGTGCATAGTACATGGCATGCTTATTTCCACAGTGTCGTCATAATAAAGAGAGCTGACGACACGTTCGGAGGTTTCTCTGTTCGGCAAACCCGTTTTTTGTAATAGGCGCAAGCAACGCGAAACTTACTATTACGGGTAACTGCTGACACAGTTCCACTTGGAAATACAACGGATTGCGACAGATACCAGGTACTATGCAACTACTCAGACGAACAGTCTCCCTGCACTTCACTGCTTTCCCAACCTTGTTTGTTTCACATGGGCAAACAGAACGGGCAGGATTCTAGGCTTGTTTGCGTCGAGCAGTCGCGCTCAATGCAAGGCTTCCTCGAGCAGTCGGTGAGGGATTACGGAGATTACGGGCCCCGTACGTCGAACTTGTACTCTCGCTGCCGCGCCGAAGCAAGGACGTGGTCCTCGAAAAGAGATTGAAAATCCATTCGGATCAAGAAACGTACTCGCTCGCCTATGTTTACCACCGTCAGTTATGTGCCAGGTGGCGTCTGCAGACTTAATCTCCTGGGACGACATCTATTTGTCCTTGCTCATAGGTACAGACGTCCTTTCACGTGTAAGCTATACATAGCTCATAGCGACGTAGTTGCTACGGTGACATCGGCTGATCAAAAATACCTCGAAAAAGGAGGGCACTATTTTTTTTATATATTATTATGATTGAACAGGATATGCCAGTCCCTTTGGGAAGCTCCGGCTACTTTTCATTCTAAAAAAAGAAAGAAAGAAAGAACATGTGTTACCTTTTTCTGTGAATCCTTACTTGTCATGTACGTTCATGGCCCTCTTTAAAGGAACACTTTAATTGTCCTTTCGGTTCCACGACTTACCGACGAGAGTATAATGATATACAAAGAGAGTTCACGTGTTTCTTAAAAGAGAGTCACGCAAGTGTCATCTCAGGACTCACGAAAAAGAGTCAAAGCGCCCCTCCCCCCTTCCTCCCCCCCTTTTTTTTTGCTTAGAGTGTTCGTCACACGGCTAACCGAAAAATATCATTTCACCGAAAAATGCTAGGGTACGAAGGCACGGATATATCTAAATACAGCACAAGAGGCATTTGGTTTTTCTAGGATGACATTTTTTATACATAGTAATGGGGCTTGCGAGTCACATCAAAGTACCATCGAAGAGGTCCTGGCAGTCGATATGTGAAGTGTAAAGCAGAAAGTATAGCAAATAGTTCTGCCGTTGAGTACGTTGTGAAGTGGCGGAGCCTAAAAGCTTTTTCCCTCTTTGTGGTACCGGGAGTAGTAATGTGAATGTCCATTCATGTGTAAATTTTGTACTATATTACATGGTTATTGACAACTTCACAATGCAAACAATTATGTAAGAGCATATGAGTGGCACACCCAGACACGAACCTCCCCTCAAACAGAGTTAACAAAAAAATAAGAGACATATGAGTCCAAGAGGCCCCAGATTACACTAGGTGAACAAGCCCTGACATGTGAAGAAATACGAATACACGACCCTTCAAATGCTACCCCGCTAATGGATTTATTTTTCGCCTGCAAATGCTTACCTCAGTGAGTGACAATCACGCTGTTTGAAAAATCGGCACCCTCAAAAAGGTGTAACGGCACTACCACCTCAAATACGAAACGTTTTGCGTAACAACCCCATCTTTTGTTACGAATATAACATTTCATCGCCGTGCAAAGGAAAAAAAAACCCTGTCGACTGCGTTTCGACGTCAAGTGTTGCGACAGATATCTCGAGCCGATTTCTAGATACTTGTTTCTTACGAAACAGATACATCTTGTACGTCTTTGTGCGGCATTTTATTTTTTTTTCTGTTACCATTCACGCCAGCTTAGCGACACTCTGTCGCAATACCTCAGGCTTCAGTTCCTCTCTATGACCGCAATTCAAAAAGGGTGAGCCCTCACGGGATGACGTCATCAGCGGTTGGAATAGCAAGCCACGGACATTCAAATCCTGACCTATTTCGCTGTGTCGATAATAAAGATTTAGGCAGTTTCCGCGCGGACAAGTAAAAGCTGTGCCGCCTGACCTATACGCATTTAAGTTCCAGGTTCCCCTTAAGGGGAAAAAAAAACATGAGCTCTCGCACCTATTTGACGGTATGGTGTCATAAACTACGACCCGACCTTTCGACGTACCGCGTTGTTGAAATTGAGGTTGCCTTAGGCTGAGCTCCGTTCATCAGAATGCGCATATTGCAGTCAAGTGTTGCCCACGCCTATAATCCTCGTGTTTCGTCGCGGCGGAAAAACCTGCCTCGGAAACTTTTACGCAACGTCATTGCACGCTCGAGAGTTCCCAAGTTATCCCGACGAATTCGACGAGTCGTTTCGCCATTGCGATTCGTACGGTAGGCGCATTTGTACGCGACCCAACTTATTACGCCAATTAGGCAACAAACGTTGCATCAGTTGAAGCATTATTGCAAGCGCATAGGTGCATAATAACTGAGCCGCGCAGTCTGCGCGAGAACGCTTTTGAAGTTAAGCTCTGCGTGCCCCCTTCGCCGTTGTGCCCTCTCACACTTAGACAATGAAGAAAGACTCGTGAAATGTTTTTTTACGGGATACTGACACCAATTTTCAAATAGGAGTCTACTCCATCATACAAATGTCCTGTATGGAGAGACGGCTCTGAGCAAGTGTGAAGTTCACTATATGCTGATATTTTATCTTTAAAGTAAAGTCAATTTGCGGATGGTGCGCCCACTGACACCGACAATAGCGTGACGTCAGGCTCCAGTATCAATTCTAGTGACTTCAAGTGCCAGTATTGCCAGTTGTAGTGACGTCGGGCACCAAAACATACAAAATGGCCGCTCGTGCGTCACCAACGGAGCCACGCAGCGGAGCGGCATTGGAAACGTCACATCTTTCCCGAGAACATTACGGGAAGCTCATACCGTGCCGTGACGTCAGGGTACAGAAGGAACCGAAACTAGCTTTCAAGAACATGTTGTAATAACTTTTTTGAGGGCCCACTCACGCTTACAAGCACATTTTCTATGATCTTAAGGGCTTCGGTTTTAATTAGACGTATAAAAAAAAGCGGTAATGGAAAATTTTTGTGTCAGTACCCCTCTAATGACACGACCCGCCATACTCTCTGCTCGCATACAAGCGGCAATCACTTCTCAAGTCAGCTTTTACGCCCTCGAGCCATGGTACAAAATCTAAAAGCCCACTTTAGGTTGAAGTGCAAAGGTTACATGCGAAATACATCGCGTATGCAGAAAAAGTATTTTAGGGCCCTCATTTCTCGTCGTTTAAACTGCGCTTTTTTGTCAATACAAAGGCGGTGCAAGAAAACACTGTAGGCTACCCTCTCTTGGTGCTACATTGTCGATTTTCACTCATGCTGGTCACTGAGCACGCTAGATTTCGAAAACGGCGCTTTTTCGTCTCTTGCGACGAGCACAATCGCCGAGATCCAGTGAATGCGAATTTTAACGAAGGATGATCCCGATATCTCCACTAAAGCATTTACGTAGAGTGCGGAATTTATCAGACTTCAGAATCTGAAAAAAAAAAGGTTAAACTTATACTCTTGTCATGTGACTGACTTCTTGACAATTTTGAGTCTTTAAGTGAACGAATTTTTCTTTTTGCACTCGATAAAATAGAAGGCCTTTCACAGTGAATAATATACTAGGTCATTGGCCAACGGCAAGTCTTCAGAAAAGTGCGCTTGTCACCTTCGAGAAATTTCTTGAAGAATCTAATATTTTATGGAAATATTGACCTACTTTACACGATGTCGACTTCCCCTTCATACTAAAGGAAATGTGTATTGTTGTGATAGTGCGTTTGATTTTATGCGTTCTCATTTGTGTCAGTGTGGTTTCCTGTGTATGTCAAGCAATACAGAATATATTTGAGTTTGAACGTCTACATGTGAACTGACTTTTCCTATTTGAACTTGTGATACAGCACGTGTGTACAACCTATCAGACCTATCTGAACTGCCATGTGATGTTTGGCTGTGCGTAGTTTCACATCGTGTGTTCTACTGTATTGCTTTTTGTGTCCTTATTATTTTTCTTACTACATATTTTGTCTGCTAAGGGAGAAAGAGTTACCGGTGCCACCATAATGGCACCAAGCTCTCCTATTTCATCATTTCAATAAAAAAAGTGAACGAATAATAATTATTGCTGAACCCAAATTAACGAAACCAACAGTTAAACTTGGGAAAAAACAGCGCAAAATTGAGACAGGACACAAGACGAAGAAAGCACGACAACAGCGCTGACTTACAACTGATTTTATTTTGACATGTGGGCACATATATATATATACCTTAACAGTCAAATAGAAAGAAAAACAAACATGGCTCACTGGTGCCCCTATCTCATCGACGTGCTTCATCACTGAGCGCCACAAGCACGTGCTGTACGTATCACCTTCGGTTCAAAAAAACTATTTCCTTCATTGACAGGGTTAGAGATGGCATGCTCACACAGTTATTCTTAACACGTTCTATCTCTGCCAGCTTCGATGATTTCCCTAGTTCTATAATCTTTGTTTCTTGCTACAACTTTTGTTTCGGAAAAGATTGGTCTGCATCCACAATCTCTGCAATGGAGGCCTAGGTGGCCGCTAATTGCTTTATTTACATTGTAGTTATGCTCCTTCAGTCGCTCATTAAGGCATCTGCCTGTTTGCCCTATATATTTACTTCCGCAGGACTGTGGGATTGAATAGACAACACCCTCAATTCAGTTTACAAACTGGTTTACATGCTTTATGGGTCAGGACTGTGGCTGTCTTTCTGTTTCGTTCACTTTTGAACACATTGTGGACAATTTTTAGGCGCAGAAAATACAACTTCTACATGGGCGTGCTTTCCTATCTTCTTCAAGTTATGCGCTAGCTGGTGGATGTAAGGTATGACGGTTGTCTTTCCCCTTCTTTCTGTTGTTTCTTCTTGGCCATCCTTTCTGTCTTTATCTTTTTTAAAACTGATTTCGCTACGGAAATAAGCACATGCTTCGGGTAACCTGCTGCTTCAAGACGGTCTACCTGTTTTTTAAAACTATCTGTCATCAAATGCAAACATGACTTGTTTAATGCGTTCGTGAAACATGTCACAGCAATGGACCTTTTTACGAGCTTTTACCATTAGAAACCAACAGAGAGTGAAGCGAACGAAAGTGTAGGAGACACTACTTGCAGTCCCATTATGTAGTGTAATAACTATTAAAGCGATGAAAATTAATTAAAGTGGACCAAGAAGCACCTTTGACGCTGGTAGGGACTGAACCTGCAATCCCCGAATAACGCGTCCGATGCTCCAGCACTTGAGCTAACTCAGCGAGGCAAAACGGCACGTCAGCCAAATAAACGACGTTAACTAGCCAGCCGAACTAAAAGACGTGGTGCGCCGGATAATTTCGAATCCGGTTGTAGCCTATCACGTGTCAACTGTGTCAAAAGTGTCTAGTTCAAAACTGTTTCCGCGTGTCTAAAGTTTCCATCTTTCGAAGTTACCAGCTTAGTAAAAGTTTATGAAGCGAAACTTTATGACGTTTCTAAACTAAACTATAAAGCTTCTAGTGGCGACTAGAAACTTCGTAAAACATTATGGAGTTGCGACTAGAAACTTCCTAAAATTTCATGGAGTTTCTAGTTGCAAACAGATTCCACGTGTACAAAGTTTCCAACTTTAGAAATTACCATTTTGAGAGGGAAGAAGGCTAACCAGTCTATGAAAGTTGCGAAGCGAATACGCCTTTCACAAAGGGTAGTAGATGTTAGGAGGACGAGAAGAGCTGGCAGATACAAAATTATCCCAGTTGGTTAACTCTGATAACTCGGATTTCGCTGTCATCCAAATTTCTAGCTTCTCGCCATGTTAATCGGCAATCATTTTCACGTAGGAGCGTAACACGCAGCGCTGTCAGACCACCTATGTAAACAGGCGTCGGCCTCAGCGAAGTAAGTTAATTGTTTTTTTTTCGCTTTTCCTTCTTTTCTTCTTTTCTTTTTTTTTTCTGCGTGAAAGCAGCTGAGGCTATGCTGTACCAGTCGCAAGGTGTTAAGGAATGAACAGTAAAACGATGCACTTTTAAAGCGTATATACGCCATATACTGCAATACAAAAAAAATCGTTATTGCGTTGTGTTTTGGCCCGTCTTAATGCGCACGAAGCTAGGTAGCATTTCAAAGCATACATTTTTACAAGTCTTGAAACATTCAGCACCGTCGTCTCTTTGCTTAAATAAATAAAACTAAATAAAACACTGGCGTAGCATTTCATAAACGTTTAATCCAAATCGATTCCCTCCTGGGTCACCGAAGAAACCGAGATAATCCTTAATAATCCCGTTATCAAGACGACCGAGGGAAAAAAACAGTAAATGAAAAACATCACCGCTGATGGAACCCAAGCGGAAAGGATTATTGACGCTTCTTGAAGAACCTGGGAGAACGCAGCAAGGGATCCAGGCTGTTTCAAAGAAACGCTGCGATAACTTCGGGTAAAATAGCAAATATAAACGAAGAATTTAAAGCGTGGAGGTTCATCTGCACGAAAACTTCCGCATGGTGCACAAGGCTGTCTTAAGTGGTAAGCTCAGGTAATGAAGTTTCCAGAAAGAGAGCATTTTCTTTTCGGCTATGATATCGTGATCGGATCATCTTTCGCAATGTGTTTCGATGGGCTTCCTTCAAGTTTCGAAAGAACCTTCCATAGAAGCAGCTCACGTTTGTTTAATACGATCTTCATCAGCTCCAGCAGTTTATTTGTCCTTTCTTTTTAACACGAAAGTGTTTTATGCCGGGGTCCACCAAGACTTTCATGACGTATTTCCGTCACGGAAGTACGTCAGCAAAATGAACGCCATCAGATAGCAAAGAAAAAAATTATATAAAAAAAGTTCCGTTGACGGGAATCGAACCCATGACCTCTCGGTCCACGACAATGGCTGGCGGGCGCTTAGCCCACTGAACATATTACGGAAGCGACATGAACGCACCTTTTATCTTTCACAATTGCCTCTCGCAGTGCTCTTCGATGGATGGATGCTATGAGCGTCCCCTTTATAACGGGGCCGTGACATCTGTGCCACCAGGCTCGAAAAAAACAAACAAAATAAAACGCGCCGTTGCAAAGACCACGGCCGCTACATAAAAAAAACGTAGCGGCGGTGCAAAGACCGTCCAATTCGGCGCGTTTCCAATACAAGTTTAATTTCGTCAACGCTTTAACACACCCTGATGGGGCGGCTTTAGCGCAAGCCTCGCTCATAGCATCCATCCATATCGACAAATAGCTCTCCGACGCTCGCCTGTCTGTCGCACCGCGTTCCTCGCTCGCCCTGTGAGAAGTAACTGCCAGGCTAGAGGGAAGGCACGACGCGCGTAGCGCTCCTCTTCGCGTTCCACGACGCGAAGTCGGTAGCATGCTCGAGGTCGGTAGCATGCCCAACGAACGCCAACAGAACACGATCGTGAAAGTACTCCGGCTCTTCGCATTTAACGACGCTTTGAAGGCGTGCATATCGAGTATCATTGTTTATTATGTGCTTGTTGATGGCATATTTGCGCGGGATTCACCATATGTGGTGTCCACGTATAAGTTAAGAGCTTCAGCAACCGCAAGGGTTAAATCGTGGTCATGGGCGTTTGTCGTCGGTACGGAGATGTTCCACTAGGCGTCAACGTGAGTGCGATGCGTCCACATCAAGCGATGCTATATCTGCCAAACAACAGTAGACATTGTGCAAACTCTCATATACCAATGCACTATAAGCAATAAACTAGTTCTGTGACGACAGGTTTCACTTTCGTGTTATACCGATTCCTATAAAGGAGGGATCAGCCATCATTTTTTATCTCCCTTGATTGTCTTGGAAGATGGATTCAAAGGGAGCCGAATTCGCGTTTTTCGTAATGACAGAGTCCACCACTGTGGTGTGGTATAAAATTGCATGAACTGATGAACGTATAGCGCAGTGGGGTCTTGCGGGGACCATGGGACGTTACGTTCCTGAGTCCCTCGGTTCAATAAAGTTCTCCCTCTCTCTCTCTCTCTCTCTCTCTCTCTCTCTCTCTCTCTCTCTCTCTCTCTCTCTCTCCCTCTCTTATCGAGAAAGAACTTATCGAGAAATGTGTGCTTCTTTGCCTGACACTATGCATCCCATTTTTCTCCTTAGCGCGTTGCTTCTGGCGATAAAGATTTTTTTTTTCGCCCGAAGCTTTTGTAAAATTTTCCCTTTAGTGGTCCACTTTTAATAACGAGCTGCGCGACTTCCTGGCATATTGTATAATATTAATATTATTTGTCGGGGTTTTACGTCCCAAAATCTCAATATGACTGTGGAGGACACCGCACTGGAGGGCTCCGGAAATTTCGACCACCTGGCGTTCTTTTAACGAGCACCTGATTCTAACTAAACGGGCCTCTACAGCGTTTGCCCTCCATCGGAATGCGGCCGCCGCGGCCGGGATTCAATCCCGCGACCTTCGAGTGAGCAGTCGGCATATTATACGGAACAAAATTTGTAGCCCTTTCTATAGGCGGCAACAATTACTTGTGAAGGACTGTGTCACTTGGCAAAAAAAATAATAATAAATAAAACGAAAGAACAGCAGCAAGAAAGTAGAGCTGAAGTTGAATTGATGGCGCAAATGCTCGGACAGGGACGAAGAACACAGGACGCGGACAAGCGCACACTCGCAACTAAATTTTATTCTTCCAAGAGCTCTGATTCACAACCCTCAAGCATGCGCACAAGACCAAGGAAAGTAAAATAACAATCTCAGAAACACCACGTAATCAAATCCTATGAACCAGAAAGCTATGCTTATTCTGATGAATGGTCACGGAAGGAACACTGATACAATGATCACCAAATTTCCGTATGTACATAGCCTCAGCCAGTTCCCTAGCCACCTTGTCTTTACTCTTCCGCAAAATGCATGCGTCGCCCAGCAATGGTTCACACGTGCATTCCTTACAGTGACACGGCAATTTATCAGAATGAGTATAGCTTTCTGGTTGATGGGATTTGATTAAGTGGTGTTTCTTGAGATTATGTTATTTTTGCTTTCTTTGGTCTTGTGCGCATGCTTGAGTGTTGCGAAACAGAGCTCTTGGAAAAATACAATTTAGTTGCGAGTGTGCGCTTGTCCGCGCCTTGTGTTCCTCGTCCCTGTCCGAGCATTTGCGCCATCAATTCCACTTCAGCCATGTACAAACTAGCCCGACAGCAAACGCTACAAAGAAAGTACAGCCCGTTCATGTCGTGCGTTTCGCCGCCTGTGATTGTGCGTCATGACTGTGACGTAAGCTGTCCCGTCATCGAACTGGCGTCATACAGCGCATGCTCCGCAGCGAGCTAGTGGCTGGGGTCTTGGTTAAGTGCGCTTGCTTAAATGTGTCTGCGAGGGTAAGAACGCGTGGTACGCGCAGCCGGTCGAACTAGCCAAATTATATTTTAAGGACAGAAAGATCAGACACTTTTCGGAATGTTATACAGATAATTATCTACGGTTCGTAGTTTCGTGACGCTGCCTCGTGGCTGCCAGCACAATTAAGGAGCGCTGAGTGTCCTCACTGGAAAAAAATACTACTTACAAGCATCAAGTTATGCGGGCTTCGTTCAGTCTGAATCACACTCGTCTAGAGCAGTCGAGCATGTGGCTGTGTACTCCAGTGCCGTCCGCAGCTGCTTCTTCTGTTCACGCTTGAATTACACCACAAGGACCTCGCATGCGGATGACCATGTTTGCTATCATTACGGCGCCGTTCTCTGCGTATTTATAAAAAAAAAAACACAGCTGAGGCGGTCGACTGGCCGCTCTAGACAAGTGTGATCCCGACTGCAAAACACCTTATGCTACCTTTAGGCACGCCGTGTTTAGGTTCCCTCAAGAGTCAGAGCTGGGCACTGGCGTAGCCAGGGAGGTGGAGGGAGGGTTCATATCCCTTTCGACATTTTTCAACTTTGCATGCGTATACATGCAAACTTTCCATACGCACACATACAAACGCACGCAAGAACTTGTATAAAGGGTGGCTGAACCCGCTCTTAACCCCCCCTCCTTCCCCCACTGCCGAAACAAATTTCTGGCTACGGCCCTGGAGCTGGGGGTCAGCAATATGCATGTATAATGAACGACGCTATTTTTTCGGGTTCATCACTCAACGGCTTGCCAAGTTTTGTCATTTGTATTCTTTTTTATCAGGCAAATTTTCTATACATCTCACTCCTGCTGCGTCGCCCCATGGGAAGCTTACTCTGGACCGAACTAAACGTGGGGACTCTCCATCAGACAATGGTATCTGCCTCAATAGGCGTTAAACCAGAGCGAATAAAACGGCTAAGCCGCAACAGCAGCAGGCGCGTGAGATTTGTCAAACCCTCGCCGCTACATACTTTTTTTTATCGATTCCAGCAACATTTCTTTCTTTCTCTTTATTGCTTTCTTTCTTTCATTTCTTAGTTTCTTTCTTTCTTATCCGAACTGGAATATTCAACGTCTACTTCGATAAAAGCTTAGTGACGCAACTGCATCGAAAGATCTTCCCGCAAAGAATAACAAAATGAGGCGCCTCGACCACTTCACGCTTCACCGGGCGTGCCCAAATCACGTCGACACAGACCGGTCAATGAACCGCAAGTGTCAGGCTATGACGAGAGCGTTGGTTAAGAGTTTTTTTTTTTTCACTGTTTTTTCTCATCGAACGAAGGAACTTTTAGAGTTCCCCCGATTCTTGTCCATTCAATGTTTTTTTTTCTTCTTCTTTTTCACGCTCGACTATCCAACAGCCAAAATTTTCTGTTTTGCACTCGACTCTGGCGGTGTTTTCGTTCCCCTCTCAAGCTCTCAGAGGACGCGTGAGAAAGCACTCACCTCGATACCATTTACGTGCCACGGATAAAGAAAACGTGCCTTACATGTGGGCGCCTTACCTCATTCTCCACGTTCTATCCCTCCCACACGAGAGTGCATTCACGGATAAGTGCATCGGTGATCGCTTTTTTAAGAGATGGAGGTCAATATTCCAGAAAGTGCGACGCCAACGTGCGTGTGATGTCAAGTGGCGTCGCGGCACGCAGCGCACCAGTAATCTTTGACGTACCATTTGGCAAATAGACGAAACACCGTGGGGAAAAAGAAAATCGCAGTTTCACCACAAAGGCGAAGCAATGAATGCGACAGCAACAAAATGTGATGTTATACGAAGTAAGGCTGGCTACTCTCTCCTGGATCCGGTGTCGCGTACCTCTACAAAACGCTGGTGTAAAAGAATACGGCCGCTCCAGGTAGAGAAGTGGTTTTCGCACAATCTCTTCGCGTTGAGCGCAGAGAACGTAGAAGGGTATACGAGCCTTTTGCTGATGCCTGCCTAGATAGCGCACGAGACCGCGCCCTTATAATCAAAAGTTCGCAGCTGTTGCTCGAGCGACACCCCCCCCCCCTCCCACCCCCTCTTCGCGTTACTTCATGCTTCTTCAGGTAGGCGGGGTTTCGTCTCAGCTTGAGCAGCAATCGACGGCAGGCCTCGCACGCGGGGGATGTTATCGCATGCGCCCTCCGAGCGACGGAGATGGGCCGCCTCATTTCGTCTCTGCTTCAGCCGCGTTCGTTGCCCCCGCTCGCGCGCTTTGACCTGCGGGTAGAACATACGATACGCGGGGGGATGTTATCGATTTCAACTTCATACGGAACATGACGGCGACAGTGAAGGCAAAAACCCGTCGGCAGTGTCCATATAATTACTGTCGCAATAAAACTAAACTTTGTAAGCACTGGTGCTTCGGAGAAAGATCCAAGAGTTTTCATAACATTAAACTTTTGAAAAAATATTCTGGTTGATGTATTTCTCGTTCACAGTATAGTGGTGAACCTTCCTAAGTATTAGACGACCTTTTTTTTCCTCACAGCTATAAAAGCAATAACAAGAAACCACGCTGACGGCATTTGCGGTATTTTATCAGCATATTACCTGCAACGGAGGCAGTTCGGCATAACGTAGATTTTTAGTTCAGCGTTGGATGAAATATTTGGTTGAAATGACTCCTCGAAATATAGGCAGCAACTTCAGGGTTACATTGGAGAATTTATGCTTATATCAATTATTCAATCGGTTGATATTTTAGCCATATGGGTGTTTTCTCTTTAACTCTTATTACGCAAGACCTACACTTAAAAAAAAGAGTCATCTGTTTTCTTTTGTTGTTGTTGTTTTTTTTTTCAGACGGTCGGGACTAGTCGCGTCTATGACTCTTTTTAAAGAGACAGGTGAACTCTCTTAGGAGATCGTTATGGTCTCTTCGGAGAGTCATGTGACCCGAAAGGGAGTTAACGTGTCTGCTTAAAGAGACACATGTACGCGGCAAGTAAGGACTCACCCAACAGAATAACACATGCTCTTTCTTTTCCTCAGAGTGTACAACTCAGATGCGCTGTGTGAATCGTACGACGCTGCGCGCACTCCACATTTTTCCTAACAACTGGGACTTAACAGCAAAACACCGTACTTTTTCGAACTATACCCCCTCGAAGGTTTTTAGGGAAATGAAATGAGCAGGGAGGGACGGGGAGGGGGGGGGGGGGAGGGGTACGCGGTAACTCACCTCAATTTTCATGAATAATAAATAGCCCGTTTCGACGACGAGACAAACTAGACGTGCTCTGCGGGCATACGTGTTACTGCTGCCACGCACGGTCAGACGTTCGTCCTATGTTAAACCAACGCTTCGCAAATACTTTGTATTGTAACGCAAAAACGAAAAAAAAAAGAAAGTCAGACACCGCATCTATTCTCGCTCTTGCAATAACTGCGCCAAAATGTCACGTCTCTCACTCAGTCGCTGTCTGAAAACTGAAAAATAAAATTGTTCGTAGAAAGCAGCATCCACACACGAGTATGTTCTACAAAATAAATTATTGTATTTTGAACACACGTCATTTGTCAACGTCGCGAAAGCGCGGCGGTATGAGTAAAGCTTGCCTTGTAAAGAAGTGACAAAGAAAGAGCTACTGAGGTCCAAAGTACACGTTGGGATCTGTACAAATGGTCCTGCGAAGCGCCTAATGAAATGCTGCACGACAGTATGCGCGCCGCATTAAAATTGAATTTACTATGCTCTTACGAAACGTTTGACTAGACAAAAAAAAAATATATTTATTCGCAGCAAAAGCCCACACTTTAAACTCGTGCAATGTTTCTGTAGCTATGCCTAAATGAAAGCATGAAATCTAGCAGATGCACCGTGTCTGAAAGTCGCGTAGCAATGTCACCGTTCCACAACAGATGAAGTTTGTCGACGAAGTATATTCACGAGAAGCGTGTGCTAAGAGAGGTTGGACGCATGTCAATCTACGCTCAGAAAAAGTGCACCTCTTGCGTCAAAGTAGCATATAGGCGTCCTGGGATATTGCCCAGTCCCCTATTCAGACATGCCCCCTAACTTTAGGCCATGACTCGAACGGATGACGTCATCGTGACGACTCTCGTGAATGTGTCCTAGGAAACGTAATGAGTGTCATGAGAACAGTTACATGCGGTGCACAACAAAGTTTACGAAGTGTACAACGTTAACACGCCTCCTTTTCTGCGATATTAATTTGTATAATAGCGTGACCTCAAGTATAATATTTCGTTACCCTGCCCTGATGTAATGTCCAGACTAGGGCCATTAAAGAAAAATAAATTATGACAATAATTATAATGATGACGACGACGACGGAGGCGGCGGCGGTGTTCCTTTAACCGGACTCGACGAAGTCGTGCCTTTAAACTAAGGAGCATTTCTGACTGCGGAGTTAAGAATGGGAACAAACCTGAAAGCACAGAACGGTAAAGGAATTACGCACTCTCTGTAATATAACGCATAACCACAGAATCCCTTAATATTTAAAGCAGAAGGTCTCCTCATTATAACGCGTGACTCCATTAAAAGTTTGGTGCGTGCAGAGAATATTATCAACAGGTAATACGTACATTCAGGATTTACGTACGAATTCATCTCATTGCGGACAAGGAGGGCACACTTCACTGGCGCTGTTTTGTCAGTCAGCAAACAGCGGTCATGCCGGGTGTGCCACGTAACTCGTGCCGAATAGCATAATTAGTTACAGTTAATTTCCCAACTCCTCAGAAACCATAATTAGAGCAAATATGGCGATGGGAGAAATTATAGCCCGTCGTGAAAAACCTCTAATACAGCTTTCCGTTGCTCTTTACCTGCTGCGCAAATGTTTCTCACTCGTAATATTGGGAAAACACCAGCGAGACTAGCAGACGTCCACAAATGTGCTCAGTAAGAAACAATTCTATGCACCGTTGGAACGGTATTGCGCGAATTCCCATGAGAATTCAGTGGTGCAGTCGAACCCGAGCATATCGTATCTGAAGGGGATCACAAAAAAAAGTTCTGCATGTAAATAATTCGATATATAAAATATTTAATATATCGAAATCACTTCAAAGAATTACACAACTGTTCGATATACACGATAATTCCTTATGCGTGGGTTGAATATATGCGGGTTAGGCTGTGCAAGCGTCGGCTCGAAATGTATGTGCACGACAGCATAACTGCAACACCACACGTGGAGCGAAACGGTGAGCTAATGCAAACTATGGGTAGCGATCATTAACCCTTAACTTAATCCACACTATTATCAGGTGTTGGAGAAGCAAACCAAAAACACCCGTTTCGAAGAAACAAGCACCACTCGTTACTTTGGCATCCTGCGCGGGTGGTAATGATGACGCAATAGGCGCCGTGTACAGAAGGAAAGCGACTGTCATCGGGAATTAGCCATTCCCAAATAAATACTACACAACAAAGACGATATCGCGGAATCAAGTTTGCCCGGCTTGCGCAAGACGCATAACCACGCGACGAAAGCGCAGCCAGATCGATGGGAATGCGGCACACCGTAACTCGAGATGGGTTAGAAGGGTTAGGCTTTGTCTCGCTGCACACGTGTCGTTCGTGAAGCCCGAGTTTTGTGCATACGCTGCTGCCTAATGCAGTGCAAGCAGAGCAGGGGGAATCAGCTAATGGTACCCGGAGAAATTAGTATTCGCCCGGCCGGTGGCGCTCCAATTCTCGTCGCCATCTTCTATGCGTACTTTCGGTACTTACTGCTTACGTAGTTTTGAATTGTTTTCCTCTTTTTTTTCACCTTTTACGCTAATCCTCAGGGGTGTCGTGCTAGGCATTTGGCTGGACTAGCATATAGTCTCTATAGTCTTTATAGTCTCTATAGTCTTTATAGTCTTTATAGTCTCTATAGTCTATATAGTCTTTATAGTCTTTCTCAAATACGTCTCGTTAGCGTTTGAGTGTTTCTGCGTTTCTCTAGAAACCTCTTACTAGATTTTGATGCCCATCATTGTAGTCAAACTGGTTTTCTACCCTTCCCCTTCATGCTAGTGTAGGGTAGCAAACCTGATGTTATAATTCAGGTTGTATCTTATTTGTATCTCTCTCTCTCTCTCTCTAGTTAAGTTCTTTATACGTCGGGGGTTCCAACCTGAGGTGCCCAGTTAAGTTAATGGCCAACCGACAGCGCACCCGCAATTTTTTAATAATAATTCTTATGAATATTGTTCTTCTTTGCCGCCATAGCTCCAGCGGGCCCTCAAGTTTAACTTTAAAATGCCTAGTTATGAGTTCTAACTATGAAATGAGAAAGCCCGTGGACCAGGGGCGTAGCAAGGACCGCGTAGGACCTACAGTTATCTCCCGCGTAGGTCCTACGCGTGAGTGGCAGGTATCTCAGCATCCCTGCCAGTGGCGTAGTCAGAATTCTTTTTCCTGAAGGGGGGGGGGGGGGGTATTTTCAACCTTACTTTATATACCTACGTGCGTGCGTTTGTATCTGTGCCTGTATATGTACACATGCAAAACTGAAAAATCGAGGCAGATGCGCAAAAGTGGTGCAAAGACTGAGGAAAACACGGACGTGGTGGTCTTCTCCTGCTCCCCCTCACATCCCTTTTCCACCTCTTGCTATACTATACTACAAAAGAGTACGCTTTGCTTTACCTCTCCCCTCCTCATTTCCGTACTCCTTACCCTCGTATCACTCCTCTTCACCCTCACTTCCCTTTCCCACCCCCTCGCTAAACCATACTATACATGAATATGCCATGCCTTACCCTCTCCTCTCCTCCTTTTCCTCCTTCTCGTCCCCACTTCCCTTTCCCACACGCTTACTATACTATACTATGCATGGATATGCAATACCTTCTTTCTCTCTCTTGCTCTTTCTTTGTCTCTCTTTCTTTCTGTTTCTTTCACTCTCTCTATATCTATTATTTTTATTCCTCTCTTTCTCTTTCTGTATTTTTCCTGTACTTTCGTCCACAGCAATGCAATCACAGAGTTCCCATAAATGCTTGTTCTCCTAGCGTGCCTGGATAGCCCAGTGGTTACGACGCTCCCCGTCGGGTCGTCGGTACCCGGGATCGAATCCCGCCTCGCCAAGCGATTTTTTTCGCCAAGAATTTCTGTATTTCTCTATCTTTCTCTTTGTTGATTATCACCTGAATGTGTTATCACTGCAGCCTACGGTATAACAGCTGTCATCACGTTATCACAGGCAGCTGATGAGAGTTGTGATAGCGTTATCCAACAGATCTGTCTTTCGAGAGGTAAAAAAGAAGAAAATTATCATCCGCCTGGTAGCAGCGTAAGGCTTCGCGCTACAATTGAGTAGGTGAGATATTTCGATGGGCCTTGCCGTAAGCTTGCGAGTTTCTTCGAAAGTGATAATGAAAATTCTATATTCAGGAGTTTTTACATGCCGCAACCACCATACATGATGAGCCACGCCGCAATGAGGGACCCTGGATTAATTTCCAGCACCTTGTTCTCCTTAGCATGCACCTATACCTAAGTATACTGGCGGTTTCTTTTCGAATTTTTTTTATTCTTTTATTTTTTTTTTGCAGTTTGCCTCATCGAAATGTTCCTGTGATGTTCGAGAATCGAACTCGTGTACCCGAGCGTCTCTCTCCAGTTGGGCTAAATGCGCATAAACCTTGCTTCCTTTTTCCATCTCCGCTCTTTTGACCTAACGAAGAAAAAGAGCCTGACACGTTACTACGTTAGCCCGTATCGCCCCCAACCTTAGGTTGCATAATGCCCCAGGAGAGAGAACCCCCCGTATTCACACGGCTTCTGACCCAGCTTCTCAGTCCGGAGTAATGCCATTGTTGCGACATAAACGGGTTTACCCGGCGCTGAAAGGTTTTGTTTTGTACAACCCTCTCTCGTTGTTTCTCTTGGTTCGTTCGCATCTGTCGTAACAGCATTAGAGGATTGCTTTGGTCAGCCCCAAAGCCATAGAAAGCTCGCGTGGTTAACGTCATTGCAATCACAGAGATTCCGCGACAAGGAAGGACGGAAGGAAGGAAACAAAGGCAACAGGCAAGGTCAACCAAAACAAGCTTCCGGTCGGCTACCCTACACGGGGGTCACAAGAAAGAGAATAGAAAGTAGAGGAAGACTATATTGATTACTAATCCGTTGTCTAGCTAGATACAATGCCCGACACCTTAAGACAAGTAACCTACGCGAGTTCAATGCACGTGTTTGAAATTTATGCACAGTTAGGCCTCTTAGAGAAGCGATCATAAGGGATGAGTTCAATTCTAGGAATATTGATCTTCGTGCACTGTAAATGGAACTATATGATACCTGAATATGCAGAGACAGTCAGTGTCTTTGACATTACTGTACAATTAGAACGTACTAAATTCGTTTTTTAGAGCGAAGCTGTCTTAGTCTATGTCTTAGTCTATGCCATCGTCGTCGTCGTAGCAGTAGTCAGGCAGGTCACGTGACCTGCGTGACTACTGCTACTACTACTACTATTAAGGTGGCAGGCCACTCAAAAAAAAATTTCTTTAGGAGCCGCCAGCGTTGAAATAACTTTTTCTTCAAAACAAGCATGTCTTATTTAACTTACCCAGCCACTTATAGTGCAAAATATTGATTATTTAATTTTTGAGAGGTGATCTTTGTCAGAAATTGCATTGAAAGTGGTAGTCACGCCAGCCGTGATAAGTGACTAATGGGTGGCTTAATTCAGTAAAGATTTTGCATTTGTGTAACAAAAGGCTGGAGCTATGCAATGAACTAGGATAAATAATATGCAGTAAGTATCAAGGAAGAAATGTTAAAAAAAAACAAAAAGACGGGGAAAAAGAGCCAGTTTAGACAGAACCTTTTTGCAAAATTGCCTGTGAATTCAAAAATATTACATCAATTTCTTTTATTCTAGTTCACTGTATAGATATATGTGTTGTTATTTATTATACAAAATTTTAGTTCGAAGTACGAACTGAAAAAGAAGGTTATCAAAGTTTGCGTCACATAACTTCGAGCAAATTCTTATTTTGGGAAAAACGCAAAGATTTCAGAGCTTGCAAGAGGTGTGCGTCCCCCTCCTGGCCGTTTTTAGAGATTTAAAAACAATCAGAAACACAAAGTTATATTTAATGACATACTATTATGTAACAGTCAAAATAAAATTTATAAAGTACACTGAATATCATTAATATAGACGAAACAGCACTTACTTTCGAAAAAAACACAATGTAGTTTCGGTTTCGCTTTACGAGCATGGGGTATGGAAAACTTGCTGTAACTTGCAAACTTATGATGATTGGAGGATAATTTTGTTGCAACATATTTTTTAATGTCTGCGCGGCACAAAAAATTAAAAACTAAAAATCAACCACGTGAAAAAAATTCGACTTTTGAAGGTGGCCTACCACCTTAATACTACTACTACTACTATTACTACTACTACTACTACTACTACTACTACTACTACTACTACTACTACTACTACTACTTGGTCCCGTTACTGTCTGGTCACGTGATCAAATAAACCGAAAAGATTATTATGATGATGCTCGATATTATGATGATTACAATATTTCGTATCGAAACACATCATCATCATCATTAGAGCTTCGCTGTCTGGCGGTTTTCACGGCATGGAACTGCCTGAATTTTTTTTCATTCTTTCGTAATCGTGTCTACCTTGCGCTCGCCACTACATAATTCATCCTGTCCTCTTCCTTGGCTTTTACACGCCACCCACAAGCTTTCGTTGCCATAGTAACGCTGAGTAAATCTGCACTGACAACCGGCAGAGAAATATGGTGCCGCGGAGACGACGGCGTCCCTAGAAGCCCGGTGACAGCGTCCCAATCCCCGCCAACCTGTCGCGCAAATCTCGATGATGGAAATCTGAGGAAATTGCACCGCGGAAGTACGTGGTGACCTCTGACCTACAAACAGGCGGTGGTCCCTGCATGGAGGCGAGGTGTTGGCGCACTTGTAAATCCTCCCGTGTGTGTCTCTCGCTGAGAGTGAGCGATTATAAATGTCGGCCCCGACCTTTCGCGCGCGGCTCGCAGCGCTGCGACTGCGGTCGGGACGCGGGCTGACGAAGGCCTTCTCGTAGGGTACGGTATGCGGAAGGGAGCGCAGTCACTCGAGTTATTTCCAGTGATCTACCCGTCACAATGGAAGGCACTGTGGAGTGTAACGTTGGGTAAGTTGGTGCACAGCTTAACGAGATATCTGTGATGCATCCGAGGACGAGGAAGGAAAACAGAGAAGACAGGATAGGGCGCCAGACTTTCAACTAATTTATTTTTCACTCATCACTCGTATATTTTCAGAAATGGCCACGCAGAACGGACGCAGCACATGCAAACTATCACGAAACACTATCAAAATAAGCTATCGCGCAGAGCTATCCAAAAATAAGCATTCACTCTTGTACGGAGAGACAGAAGCAACACTGATGCATAGAGCCACTTTCTTCTGTGTCCCACGCGTGGAATAGGAAGAAGTGGGGAAATACCACCACGCGAAGTGGTTGAAGCGTATCACAGAAGAAGGGGGCTGGATGCATCAGAGTTCCCTCTGTGTCTGTGCAAGAGTGAATGCTTATCTTTAGACAGAGCTGTGCGATAGCTTATTTCGATAGTGTTGCGTGATAATCTGCGTGGGTGGCACCTTCTCTGTGTGGGCATTTCTGAAAATGTATATTTGAGTGATGAGCGGAAAATAGATCAGTTCAAAGTCTGGCGTTGTCTTTGCTTTTCCCCCCGTTCTCATTTGCGTCACAAATATTTCGTTAGGCCGGCACTGTCAACCCTGGAAAGTTTGCGCAGGGGACTCATCAGGAAAATACCGCTCGCTTAAAGCTACGGCAAGTAAGATACCTATCCTAAAAAGTTCAGTTATGCAACGGTAAGCACGCTATTAGGAGCGGTACAACACACGGTTTCAAAGCAGTTTTGGCGGGGAAAAAGTGGTACCTTTATCCATCCATTCATCCATTCCATCCCATTCATTACCTTTTCCCATTTATTACGTCCATCCATTCATTCATTCCATTCATTTAATCCATCTATTTATTCCGTAAACTGCATCCGTTCCATCCCCGTCCATACTATTCCATCCAATCCATAATATTCCATCCATTCTATGTCATCCATTCTATGCAATTCACTCCGTTCCATTCATCCGATTCCATTCCTTCTGTGCATTCAATCTATCCAATTCCACACGTCTAGTACCGTCCTTCCAGTTTCGCCCGAGTGCTTAGATTTAGGTGCACGTTAAAGAACCCCAGTTGGTCGAAATTTCCGGAGGCCTCCCCTACGGCGTCCCTCATAATCATATCGTGGTTTTTGGACGTTAAGCACCAACAATATACCCTTCTAGTTTCATGCCTGCATCCGCTCCGTAAATCCTTATTCGCCCAACCACCCGTCCATTTATAAATGAAAATTGACAATTGCATCGGCGGACGGGTGAACGGACGTCGATATAAATAATCCTTCACTTCGATCATAATTTGAATGCTTCGATGATATTCTTAATCATGGGTAACATAAGTTCAAATCTACTTTAATACTGAAGGTAATAACAACGTGAAACCAAAGAACCAAAAACCACTCTAAAAGCCCGTCCTACTCAGCTTTTTTTTCTTCGACCAACAAGCTATGTCTGCAATTAAAGGCAAGTAAACTTATTTCTTTCTATTTATGTTCATTGTTGTCCATCTCAATGCTTATGTTCTTGAAGAAATACAACTGTGACAGCGTTATCTTCCGAAGCAGCCTGTAGCTTCAAGCATTCGCCTACACTACATAGACTGGAATTCACAATAGACGAGTCATTTGCACAGCACAGCGCGTGCAGCAAACGAGCGCTTTCGTGTTTCGCTAACCAGCAACACGGCAAACGACTAATTACTCGAGCATTTTGCTAGATTACTGCAACTCGATTATCATCAGTGCTTCTACATCGACGCATTCGAACCGTGTAATTTGAGCGATATACGCAGGAGCAATGACCGTTAGGGCGACGCAGAAAAAACGCCCATTAAAGGACAGCGTAGAGAGTGCTGCAAAGGACATAGTCAAACAGTCGTTATAGTTGGCTGCCTGTGAGGACAATGCCCTTGTAATATATTTAGAGCATTGTAACATACCGTGTTTTGTACTACGCATTAGGCCCTGCTGTTACAAAGCACTCAACCTCAAATCAGTGCATACGCATCGCCACGTGTTGAAAGACGATGCCGACGGCGCCGGCTCACTGCAACGAGAATTTAACGACGGTACCAGCCTTTGGAATATGAATGCGCTAACTGATTTCTGCAAAGTACGTGAGAGTTTGCCGTCCATTTCTCAAAAACGATTCGTTTCCCCGGCAACAATGTCTGCTTCGCCTGAGAACTTAAGCGCGACAAGTCGGGCACGGCGCTTAAGTATTTCTTGGGAAATCAGAGCATATAATGCTTTTTCGAACGAACGCACATACGTCGCCATGCTATCTATACAAAACCATCACTGAGCACCTACCTCGTCTCGACCATAATGGGAACGCCACACGCAGCAATCGCCGCCGCTGGCAGGCGATCTGCAACGAGGTAATGGACTTTACGCGCGCACCTGCAAAGAAACGAGTCGCATTTATTACAAACCCTTCACAGGGAGCTTCAAGGTTTGAACGATTATCGCCGGCATAAAGTGCGTGCAATTTACCGAAGAACGACGCCGAGAGAGTTGGGCGCGTTTGACGAACACAGCTCACAAACATTAAGGTGTCAGTAAAGTGTTTTTCTGAACTGCTTAACGATGGTGTATTATGTGTTTATTAGGTTTTTTGAAGCACAAAACCACCGCCCACTCAATCCGTAAAGATGGTTAACCAAGGAAACTGGAACGTGCGGTCCCGGTGTTTATCACGAGCGGGGATCTATCGACGTGTCTACTGTTGTGGCTTTTGATTTTTCGATCCCCACATTTAATAGACGCGTGCTTCGAACCTTGTGTTTGCTGACGATAGCTTAAGGGATATTGAGAACACCTAAATGACTTTTTGAGTAGCGATTCATGCTGCGGCGGGTGTCGTCCCTAGCTATATATGCTAACAAAACCTGATGAGAAACTAGTGCAAGCGCGGAGACCCTTCGAAGTAGCGCATGCTGGCACCGCTTCTTCACTACATTTTATGCGCATTCACAGACCGCCATATTTTTTAACTCCTCCCTAACCCTATATGGCTTCGTCATGAAAAAAGATATAAGAAAAAAGAAAAAAAAGCATTACACGTACAAAAACTCGCAGGGCCCTTATGCATTCACGTAAAGCGACTCGAAGGCGAAAGCCATTTTCTTTTTCTTGGCAGCCGATGTACTAATAATCCTCGTGCCCTCCCACCTAGCGCGGTTTTGCACTGCCTCCAGGATCGTTGGCATCGCAGGCTCTCATCATCTCACCTGGTTTTGCACTGTCTACGGGATCGGCCCACCTTTGACCCAGCAACGATGTAATGTGATGACGTCATCATGTGACGTCACGTTGATGACGCAACCAACGTCTTTGATATGACGTCATCAACGTCATGAGTACGTAGATTGAAAACACGAGCAGTGCGTGGGGTATTGTTTACGCTCGCATATCAAGCAAGTGCATCATCAATGACAAAAGTAAGAACACAAAAAAATGAAAAGGGAAAGACAAAGCGTTGTCAAAAGAGACAAAAAAGCATAGAAAATGAATGACTGACATTTTATAGTGGGATGTGCGCAATGTCCTTTTTGTTCGAAAAAGAAACGGGGACGTTGTAGAGTACTCTGTTTAGAAAAAAAAGATGGTTGACCGTTTCGACATTGGCAAAGGAAAGCCTATTAAACCAACACACGCAAGCGCTGGTGGCGCTTTGACACTAAACGCTTATAGCATGCGTCAGTATAACTTACACAAACGCTAGACACAATGTTACACAGACTGCAATAATACATTATACCAACGCCTCCTCCATTATTATGGAGGAAGTTTCAGAAAGATTCAGAGAACTGTTTAGTGTCAGTGTGTTTAGAACGAATTGTTAACGATTTATGGCGCTCTATACACCCTACTATGGGACAGCAGTAAGAGTCAGCTTTATTTAGAACAAAAATCCAACATTCACAGAACAGAACAGAAGAACAGTGTTTACAAAAATCCTACCAGCTCCGCTTCGCGGACACGGATGACACAGCAAAGCTGGTGGCATTCCCTTCGTCAGGCTAACGCATTTCTATGTTTTGCAAGTCTTTCAGATATGTCGTATCACTGCTCTTTACTAAACACTCTTTGTTTAACTTTGAGGTGATAGTATAGTTTTATTGCGTCTTGACCAAACCACTCTAATACACAGGTTTGCGAAGAAGCCTTCGCTTAAAATGCTCCGATATGTTGTATCACCGCTCTTTATTAAACGCTCTTTGTTAAGCTTTGAGGTGGCAGTATAGCCACCACCTTTTATAACCACAACGTATCACGTGACAGCGGTGTGACTGTGGTACCGCGCACGTCATTTGTTGGGCTAACTGTTGCCTCCTTCCTTTTTCAGTGGAAGTTGTGCGTAGAGGGGATTTACCAAGTTTCAGTGGAACATACGCGTTTAGGATGATGATAGCTTTCTGATAGGCCGCACAGATTTCTGTGGTAGATACCCGTTTGTTGGGCTAACTGTCGCCTTCATTTTCAGTGGACCAGTGGTGAGTAGTGCGATTTACCCAATGTGTGTGGCGCATGCGCGTTTATGATGCCCACGAGCGTTACCACGGATCCCGTGCATGAAAGGCTCGACCAAGAATAGCTTCGCTGTTACAAGTTTATGTCATCGTAGGATGCTACCAAAATTGAATACAGTGACTATGCAACAAGGACTATGTGTTTAGAAAAATGTATTGTATCACAGAGGGTTAGCATCAATAACAATTTAACATAACGTTTGCTTGCTAGAAATACGTTAACGAGAAAGACAAAGCAGAATTCAGTAACATGGAATTAAATGAACACATGAAATGACGCGGAGGCAACACGTACAATTGATGTTTGGCACATTTACATACACATACAAATAATTTGTCACAAAAAGCTAGGTATATATATGCATATGTGCACATTACATGGTAAAACGGGAAGCACAAATAAAACGTCAATATGTACATTATGCGTATTTACATGGCGCTTCTGCCGATGCCAACCGAGACATCAGCCTACCAAGACCAGGCAGGCCGAAAAACGAGCTTCATGCGTCTGTCACAGACCAACACAAAGGGGCAAGAGCAGTGCTAAAGGAATTTCTCCTCACCAAGAAAGAAGAGCTCCTCCGACAGAACAGATAGAAGCTCCGTGTACAGTCGCTCTAGGATTGGGAAGAGAGCGCGACGGCGACGACCTGCTGCAACCGCCTCGCAGCGGTTGCGCCAAAGACTGAAAGCACCGGCAACAATGAGACGCCGCGCGAAGCGACCTCGAGAACAACGCCCAGAAGAAACGTAGCGATTTATTCCGAGGCCGCGAAATCCGGCATGCACGGCCCTCCAGAAAATACGCGCAATCACAAATTGCCTCAGAACATGATTTGTTTTCCTGAAGCAGACAGTTCGGGCATGTTGCTGACTAGACCATTCTCCACCGCTCAAGGCGGTCGAGAGTGGGCAGCACACCCCATCCCAGACGCCACATGAAGTCCCGAAGGTGGCCAGGGAGAAAAGATGCTGTTAGCGCGCTCCAAGTCGCACGACTAGAGCGTGCGCGGCGAGACGGATGAACTAACGGGAGCAATAAAGCAGCTGTTGTGTTACGGTGAATTCCATTGGCAGATTCGGGGCACTTCCGGTAGCAGTTTTTGTGCTCCATTCGGAGCAAGTCTGTTCCATTGGCGGATTGAGAGTGCTCCCTGTATGTTTTATTGGCAGATCTGGAGCAGCTCCGGCGCGAGATTTCACTCCAAGAAGCAGCTCTCTCTACTCCGCGAAAAGCGGCGGATTCGACCGGAAGTCGCAAGCTACGCGCTCGTGCGCAGAGCGTGGCGTACTGCTTGTGCGATGAAATGCGCTGTCCGACCGCGCCTGTTCTCTCCGCTCGCGCCTTCACGGGCGAATACTGGGCGCTTGCGAAGCAGATGTGCGCTAGAGCACTGCACGGGCCGACTTTTCCGGCCCGGGCCCGGCCCGGCCCGAAAACACCATGCTCCGGCCCGCCCGAGCCCGGCCCGGTGTTCTTAAATGTGGCCCGTACCCGGCCCGGGCCCGAAAGGTTTGGGCCCGGCCCGGCCCGGCCCGGTCTGATCCGTTTCGGCTAGTTATGCCTTGAGCATAAAGGAGGCACTGTCCAACCTTCGGTTATTGTGAAGATACCTGCCGCACACAAGATATTTTCTAGAGATTGTTTTAGGAACTTCTTTCAGTGTCACGACTTTCACTGGTACTGTGTATACTTTCGGCGAATTACGCGCGTAACACTCTTGCGAAATGATTGCAGGGCAATATAAAATATAAGTGGAGTCATAGCTGGCTCTTTCATGTACGCACGCCGTGCTAACCACGATATCTCATTTTTGCATTTAAAAGAACAACTACAAAATATAATACCTGCATAAAGTGGAGAAAAAAAAAGCATGACATACATTTTTAGGTTGAGTCTACATCAACTGCATGCGAGCTAGGGCTGTTGAGTAAAAGTAGCAAGTCTCCTGCAAACTTCATCTATTGCACAATGTAATGGGGAAAAAACACGCGCTCTAGCTGCTTCTGGGTGGAATATACGAGGCTGGGCAGCGTTACATAAATTGAAGCTGTTGACTCCTCGACAGGCAACTGCACCCAACCTACACTACGTTTTCGTGTTCAAAACAACAAGGTTCTTTGTCCCACCCTTCTTCCCCGAGTCACCGCCACCGCAGTGCCATAGTTCTGTCAAAGCGAGGCACACCCGTTAACGAGCGAGCCACCGTCCTCGTGTTAGACGTGTGTGCAGTAACGGTGTGTTGAATAAAGGGTGGTTTAAATAAGACTAATCAGTCTGTGTGTTGGGTATTCCCAGAATCCGGGATCGCTTCTCTAGCCTCATCACTCCAGTTGTGAGCCACACTCGGGGAAACGAGCGTCTCTATGGTCTGGCGCCTCACCACTAGTAATGAGAAAATCAACAACGGCGTTCGCCCTGTGATAAGAATCGCTCTGCATCTTGCACTTAAAATGCACGAAAAACAGCTCCTGAGATAATAATGACTCACAAGTCGCGTTGGCCAGTCTACGGACATGTGAGCGTAGCTGCATACTCGAAATCTTTCCCTAGATACAAACGCGCACATCTTATATACACTAATCTAGGCAATTTACCGTTGCTTTCCTGACACGGTACCCAAGAACGTCTTTCACTTACTATAATGGCGGAAACTTATATTAGGCGTGTCTTGAAATCCCGTGTAGCATACCGTTTGAGCAAAATTGTAGACGTCTTGTACTATGCAATTTCTGTGCACGCCAATGCGCTCCAGGTGGTTTAAATTACCCGGAGCCCTCAACGACGGCGTCTCATATAGCCTGGGTCGCTTCGGGAAGTTAAACCCCACAAAACAAAAAAAATACAGCCACACAACGTACACACGCAGTTATACATATACGTATGAGACCCGGGCCTAATACGAGCCTGGCTCAGGCCCGAGCCCGACCCGAGCCCGAAGATCACGGGCCCGAGCCCGGCCCGGGCCCGATCCAACAACCCCTTACCCGGCCCGGCCCGGCCCGCGGGCCGGGCCGGGCCCGGGCTTTCGGGCCGGCCCGGGCCCGTGCAGTGCTCTAATGTGCGCTACTACTCCCAACCGTTTGCTCTGGCGAGGGCGCTTGTGTTCCATTCGCTGATTTCCTTCGGCTGCTCTCCACGGAGTGGAGTGCTCCGGCGTAGAAATCGCCAGCCACTCCGAAACCGCCAATGCAATTCCCCATCAACAATAGGATTGTTCACCACATCTACTCTAGGACATGTCAACTGAATATCGTTTAAGAGAATTTTATTTCCGGATCTATCTTACATAACTCATTGTGTACACAAAAAGGATATACAATGTTGTTCATGTGTATGTACAATGCAAGCTGTTATGTACAGCGAAAATATTTGTGTATGCAGTGATGTTCATATGTATGTACAATGCAAAAATTTGTACAACAAAAACGGGACATTCATAATGTTCGAGATGATAAAGCTTATATATACAGTAAAGGCTATGTGTACAAACAAAGGAGTCTTTCACAATGTAAGGTGATGTTCTTGCACCCACCTATGAGGATATTTTGCTCTCGTGCTCAAGAACAATAATTCACAAAAAAGGGCATGTTTCTGACAAAGGAAAGGAGTATTCACACTGTAGTTTCACAGTGGTACAAACTCTAGCCCACCTCCTCAGTAGGGGAGGAAAGGCATGGACACTGTTGTTTTTAACAATAATGAATCGCGTAGAGCAGCGTCGGAGGAAAGCCTCCTCTCCCAAAATAACTAGTTCTTCATTGAGATGCATAAGCATTACGTTTCTTAAGCGATGTAGCAGAGGAAACATGGCTCTCTGAGGGCGTCCCCTCAGATGAGCCAGTCCCCTCCGCTTCCATAAGACGAAGGCTCCAATAGCCATTAAAAGTTCGACAGAAATATCCCTGTGGCGAGACTTCCACTGCATACTTATTTGAAACATACTGGTAACCATGCGCCAAAAAGTGCGCGCTACAATGCATTCATGAAAGACGTGGTGCAAAGTTTCGACACGGCCGCATTGCGGACATGTGGCGGAGGGCGCCACGCCCCACGCCTCAAGGCGGTCGGCCGTCGGTAGAGCCTTCCATTTCCTAAGCCAGTTGAAATCGCGGACTTCGGCGGGGAGGGACGTGTTTCTAAAAGCCCAACGTGCTCTCGCGTGGCATTTCCGGCACTGTTCGTCAGTTAGACTTTTGAATGCTAAGAACAGCAACATCACAAGAAGGTTGATGATTATCCGACAAGCTGCCACTGTCGGCCACCGCAGTGTCTCAGTGGCAAAACAGCATTGTTCCACTGCTTACAAGGATGATAATTGAGATGGTCGTCGCAGGGGCCGTTGACATTGCGACAAAATCACATGGTCCCCAAGCGGCACATAGTGACGACGCACGTGACTGCTAATAGTACATAATGAGATAAACGACCGCATGTCTGTTATCTCGCATAAACGTGTCAAAAAAAAGATGCACAATAGACAACGGCTCCGACAACAGGTAGCGGACAGCGCCGTGCGTTGCATCCATGGTTGCATCCACAAATAATATGCGACATCTTAGCGTATTCTCCCTCCCCTCCCCTTCCTTTGCATTCCGGGCGAAGAACAATGGAGTACTGGGCAGCCACATTTAGTCGTACACTACCAGCCCTATTCAGCATTGGCCAGTGTCGTCTGACGATGGCTAAATGATGAAGATCAATACTATTCTATGATAAAGAGCCCGGTCCTACTACAACTCAAGGCTGTCCAGAAGGCCCACGACGCGACGGTGAGGCTCGGCCTCCCCGTCCCTACGTGGGATTGGCCCCAAATCCTCCCCCTATAAAACGGGGGTGGATTCCTTCAGGACCTAAATAAAGTTTTAACTATGGGTGCGCGAAGAATATTCGACTTCTGAATTCGAATCGAATAATACCTAATCGAATAATTCGATTCGGCTTTCGAATAGCTAGTATTCGAAGTTTCGAATAATTCGACAGGACGAATATCTAAAGCGCGACAAAGGTCAATGGTGCAACTTGGTTAGGGTGACGTGGCTAAAACTAACGCTAACATCGTTACAGTCAGCCTTTCGTTAAAACTTTCGGTGATATCCTGGTTCAAAGGCGAGCGAATTTTTATCTTATAGGAGATTATGTCATTTCTGCAGGTAAAGAAACACACACGAGAAAACTGTCAAGGCCATCACAACTTCGCTTCCGAAACGAAAGCACGGACTTCTTGCATAGTTCGGTCGCGTATGCCGCAAGCACCGTATTACGTCCCGACTTTGACCCGCGAAATCCTCGCTGAATGGCTTCACATGGAAAACTTTGCTCACGATGTGTCACTACCGCCACACCACACGTTCAGAAACGTCCATCGTTCCGGCGCGCAGTTAAAACGCTGCTGTGAACGGGCGCTTGAAGGTTTCGGGGCCGTGAGCACTCATGACGATGAATCACAACATTACCGTTGTTGTTTCTTTCAATTTTCCACAAAAACTTTAGTATTCGATATTCGATTCGATATTTTTGGCCGCTATTCGGCGCTATTAGATTCGAATTAGATTCGAGATGAAATTTCACTACTCGCACACCCCTAGTTTTAACACGAAAATGTTTTATGCCGGGGTCCACCAAAACTTTCATGACGTATTCCCGTCACGGAAGTACGTCACCAAATGACCGCCATCAGATGGCAAAGAAAAAAATCACAGCATATCCACGAGGTGAATGATGATGAGTGGGGCGAAGCTCCGGAGGAATTCATCGGTAAACCGTGAAACTCTTCCGTGCAATTCGCCCAGTACATCATATAACGAGTGTGAAACACCGTGTATATATTCAACATCAAACTTTTATTGTACTGTTGGTTTACGTGGTCCCTTCATTATCACCGCTTTGTGATTGGTGAAATGTAGGGAAAGTGACCGCTCCCGAGCGAAAGAGAAAGTGCGCCAAGAGCGACCGCCTTGTCTGCCTCCATCCGGCGTCTCTGAGCGAAAGAGAAAGCGCGCCAAGAGCGACCGCCTTGTCTGCCTCCATCCGGCGTCTCCGAGCGAAAGAGAAAGCGCGCCAAGAGCGACCGCCTTGTCTGCCTCCATCCGGCGTCTCCGAGCGAAAGAGAAAGCGCGCCAAGAGCGAACGCCTTGTCTGCCTCCATCCGGTGACTCCGAGCGAAAGAGAAAGCGCGCCAAGAGCGAGCGCCTTGTCTGCCTCCATCCGGCGACTCCGAGCAAAAGAGAAAGCGCGCCAAGAGTGACCGCCTTTTACGATCGCAGGCATCCAATGACATGCGCCATTCGCATTATACAATCGCCATCTGTCATCTTTAAACAGCAACTCTAAGAAATACAGAAACGCCATTTAGTGAGCAATTCACTAAACTAGAGCTCTGATGATGATGATGATGTCTGTGGTCTTCCCCTTTATACCGGGGGGGCACCTTTTAGTGTCCTGACCGGAACGAAAAACAAATAAAATAAAAAAAGAGAGAAACAAAGAAAAATCACACCAGGTCCATGAACATCACAATTGTTCACTGTCTCCCTGACCACCACTGCAGAAGCCTTGCTTTTGTTATTGCTGTCGCTGCCAGGGGGTGCACGTTGGTATCGCGGCTGCCGCTTTCACCCGATGCGCCACAGTCTTTCACAAAGCCGAGTGCCTCCGGTAGTGTGGCGCCATCTGTCTGACGAGGCCAGAGGCGTTCGCAGTGAAGCACCAGGTGTTCAATGCTCTCCTCGTCTTTCCCGCATGTCCTGCACTGCACAGTGCCGTCAGCCAACGACGGGTCGAAGTGACGCCGATACACCCGAGTGCGGAGCGCTCCAGCACGGGCCTCAAACAGAAGTGCACTGCCGGCACTATTGTCGTATAAGCGTTCGGCGGAGATGGTGGTCTTGTGGGCTCTGTATAGGGCTAGGCTAGGTTTCTGCTCCATAGCCGCCTGCCACACCGACGTCTCAGCTTCCTGCACTCTATTCCGTACTCTTACTGCCCATTTTCTCTCACTGTCCTCCTGGACGGGGTCAGTAAAAAGGGAGTACTTGCGGCACAGAGTGTGGAGACGCCTGCGCCATGGTGTGTTCATGCCCTTGATAGCTGTGTATCTAAATACACGACGGGCCCACCGCTGGTCGTTCATGAGGCGAAGACGGCCTTCGTAGGCCGCCTTGCTCCTTGCCTCTCGTGCCTCGTAACTTGACCATCCGAGGTCACCTTGCACAGCTTCGACCGCTACACGTCCATGACACGCCAGCGCCAGTCGCCCAACCTCACGCTGGCCTCTTTCCAACCACTGGCGTGTTGCTGCGGACAGGCAGATGACGGCGTTGGCGAATGTCAGCACTGGCACATGTACTGCCTTCCACAGTTCGCGCACCAGTACAAACCGGTTGCACCCCCACAGGCTCCGCCGTCGCAACACGTTGGCGGCCCTCACAGAAGCCTGTCGAACGTGCTCCTCTTGCTTGTCATAGAGATCTGCGGAGGTGCAAAGGTTGACACCGAGATACCGGTACTTGTCTGATACCGGAATGCTTCCTCCGTCGGGAAGCTGCACATCAATGGTCTCCACGCCTGAAAACTGCAATATGGCCGATTTTTTGGCATTGAAGTGAAGGCCCAGACTCTTCAGGTGGTCGGCTGCCAGTGTTACCAACCTCTGAAGGTCACTGCTGCGCTCAGCCAGTAGTACTAGATCATCAGCGAACACCAAGCCGGGCAGCGTCCATGTCTGCGCCACTCCACCAATCCTGAGTCGGAACGCGAAGCCAACTCCCGATTCCACGAGTGCCTGCTCGAGTCCCGCCACATATAGCATGTATAGCAGCGGAGACAAAGGGCAGCCCTGCCTGAGTCCTCTTGTCACCCTCACAGGCTGTGTTCTGGTGCCTCTGAAGCATGCTACCACCGAGCTATCTGCATAGAGCCGCCGGAGAAAGTCTGTCCACACGCGCGGCATTTGTCGTTGGTCTAACTGGTGGAAAAACTCCTCGTGTGGCACACTATCATAAGCCTTGGCGACGTCCAGAAAGCATCCAAGCAGATTTCTGGTTTCTCTCCGTGCCACCTCGATGGTCTGGGTGAGCACGAAAAGATTGTCTTCCAAGCGTCGGTTCCGTCGGAAGCCATTCTGGAGTTCAGACAGTATGCCCCTCTTCTCCGCCCAGCCGCTCATCCAGCCCTTCAAGACTTGAGCGAAGAGTCTATATAGGACGCTCGTCACCGTGATTGGTCTATAGTCGCCCAGCAGTCCAGCGTCGCCTCCTCTCTTGCACACGAGGCTTACTCTGCCGCATTGCCAGTCGGATGGGATTGGGCCGTTCTTGAGGATGGTATTGAAGATTCCCGCGAGGTGTTCACGAGCAGACTTCCCCAGGCATTTCACAAGGCCCGCCGGTATGCCGTCCAGTCCGGTAGCAGTACTTGCACTGATACGCGGGAGTGCACGCTCAAGAGCGATCCTAGTTATCTGCCAATGGTCCTCTTCACTTGGTTGGTGAGGCTCATCTGGATCGCCGTTTACTGCTGAGGTCGATTCGTCATGTGTGGGATTGAAGAGCTCTTTCATGTGGGTCGTGAGGTGCTCTGCGAGGTCGGTGACCGGTAGGTTGCTAGAGTGGTGTCGAATTTCAGGTGCCGGAGTTTGGCGATCCAATGAAGACACATATTTCCAAAACTTGTTTGCACCATTACGCCCTGCCTCTGTGATAGCTCGCAATTGTTTGTTATTATGCTGAGCTATTTTGCTTTGTACAAGGACCCGCATTTCTCTTTTGAGGCGGAGGTATTCCTCCCAGGTACTCATGCACTCCTCTCCGGGTGATGTCCTAACAGCCGCTCTGTGTAGGCGATTCGCCGTTCGTCTTGCAGTAAGGGCCCTTTGTACCTCTTCGTCCCACCAGCCTTTGCGCCGTAGGCCGCCGCGGGAATTTACGCGAATTTCGTGCTTCTTCATGATACGTCTCAGTTCGAGCACAAATTGATCATATGTTGGTGGTTCCGTCGGTTGAAAGTTCTGCTCGAATGCTTCCGCGACTGCCGCATACTCCGACTGCGGGAGGTGCCTCTCAGCAGGGTTGCGATGTTCCTTCGCAATGGTTCGCCAGGAGGATCGAGAAAAGCTTAACTTGATTCGGTTGTGGTCGCTTCCTATGCTGAATTCACCATTTTCATCGATGTTCATGTGGGTGAGACGTCGTGCTAAAGCAGGTGTCGCAAGCACGTAATCAATACAGCTGCGACTGTTCCTGGCGCTCCAGGTGTACTGTCCTTCACATTCTGGACGAAGATTTAGCACCTCTAAGGCAAGTGTACGTGCCAGTGTCAGCAGTAATTCCCCATTGGTATCTTGGAACCCATCCAGAGCTTGGAGGTGCCCATTGAAATCGCCCATAATGAGAACCTCTCGATGGCTTGCCCATCTTGCCACGTCTTCCCTGATGCACTGCGCCATACTTGAGTTTCCAGCATCGGCTCCAGCAGATACGGCAAAGTAGACCACCCCTACCAGGACTGGCAGCCCCTGCAGGTAGCCCTCGACCCACATGTGCTCAACACACGGACTGTCCAGCTTCTTCCAAGCTGACCTAGTTTTCCACAGGAAACCGATTCCCCCCCTTTCCTCGATTCACCTGAACGGTTCAAGCCAGCCCACTGCCAACTTTTATGTACTGGTGGCTCTTCCATGACTCGAAGGTGTGTTTCAGCCACGGCATATATCTCTATGTCTTCTTCACCCATCATCTGGTACAGTTCTTCCCATTTGCTCACCGTTCGAGCACCATGTAGGTTAAGGAAGCCTACATGTATGTCTTTGCTCTTTTTGCGGCTGCGGCGACGGCGGGCCGTCTTTTTCTTTACGTCCTGTGCCAGGAGCGCTTCTGCCACCTCTGTGGATTGGCCATTTGTAGGATTGCCTGTCCCAGGGCAGTCATCATGGAGGTTGTTGGTTTCACACTCCATGCCCTGTGCTTGTGGTTGCCTGACGGGCGAAGCCCTAAAAAAGCACATAGTCTGCGTCCCAATCGTTGCCCTAGTTGCTCGGCGACGTATTCACTGTAGGAAGTTCCATTCATCTTATCCTGGAGAGCCTTTGTGACACTGACGAACTCCACGCGTGTTCCAATGTCTGAGCAAATTTGACGTAGGTTTTGATTCCACAACTCGCACTTGATCCGCATGGTATCGTCTTTGGGTCCTACTTCTGGGACGCCGTACACCACGAAGAAGTGGCCTTTGGCTCTTGCCTTCCAGGAAGTTATTTGGGACTTTAACCTCTCAGTTGAATCGTGTGGAGATGTGTCGTCTTGGATGTCGCTGAGACCGGCGTGCAGTACCACGATGGCCTCTGTTGAATCCCAGACGTCCGTCGCAGTCTCGATGGCTTCCATTGTTTCCACGAGCGTAGCATCTTTTTTCGTACGGCAGTGTACACCTCTGTGCCATGCACTGGCTTGGAGGACTGCTCGTTTGAGTCTACGTGCATTGCCATCCCCGTAGACGAATGCGCCCGGAAGTCCTGCTGGCCGTTCTGGGGGGCCATCTAGTGAGCAATTCATTAAACTAGAGCTGGCTATATACATACTACTACAGAGGAGGGAACGACCCACACCCTAAGGAGCTTCGCCCCTAAAAACTAAGGAAAATTTCCGCTGACGGGAATCGAACCCATGGCCTCTCGGTCCGCGACGATGGCTGGCGGGCGTTTAGCCCACTAAGCTACCGCCAAACACATTGCGGAGGCCACATGAACGCGCATTTTATCTTTCACACTTTCCTCTCGCAGTGCTCTTGGATGGATGGATGGATGGATGGATGGATGGATGGATGGATGGATGGATGGATGGATGGATGGATGGATGGATGGATGGATGGATGGATGGATGGATGGATGGATGGATGCTATGAGCGTCCCCTTTATAACGAGGCGGTGACATATATGCCACCAGGCTTGGACAAACAAACAAAAAATAAAGGCGCCGTTCCACCGACCATCCCATTCGGCGCGTTTACAATACAAGTTTGATTTCGTCAACGCTTTAACACACCGTGACGTGGCGCCTGCAGCGCAAGCCTCGCTCATAGCATCCATCCATATCGACAAATAGCTCTCCGACGCTCGCCTGGCTGTCGCACCGCGTTCCCCGCTCGCCCTGTGAGAAGCAACGGCCAGGCTAGAGGGAAGACACAACGCGCGTAGCGTTTCTCTTCGCATCTCACAACGCTTTGAAGGAGTGCATATCGAGTATCAGTGTTTATTATATGCTTGTCGATGCCATCTTTGCGCGGGATTCACGATATGCGGTGTCCACGTATGTGTTAAGAACTTCAGCTACCGCAAGGGTTCAATCATGATCATGGGCGTTAGTCGTCGGTACGGAGATGTGCTACTAGGTGTCAACGTCAGTGAGATGCGTCCACATCAAGCGGTGTTATATCTCCCAAACAACAGTAGACGTACAAGCTCTCGTATACCAATGCAATATAAACAATCAACTACTTCTGTGCCTACACGTTTCACTTTCGTGTTATACCGATTCCTATGAAGGAGGGATAAGCCATCTTTTTTATCTATCTATCTATCTATCTATCTATCTATCTATCTATCTATCTATCTATCTATCTATCTATCTATCTATCTATCTATCTATCTATCTATCTATCTATCTATCTATCTATCTATTTATCTATCTATTTATCTATCTATCTATCTATCTATCTATCTATCTATCTATCTATCTATCTATCTATCTATCTATCTCCACGAAGTGAATGATGAGGAGTGGGCGAAGCTAGGTCCTAAGGTCCATAATGTCTACGTTGTAGTCGCCGACTAGTATAAAGGGTTTGTGCTTGTAGGAGTTTTATATTCTATCACAATTATGATTGAGATTAGTATACTGTTCAACATGTTTTGTGTCTCACATATAGTACCCGAGCGTTGCCCCATATAGTGTAAATTGAGTGACAAAGAGACATAGGGTCGACGACAAAGCAGGGTCCTAAGGTCCATAATGTGTACGTTGAAGTCACCGACTTGTATAAAGGGTTTATGCTTGTAGGTGTTTTATATTGTTATGTCACATTTATGATTGTTGTTCGTCTATTGTAAACCTTTATTTTATTCACATACACACATGTTTCGACTGTAGCAACGGTTTTCTAACCACCATGACAGCGGACGGTGAACGTCGACGACAAAGCTAGGTCCTAAGGTCCATATTGTTTACATTGAAATCGCCAACTAATATAAAGGGTTTATGCTTTTATGTGTTTTACACCAATCTGCCACAATTATGATTGATTTTAGTCTATTGTTAAACCTTTTTTAGGGGATTTTACACGGTGCTGTGCCGTGAGGACGGACACCACACAACGGACAAGCCTAGATCCAAAGGTGCTTCGCCCCTAAAACACGTGGGAAAAGAACCACGTGGCCTACGTGGCGTAAACACAAAACGCCAGGCCCCTAAATCGGCAACAGACGCTCGCGCTCGCGTGCTCCTCTGCTAGCACATGCGCACGCTCCTAGGGTTTTTACCAAGGACACTGAGGAAGCGCATTCGGAGAGGTGGACAGACGAGCCGACGAACGTGTTCGCTGTAGAATCGTGCACAACTGCAACGCCACAACTAAATTGCGACTTCTGGGTAGTTTAGGGGCCCTTTAACAAGTGAAGGCAAACGGTATATCTTCCTTTGCAATCAGGCATACAGCATAGAGCTCAGTATTCTTTTCAATAAAGAAAACCGCAAAACAAGCATCAAAACCGCATGATGGATGATAATGCGCCTGTGAACAATGGGAGAACCGTCCCATGCGTTCCCGGTAAATATTGGGTTTCAGCTGCTTTTCACTTCACGCGGGGGCTTCGAATGACGTCAAACGGCCCTTCCATCTCCCCGCGTGTGTTTCGCGCTTTCATGCGTAAAAGGGAGGCCCGTATAGGAACTCATTCAGTTCAATCTAAGACTGCCATGGGTAGACCACGGAAGTTAAAGACACCAGAACAACAGCGTGAATAAAATGCTCGACGAAAGGAACAAATTCTTGTTTCTGAAAATGTTCGCGGAACCAATGACGGTCTACCGCAGTGACCACAAAGCGATTATCACTACCACTACTCTAAAGTAATAATAAAACATACCCCCCTATCAGCATATGTGGCTTTTGATGAAGCTTCGCTGGACAATCTCGTTCGCAGGGCGGGATGGCGGCCAATTTTTTTACGATTGCATCTTGCTGGAAAGCGATCAGCTTGACTGGAAAATGACTGCGAAATCAAGTGGACGCACCTTAACGCTCAGCTCAATCTACTTCACAAGCGGAACGAGAGGTGCGTTCTACGTTCCGCTGCCTGCAAGACCAATCTAAGCCCGCGCACTACAGTTCCGCCTACGCGTTTGTGTATAAGTCGCATCACCCGCACTACAGTTCCTTCTATGCGTTTGTGCGTAAATCTTCGCATACACAGGTCTAAGCGGAGCGGATTGTGAACGCTCAGCTACAAGTGTCTAATATCACACAGAACGTCTGACAGAGCGCCAGTCACCCACATACACACGCAAGAATGACGAGCAACACATGAACACAATACATAGGATGGAAAATAATCACGGCAACTTTTTAAAAAGTTATGCCATTAGACGCAAAAAAGCGTACATTGACATCATTTACACACAGAAACAAACAAATGCAAAATACACTGCAATCGCATAAGAAAAAGAAACGAGTGCAGCATATGCGAGTTACACAACATACGAGAAGGAATGTGAAGGGGTGTAAATTTAGTTTCGTATTTGTAGACTGCAGGCATGTATCTTTATTCTGAAGACATGAACGGAAGAGCTTTCTTCAATTAATGTCATCACTTGAGAATATTTTCTTCAGTTAATGTGATCCGCCTTGATCGCGATCGAAAGTGCCCCTGCCTGTGGCACCGGTAAAATTTAGTTCATGGCCGCACTAGAGGGGCAACACGACGCGTCTCGGGCCTAGTCCGGTCATGGTCAGTGCTCTTCGACATTCTTTTAAGGCGAAAGCCTCAGATGCCTCATCAAACACGAAAATTGACCGTCGGCGTCCCGCGTCGGCGGCGTCAACACGATTGAGAGGGAGAGAGAGAAGAAACTTTATTGGCATTTGGCCGGCAGTTTGGTCTTGGTGGCCTCAGATGGCGGCGCTGAGTCCCTGAACTCGGGCGGAATGCGAAAAAAAATCATGTGATCCCACGCCTCCTCTGATAGCTGTCTGCACCTAACGTGGTTTCGCACTGCCTCCAAGATCGGAGGCAATGCAAGCTCTCTGCACCGCACCTGGTTTTGCACGGCCTTCGTGATGGTCGCCCCTTTCACCATGCGATGATTTTGTATAATGACGTCATCGTGTCACGCCATGTCATATGAGGTCATTTGATCGCAAGGTTTTGTGGCGTCATCGTGACGTCGCTATGACATGATCAGGACATGGTGTCCCGATGACGCGATCACGTCAAGTACTTCATTATTCTGTAATTAATACAGCTCATTAGAATAGAGACAAGGCAATGACCTACAACCTGAACTTTTTTGCAAACAACTGTTCAACGCGCTGCAATAAAAAAATCACAATTTCCTCGCATTCATCAACAGTCCATCATAATTAACGCCTGAAAGAGTTTGCGAAGCCCCAGGTGGTCGAAATTATTCAGGAGCCCCTTCGCTAAGGCGCACACCACAGCCAACTTTTTAATAATTTAAACTCCTTGAATTTCGCGTTTAATTAACACGGCGAAGTGAAATAGGATATCGATTCACGGCTGAGGAATTGGAGACACGGAACAGTAAAGCGTTCACGTGGCCCGAATTCGCTCCACATTCTTACCTCTCTTCAGCGCAAGGGATCAGCTCCGGTTAGCGTTCGCGATGTGGGATCCTCTTCGCGCTAACGCGGGCGAGAGATACCTCATCCCTAATGCAACGCAGCAGCGGGCGCCTCAGTGGGAACTGACTAACGGCGCAGCCAGAGTAATTAGTCGCCGCAGCTGTCGCCGGAGAAGTTCCTTATCGTCCTGGCTTTGCGGGTCTTCTCCGTCCCCTTGCTTCTCTTATGCTTTTTATTACGTTACGCCGCGGTACTGAACAGCTCAAACCAGTGACCCCGTTTCCCATGATATGATATGCTTGTATGTTCATGGGAGACGGCCTTATTATCTTACCTATGGAGGTCTTTTTATTTCGTGCCTTCATTACCTTCAGTCGATAATGTTCTTACACTTAACTTTCTGTAACGCTGAGGGACAGACTCCTCACCGGGAACAGTTCGTTATTTTTAACGCGAAAGCCTCAGATGCCTCAGCAAACGCGAAATGTGATCGTCGGCGTCGGCGGCATCCGCGTCAACACGAGTGATGCAAAAAATGTCCACGTGATGAAATCACCCTATGACGTTATCATGACGTCACTATGACGTTACTGCGACGTCACCTCGTCACATCATCGTGTGACATCACGTTGTGACGTCACACTATGACATCGTCGCTTGGACAATGGTGGGCCGATCCCCAAGGCATTACAAAACCACGTGAGGTGCAGAAGCCTTCCAATGCCTCCGATCCCTGAGGCAGGGCAAAAGTGCGTTCGGTACAGAAAGCTTTCCTGAGAAGAAAAAAAAAAGAAGATGGCTTTGCCCTTCGCGTCGTCTTAGGCTAAGAGACGCCTTAGGCATAAGGAACCGTGTCACTTTATTTAGATGTATGCACACGCCTTTGACAAGGCGCACGTGCGCGCATGAAGCAATCCCTATCCTGTGACAAACACTGACAGATGGTTGTAAAGAAGAAGCTAAACGGATTGCCCCATTGCGTGTCATTCTCTCATTAATGTATTCACCGTTTTCAGTTGAAAGTGAACGGTCCCCCATCTAGACTTGCAGTCTTCAGGACTGAAGGATGACGTAATAAAATTCATCATTTCACAAAATATGAATTTTATAGCGGTCGCTTAAACTTCAATGTAACTGTCTCTCACTCTCCACTAAGTACAGAATGCGGGAAGTCTTTGAATGACATATTGTGTCCGTCTTGTGGCTCCTGTGAGACACTTGAACACCTAAGTTTAGGGTGCCCCGCATTCGTTATGCTGCTGTCAGCGCTCATCAATGAATATAGACATATTAGACTTCAGTGCACGACCCTTGATGATTGCCTGTTCCCGGGAGGATGCGCTGCTCGGCGTGACCACGCCGATCGAGCCCTGCTGTCATGAACAAAACCAATTTGGCCTCGCGTTTATAGACAATTTAGAGCACAGCTCTTGGGCGCCCGTTCCTGGGTTGAGCGGCGTCGCCGTTGCCGTCGCCGTCCATGGCGTAACCGATAGACATGAAAAAATAATGAGAAAAAGAATACCCAGGATCGAATGGGATTTGAACCCGGGCCCTCTGCATGGCAGTCGAGTATTCTACCACAGAGCCACGCTGGGGCTTGAATTTCAATTTCAAGAAGACCCTATAGAGACGTCATGTCGGGCAACGAATCGCGTTAACCTATGTGATATAGCGTGGCAGAAAAGCAATGCAAGCGCCAGTCATCGGACAATGTTAATTGCACAAGATTTATAGCTTCCCACCCACTGCAAAGTGCCCAGCCACAATTCTTCATCGTCATCAGCCACATGCAGCGTCAACAAAGTGCACATAATACCTTACAGATGTGTAGCGGATACCTCGCTTTTCCGCAGGAAGACGAATAATGGCGTAGTGGGTGCTGTCCTACTTCACAAAAATTATGATTTGTAGCGTAGACGATACCTTGCCGAAAGCCAGAATTTCAAACACAGTTGGCCTTGCTCCAGCACGAAGCAGCGCTCAGAATTAGCACTAGGCAGTATCGTAATCGTCGGTGATTTTTTTTCCACGTGCGTACTTATTTGTGTTTAGGTCTGTGTTATTTGTTTTATTTTCTTTTCTCTTTTTTTCCCTCTACCTTCATTTCCTCTGTTTCCGCCTTGCCGAAGGAGCGGGCAGGCATTGTACCCCTTCAGGTGGCAGTTGTCAGCCTGTTCCCTCCGTCTTTTCTCTGTGTCTTCATGTTTTCTTTGTGTATCCAAACCAAATAAATAAATAAATAAATAAATAAATAAATAAATAGCCACTGCACAATTTGCTTTGTTTTTACTTCTTTTGCTGTTCTTTTGTTCACTTTGGTCAAAAAATGGCACTGCACATCACAATTCACCGTTACACATTGTGGGTGGAAGCACGTTTCGAAGACACTGTGTTCAAGAAAAAGTAGACAATTTATTGTACTATTTATTATTCTGTGGTGATAAGGGTAAGCTGTCTCCAATGAGGAAATAGAAATATCGACTGTCACTTGCGCCTTAAAACAAATAAAATGCTTATACTCAGTTAGATCCTGGAAATAACTATAAGCTGCGCCCAGGGCCATCGCCCCCTGACGCAAAAAGAATTTGCGTACATGTTCCATCCAATCAGGTTCGCTCGCTTTCGTGGCGTCAAGAATTTCTGCGTGTTTAAGATATAGGAATTTTCCCATACAGGCAAACGTCTGTACCGTTGACGTTAAATAAGCAGTTTAAGCGTCCCGACAAATTTTTCGCGAATATACTGAACTCAGCCAAAATTAATATCTTAGCCATAAATAACGAACTTTCATTTTCCCGTGTTCTTGGTATTTACACCCGTAGAAAGAAAGCAGTCGCACTTTGAATGAAAACAAGTTGGTCCGACTCTTTTACCATGTAGTAGGACAGGGTGACCCACAGTTTTGTGGGCGGAGTTTATATTTTGTCTTAGGTTGTACCATTCTATAGATAAAAATGATACTAATCAGAGTAATTATTAATTTGAAATAAATTGAATCGATGAAATCACTGTAAGAAAACGTTAACAAATTCGAGCACAATTTATATGTACTATGAGGATGAGGAGAGCTGTGGAATTGAGTAAATATGTGTTCTGAAAAGACACGCGATTCAGAGTATTGTTACGTTGTAATGTTGAAGTACGCAGAAGGCACGCTGATAAAGATGAAAGGCTTCATTGGGCGAACTTGCGCCCAGTAAAAGATAAACTCAAAGTACAAGCAATACTCGCTGTACACTGATAACGGCGAGCACGAACGCCGATGCTCGACAATCTGATCGTTGGTGAAACGCGTCGGCTTTTATATGTGCAGGATCGAAGATTCCAGTGTTATCGTTTGTCGCCGCGTTAGTTCCAGAATAAACTGGACTACCCGCGTCGTGCGCGCAATCTTATCAGAATAGTCTAAAACAATGAGGATGGTTTTCAAAACTTTCCATGTGACACGGAAATAGAGAAAGAAGCGCGCGTGGCAGCGTTGTTTGTGATTGATTGATTGATTGATTGATTGATTGATTGATTGATTGATTGATTGATTGATTGATTGATTGATTGATTGATTGATTGATTGATTGATTGAAACTTTATTACTACCAGAAGAGGAGAACCAAAGCGAGGTCCATTACGCTGCTTAGAGGAGGTCGGCGAGGATCCCTCGGGATGCCGCGGCCTCCAATGCGCGTGAGATTATCCGGCGTTGTTGTGCCGAGTCGGCGGTACGCAGGGCGGACTCCCACGTGTCTACTGAGTGTGAAGCGTCAGCGCATTGTGGGCATGTTCGAGCTGAACTCAGCAGTTGTATTTGATAGACCGACCACACGAAGACGGTCAAGACGCTTTTAAGGCGAAAGCCTTAAATGCCTCATCAAACGTGAAAATTGACCGTCGGCGTCGCCAACACGAGTGTAACGTCACAGATCGCCGAAATTTGTGACATCATCGTGACGTCACATCAGCACGTTATCACACATCGTCACTCGGTCGAAGGCGGGCACATCACGGAGGCAGTGAAAAACCAGGTGAAGTGCGGAAATCTTGCAATGCCTCCGATCCTGGAGGCAGTGCAAAACTACGTTAGGTGCAGAAAACTTTCGGAGGGAAGCGAGGTGATAATAATCTGCGGTTTTTGCGCGCGAAAACCACGATTTGATTATGGGCCACGCCGTAGTGGAGGGCTCCGGAAATTTTGACCATCTGGCGTTCTTTAACGTGCACTGACATTGCGCACCACACGGTCCTGGGAAGCGAAGTAGGATCAGTGCATCGACTAAGAAGAAAATTTCCGGAGCCCTTCCCCAATTGGAAAAATGGGGGCAAGCGAAGCTTGGCGTGGGCGTACCTGAAGTAGTGCTTTTCTTTTCTTTTCTTTCTTTTTTTCTTTCTTTCTAAGTAGCGGTCGTCCTTTTATATGCTGCTTCTTCCCCAGGACACGCGCGCGCCGATTTGTCCGATGAGGGATGCAATAACTCTGATGCATTAGACAACGAGTGCAGAGAGACAAAGACAGAAAGAAAGAGATAGGAAATCAGAGGAAAGAAGAAATAGAAAGAAATTAAAGAAAGATAAAGAAAAGATAGAAGGCGAGAAAACGAGTACAGAGAGAGAGAAAGAGAGAGAAAGAAAGAGAGAAACAGAGAGAAAAAAAGGTAACAGAGAAAGAAACAGACAGAAAGAGAGAAAATCATAGAAAGACGGAGAAAGAAATAGACACACAGAGAAAGAGATGGAAGGAAACGGACACAAAAGAAAAAGATATATAAAAGAGAGAGCAAGCATAGTCTCGCATAATATATCGTAGAAAACGGTGCAAAAGGGACGGAAGGGCGAGGAGAAGGGGAAAGAGAAAGGTAACGCCACCAGATCCGCTGATTCCTCAGTATTCGCACCACTAGCACGTAGCTGTCCCAATTTTTTTTTCTTCTAGTGATAAGAAGAGGCATCTGACTGCTGAGGAAGCTGTTGAGCTATGCTGGAGCTTGCCAATGTACTCTAACAATGGTGATGATGAAGACAATGGTAGCGCGATGACTGGCGTTCCGAATGCGCAACGGTTCTCCGGAAACACTCACCAGCCGAACTTGACGGGCACATGACGGCGATGCCAGTGGTGCTCAACTAGCAAAAAAAGAAATGCGCACAAAGTACACGTGCATTGTGTGCAACATTTCGTTACGTGCAAAGTGTTATGTAAACAGTCTCAAGTCTCTTATGTAAACAGTCTCAACAGTATCTTATGTAAACATTCTCAAGTGGACAGCGGGACACATGAGTCCCACTTGATGAAAGTGGCCTAAGTGGACAGTGGGACGTATGGGTGGCACTTTTTTCTTCGCAATAAAACAGTTCTCGATTTTCTAATTCGCTTTCTTGCAAACAAGAAGTGATCAATAACTCACTAAAAATATTTCTAACACAATGACATTTGTTCCTTCAGTATCTCCGCCAAAGGGTTAACTAAAAGCGAACTGCGGTTCTCTGTGTCTAATCTCTTCTGTCTCTCATTGCCCATTAGCAGTGATATTGCTGTGGGAAACACCGGCGCACACTGCATGCTTCGCCCCTCCACAGGTTTCACATTAGTGGAGTTGAAACACCCTTCCCTACATGCTTCGCCCCTCCCCAATTTTTTCTCTGTGGTGCGCGCGCACCAGATGTTGCTGAGGAGGGTCTTCTGGAACACCACCAGCTGCATAGGTCATGCTTCGCTCGAAAAAACAAAAGAAAAGGTGGATCTATTCTTCCAGTCGTCTTTGGCGAATGCCTAAATCACCTTGCGAGTTTTATGTTGATTTGGAGCACTATATGTGCTCGATTACGGGAGAAATGAAAGGGCAGTAAGCCGTACCGTTTACGGAATCTACGAATACCAGATGGGGCAAATGCGTTAATAAAACACGGAATCGGGAGTTTACGGTGTGTACTGCAAAGTGCGTGCCATGTCCTACCTTCAGGCCGCGTTCAATTCCCGCGTAGTCGCTTCAACGATTCGGGAAACGAACCTGCGATCTAGGAAAATGCTTCAAAAAGACATGGCACCTGTGCGGCACACAGCGATTTAGCACATAACTCTTAATTGTGCAAAGTGAAAGAAATTAATCCTAATCTGCGTCTCGCATAAAGTTGTCCCAGAAAGGCGGAACAAGCAATGGTCAAGACTGGAGCTATAAGAGGCAGCGCCATGCGTTGGCACTTTGCCTCCCGCTCCCCGTTGCCACTAGCAGCTCTCTTTAACACTGGCTAATGTCGTTTGACGTCGGCTAAATTTTGAATCATCTCGGCTAAATTGTGGCTAACACCAAAGAGGATAAAAAAAAATCCTCCTTGGCTAACACCAAGGAGGTTAAACAAAACCTCCTTGGCTAACACCAGATATTGTTAGCTAAATAATGGCTAATTTCAGCTCGTGTTGGCCACATATTGCCTATGAGTGTTGGCAAATCCTGGATAATGCCGGCTAATGTTGCTTATCCGCTATTATAACAAGATTGAATAGAAACATCAAAAGCAGAAAAAAAATGCCGTGTTATGTGTCGAAGTCTATAGGCTCTCCTACATTTATTGACCGTAACCTAGGTTACTGCTTACTAACTTTATTTTTGGTTCTCGTCTCGTCGCTACTGTTGCAACCATGATGATTTACTACTTCGCCCGATTTCCCAACCCTCGGCTAAGACACGACGGCGGAATTGATGTGTGAGCGCAAGATTTTAGCGTTAACTCACAGGCGAACACGCGCGTCTGGACGCTTGGCGCGTTTTCCGCAGCGCTGATGGTTTCCTGAAAATTTTTCTTCATCCAAGCGAGCGCGTTGAGACGCTTGGCGCGTTTTCTATATATGACGCGGACGGAGCACCCTATTCTGGACCACGACCTACTGTACTCCTGACCTGCCCAGATATCGGGGGTCCTATGGAAGCGCGCGTCCCCGCTCTCGTTCAACCGCTTGCCGTAGGTGGCGCTTCCTATAACCTGTTCGTCTGCTACTCTGCAACCGTTTGGACGGCGCTGGAGTAAGAATGCCTGTATTACGTGACGAACTGCCGGCATTATGTGACTATTTCTACAAACTTAGACCGAGGGTCCAGTAAGCTATTCTGTGTGGTTAAGTATTTACTGCGCACTGGTTGACTAACGTGAGAAGCCGTAGACTTGCATAGTGTAGGACGGCTGTGTCCTTTTAAATGCAAAAAAAGCTCTAATTCACTTTCCGATTTTTTATTTCCAAAGTATTTTGCATTTACGAATAATAATTACATGATATGAGCGCTCTGCGCTAGAGAAACATCATCGCGAGCGTTAAAGCTGACGTCAGCGAACAGGTGCTGACTAGCGCCACAACGCTCGTAGGTTACATCCCTAGCGGCAGGAGGTGAGAACTAGAACGTGGGCGCTGGAGAGGGCACATCTGGGCAGGTCAGGAGTATAGTAGGTCGTGTTCTGGACATTGTCAAATTCTACCATGTTTTTAAATTTTGCCACTGGTAAACACTGATTGACCCAGAGGGCTGTAACCGCCTCTTCGATTGACTTAAAATGCCTTTATTATTAGGGGCGAAGCTCCTTAAGGCGGCACCCGTTCGTCCCTCGTAGTCATCGTAGTAGTCGTAGTGCGTAACCAGTCTTACGGTTTGACCTCCAAAGTGGTGCCGGTGGGAGATTTTTCCTGTGCGTTGTTGAACAATAAAAAATTCGCAGCGTGCGCGTTAACTAAAAGCCGAATTCTTCTGTCTCTCATTCCCCATTAGCAGCCATTGGCATGTTCCAGTAGGAAACGTTAGTAGAAGTAGAAGTGTAAGTGTTAGCTAAAAGCCGACTTCTTCTGTCTCTCATTCCCATTAGCAGCCATTGTTTACCTCCAAGGTAGTGCCTGGTGAGATTTCTCCTGTGCGCGATTAAACAATAAAAATTTTGTTCAAAACGCCGTTGATTGATGAAATAAACCAACTAAAGACGCCAGATGTTTTGTAAAAGCAAAACGAAAGAACGCCAGATGTTTCTAAAGCAAAACGAAAAGACGCCAGCTGCTCAACGAAAGACGCCAGATGTTTTCTAAAGCAATGGCTTTCTAAACAATGAAAATTCACAGCGTACATGTGAAATTAAAGTGAGCTGCAAGTCGTCATAACTCATCGAACCTTTAGTATAAACGCGCCCGATCTCACGTCGGTGATGATGTACTGGGCAGAATTCACGGAAGATTCACGGTTTACCGATGAACCTCCGCAGCTTCGCCCACTCATCATCATTCACTCCGTGGATATGCTGTGATTTTTTTGACAGTCTGGCGGAATTCGACAGTGTCCAAAATAGCATCTGCAGTGTTTCAGAGTCATCGCTATGCTATTCATCATCGTCGACAGCAGTATATATTACGGCAGCAATTACCTGCGTAGCAGTTTAAGGGACCTGCCGGCGTCGCATGTCTAGCGTTGTTGTCGCGCAGTCTCATGTCTCGCGTCAGCGTCACCCAGGTCCCACGTTTGGCACGCATAAGCCGAGCACGCTGCACGTTCGGAACGCCAGCGCGCGCTAGCCCGTGAACGAAAGAGTCGCCGAAGAACTAATTCATCTGCCCGAACCAGCGAAACGACAGCGAAACGCCAGCGCAGAGAGTTAGACATATATATACGGAAAAGAGAAGCGGGGGCGAAACGCCAGCGCCGGAAGTAGCAAACAGTAGAACAGTAGAAAGTAGGCCGTAGACCAGAAAATAGATAATCGCTAAACAAATCAGTGAATCCTGAAAAAGTGAAGAGAGCATGAGATATATCACATAATCACACGAAAGGAACAGAAAAGAACAGTTAAACACAACAAAAGAACAGCATAGAGCAGATAAACACAAGTGAAGCACTGGCGGATCAACGCTATACAGAGCCACGGCCGCTCGATAATATTACAGCTTTCACATGGAGTGCAACTGGCTTTGATTTCTTTTAACACGAAAGTGTTTCATGCCGGGGTCCACCACGGCTCCACTGGCCTAATTCCGTCACGGATATGACGTTGTAATATATAAAAACTAACAGTGGACAAAGAAAACAACCAGAAAAAAAAGTTACGTCACCGGGAATCGAACGTACGACCCCTCGCTCCGCAGCGCGAAACGCGAAACGATTCGGCCACGGACGGCACGTTCTTCGCAAGGCGAACGGCGAGCTATTTATATACACCATTTACCGGTGGCTGTACTCAGAGATCTGTGTTACAGCGTCTTTTCGTTATCACTAGAGAGATGGCGCGAAGGTCACTTGGCTCACTGCAGCGGCCGCTTTTGCGAAAGGAGCGCGGTTCTCACGCACAAATAAGTTACAAATGTGACAGTTCGCTCTAATCCTGTGTATGTTCGTTCCGTGCGTCCTTTCTGCTTGAGCAGCGCGTTGCAAGTTTCCAGCTGCTTGTCGTTCTTCGCGTGATATTACAATTTGTTGCTTTAGCATTCATTCCTTCGCCCTTGGGACAAAGGAATGCACAACAAACGCTCAACTACATCTGTGAAGACACGTTTCACTTTCGTGTTATACCGATTTCTATGACAGAGGGATCAGCCATGTTTTTTCGTATCTGATTGTCCGTACGCCTCTGCTAATATATGTCGCAAAACTGCCACGTTAATATTTTATCGCAGGTTCCCATATTTGTCAATCGTTTGACTAAATTCGTCTTTAAATATTTCGCGCAGATATTTGAAAGCAGCCCAATGAATGTAAAGTATTGAACATCTGTGATCGTCATATGGCGCCGATGTCACGTTCTTTGAGTATATCCGTGCGCTTGAATTATGACTGCGATTACAATAAAAAGTAACAGTTTCGCCGCAAGGCCGAAGCAATGAATGCGATAGCAAGAAACTAATGCTATAAGAATTGAGGCTCGCCAATGAATACTCTCAGTTTGAACAGCGCTTCTGTTGCAAAGGCGGCCGAAGCAGCGAAGGAAACTAGCGTGCTTCAAGTATCGAGCTGTGACACTTGATAATTCGCGCTCATCTTCTGTTTGTTCGTTTAGCGGCGTCCCTTGAGCTCGAGTGGCTTTCGTACGCTCCGTAACATGAGCGCGGACATCACGGTGAAAGCGTGAAACATCCCTCTTCCCCTTAGCACAAGAAAACCGCGCGAGCAGACAGCGGAAGGGCAAGGTTCTCCCTGCGCAAGTATAAGAAGAAGCGAGCGAGCGAGCTGACGACTTTTAAATGCGCCTGTCGCGCTCCTAACGCCATCTCGCTGGTAATGAAGAAACGCTTATAAGCGCAGCCGTCTCTGAGTCCGTCCAGCGGTAAAGGGTGTGTATATAACGCTCGCCGTTACCTACGTGGAGGATCTGCGTTTCGTGGCGTAGTGGCTAGCGCCACTCGCTGCGGAGAAAGAGGTCCCTGGTTCGATTCCCCGCTTCGGAAGCATTTTTCTGAATTATTTTTCTTTGGGGCTTTTATATATGTATGCATACTTATACATATACGGTGCATGACGGCGGCGACGGCGACGGCAAAATCCAGCCGAGACTGTCCATATAATTGCTATCGCAATAAAACGTAAGCCGTTTCTCCATGGAACCAGAAAAGGCACGTTCTCCCAACTAAACATCACTCAAGGCGCGCTTGCATCGTGACTGTCGTTTCCCTGCAAGGGGATTCACAGTAACGCGTGCTAATGAGTTAATGAAGTTATCTTTTACTTTGTTTATGCTGCAGCACGCGACCATATCGCGGCCTCCTGGTACGCCGACTTGTTTTATCATTATCCCTGGTGCAACAGCAATCGAGTCAGGCCGCTCGTTCCCATCCCCCGTAACCGTCCCGATTGGAAACCACACACAACGTGTCGAGTCCTGCAACCTGCGCTGATGCGCCTGACGCAGCAACCAGCGGTAACGAGTCGTTAATCAACGTCACTCAGTGCATAGCGCAAATTAGGGAACGAAGGACTGCGGCACTGCGGTAACCTTTCGCTGTTTCACGAAGAAGCTGGTGTAACAAGGGCTTCCGAGCTAACAAATCGAGCTGGCGTTACGAATTGCGTTGTAAACATTGTTGATTAATGTCGTTCGCTTAGTGCATGTCTTTCACTGTTTTGTTTGATCTGTTTTTTTTTTTCGCTATAATTGCGGTCTGTGTAAGTTTGGCATGACTGTCTCAAGTTACACAACGTCGTCATGGTCGTTTCTTTAACGGCTATATCAGGATGTACATTGATGGGTGTTACGTATCACATAGCATAAATGGCATTAATGACGTCCATCTCGCATGTATTAGTGACAGAACTTACATTTTATTGTCCCCGTTTGTGTAACTTGGTAAATATTAATAATGATAATAATAATTATTATTATTATTATTATTATTATTATTATTATTATTATTATTATTATTATTATTATTATTATTATTATTATTATTATTATTATTATTATCATTATTATTCCTGGGGTTTAACGTGCCAAAATCACTGAACGATTACGAGGCACGCCGTAGTGGAGGGCTTCGCAAATTCCGGCCACCTGGTGTTCTTTTAAATGCGGAGCATTTCTTAGTCGCACCTGCGGCGCCGGCCGCCGTCCACACCCGCACTGCGCATGCTTGGCTCGTCTCGTGCCGGCAGCAAGCCTCTCCTCTCCCTCCCTCGCATGCTCGGCTTGTCTCGTGCCGGCAGCAGGCCGGCAGTGAAACCACGATAAAGCAAACTAGTTTATCGACTTCCGTTCTATGAGAGCTTTTGCGGTAGAGTGGGCGTTGATGATGTCACAAGGAATTGCGTACAAGTGAAGCTGCTATGGGGGCTCGTTGGTAGGACTTCACGACTGTCCGCTCTACCAAGAACTGACCTAAAGACAAGCAGGAAAAAACAACAGAAAAAAACACAGGGTGATTCCCCGTGTTTGTCCTTTGTCTATTTGTCCTTACGTCAGTTCTTGGCATCGCGAACAGTCATGAAGGGTGCTTGCATAATACACACCCTAGTTCACGGCAATCATATTTTCATTTTTCTGTTCCTAGTGACGAAGGAGAAGAAACTAAAACATCCGGGAAGCTAATCTGCGACGTTGAGCTCCCCAGCACTCGCCAGGCTGCGCAAGAGCTATGCGGGGTCATTGACCGCGTCTCCGCTGACGTAGTTGGTCTTAGTGGAAGCACGGGTTGCGAAAGAGCCCACTCTGGAGAGGGAGGCTGGCTGTTCGCATATACTTCCTTTTTTTGCGTCGTTATTAGTAATTTCCTATTTTTACCTATTTTGTTTGGATCAAAACTCTTTCCGCTACCTATAAATCCCCTTTTTTTCCCACTCACCGCTCTCGACCGAAGTCCCCACTGAAAGTAACAAGTCCCAGAGCACCAGGCGGCTTCCAGCATCTGTACCCCTTATGACAGCACGCTTTCCCTTTTTTTTTGGTGATTTACTTCAGCGGGGATTACGGGGACCTCGTATAGACTCCGACTAACAGGCTCCAACCGGACGCGGCCCCCGTGCGAGAATGGATGCGATTTATCTCTACGTCCCAACCCGATAAGGCCAATACCATACGCCACGTGCAAGCTCAGCACTTTTATGCCTCACTCAGCAGCAAAGCATTACTACTGCGTAATGTCTCCACGCATCCCCGCGCCCACGAATGGTTCTTTGAATGCGTATATCATTTCTTTCGATACCTGCCCTCCATTTGAACTGACCAACCAGGCAGCTCACCATGAACGACGTCAAACGAACACGCGAATGACGTCATTGCAGTTGCATGGGCACACCCGATGGACATAAATACGCAAAGACTAAAATGCTTCCGATGGCTGGAATAAAACTTGGGGCTTGTGACGCCAAAGCCCACTGCTCCGACCACTACGCCACATGCGTATCCCTCATCAGGCGGAATGGTTGCTCCTATTTGCAAGCCAGCACATTTTAATAGGCAAGAGAGAGAGAAATAGATGAAAAGGAAACGCAGGGTGGTTAACCTGGTACGAGTAACCGGTTTGCTACCCTGCACAGGGGTGGGGAAATAGGTGTCGGAATGACGACACAATGAGAGAGAGAGAGAAAATAAAGAGATCCAAAGAACGGCAGGAAGTGGAAGATGGAAGCTGCGATGAAAAAATTCGTAAAACAGGGGGTGGATGCTCGAGCCAACGTTTCGACAAGTGGAGTTGTCTTCTTCAAGGCTGGAACTGATTTCCTTAGCTATCGTGTGTATATGCTTCGTGCCCTCTCCACCACAAGGGAGAAGGGGTGGGGGGAGAGGCCACCGCGACGATTGGGTGAGTCATAAGGAACGAAAAAAAAAAGGGGGGGGGGAGGACGGGAGGGTGTACGTTTCACTGAATGATTGTCAATGGAAGCACGTGGCATTTTAACAATAGTAGGTTCGAAAGCTTAGAAGAAGGGATTAACTCTCATTCGTTTTCGTTGTGTATGTACCATATCGAATAGATTCGAGAGCCCCCTTAGAAACGTTAATGCCTGCTGGCTGGAGTGTATTGAACTTGTGAATAAGGTATGACTCTGTATATTTTCTGTCTCTTGGGGACCGGAAGTTTGACTGAAGTATGTAAAGTTTGAGATCTTCGAAGTTGTGACCTGCTACATTAAAATGCTGTGCCACTGCTTTGGGTAACTTTTTCGCTGTGTCCGCGCGATGCCCGTTTAATCTAACATTAACAGGTTGTCCCGTTTCGCCAATGTACCGTTTTTGACAATATGAACATTCGATCATGTAGATAACGTTTGAACTAGTGCAGGTGAAACTAGATTTTATATGATGGACGTAATCACTTCCGGTGCTTTTAACTATAACGTCATCTTGAAGGTGCTTACAAGTCTTACATCTTGGACGAGAACACGGTGTTATGTGGGCAGTAGAATGAGGGTTTACTTTTGCGTGCACTAACATGTCCTTAAAATTTTTATTGCGGCGATACACGACCTCTGGTACTCCGGGAAACGCTTTTCTAAGGCGCTCGTTGCTTGCCAGTATTGGGTAATACTTACGGAGGATATTATTTATGATTGGTAGCGCATTTGAGTATTCGGTTTTAAATGCTGGCGGCTGGTTAGGCTGTGCTACGGGGCCCTTTGAGCTAGTGATGATTTCCTATCTAGTTGACATGCTTCGTTGAAGACCTTGTTTAGAGCATCATGCGGGTAATTTCTTTTAACTAATGTTTCCTTTAGGTTGCTTAAGTGGTGAACGTAGTCGTTGTCATCGCTACAGATCCTTCTTATACGCCTCGCCTGTCCTACAAATATCCCTTGTTTGCAGTGTCGCGGGTGATGACTAGTGTAATCTAGGTATTGCTGGCTGTCTGTTGGTTTTCTGTAAAGCGTCGTCTTTAATTTTCCTGCTTCAATAGATACCGTCGTGTCTAGGAAGTTAATTTCACTGGGAGAATGGTGCATGGTGAATTTAATACTAGAGTGAAACTTGTAAGAGTGGTCAATGAATGCGTTTAGTGTACTTACGCCATGTTCCCATATGATAAATATGTCGTCTATGTAACGGAGATAGGTGGAAGGCTTCACTGGACATGACTCCAACAGCTCCGATTCTAAGTGTCCCATAAAAATGTTGGCGTATGTTGGCGCAAAAGGGGTTCCCATGCTAGTGCCGAAAGTTTGCAGGTAGTAGGACGAATCAAATTCAAAATAATTTAGCGTCAGGACTAGTTTAAGTAACGATAGGTAAACTTCAGCATTATGTGCTTGCTTGCTTTCTATGAGTGATTTTGAGACCGCTTCAATCCCTTCATCGATAGGTATATTCGTATACAAGGAGCAGACATCTAATGTTACCAGAATGGCCTGATCCGAGAGTGTTTGTGTTTCGTTAATAGAATCTATTATTCGAAGGAAATGAGGTGTATCTTGAACAAAAGACGGTAGGTTAGATGGTATTTTAGATAAATGATGATTTAGAAATGTTGATAGCGACTCAGTAGGTGTATTGTTGTTAGATACTAGATAGTATCTAGTATCTAGTATTTAGTAACCGCGTGTTCATTGACATAAGCGCTCTTCGATAAAAAATTGTCGTCAAAATTGAGGCCGGAGTTTTTTTTTTATTTTCTTTTTTGAAAATGTGCTTTTTTGGAAAAACTCGCATCTTTAACTATTTTTTTTTTGCGCTGCTCGTAGGAAAATGATCTTCAGTATAAATGTTGCAAAGGCTGTTTTCTATATTTGACATCGTTTTCAAAATTCTGTTTGTAATAGCAAAGGCGCCAAGGCGCCTCAAACTTAGCACACTTTTTTGATTTCGGCCGTGTTTGCCATTTTTTCACATTTTCGTCTTTTTGAGGACGGCATAAAAAAGCATGGATTTAATTTACAGTAATGCGTATTAAAACCAGCAAAAAATTTTTCGACACATCATTTATAGTTCGTGCTAAATTTGGCCGTGAAATGCGAAAACATTGCAGTGAGCAAAAACAGGAGGCCCGCGCCGCCACCTTCAAATATTTTTTTGGCGCGCTGGGAGCGTTTCTTGGAAATAAAAATTTCAGTTCCGTGCACTTTGAATGTGCCCACATAACATATAAAAAATCCAGGCAAAACAAAAATGCGACCGGACAGGCATGTTCGATCTCTCGTGGAATCACCTTACTGCGTTTTCTGCGTTCGACCGGTCTCGCAGAACGGCTCTGGTTGGAACGTCCTGCGTGTACGTGCATGTTTGTGCGTGTTTGATGAACAAGATTTCAATAGGACTTATCGGATTTGATACAGCGTTTTTTAGAGCGAAGCTGTAAAAAACCATGTGCCATCGTTGTCGTCGTCGTCGTCGTCGTCGTCGTAGTAGTAGTAGTAGTAGTAGTAGTAGTAGTAGTAGTAGTAGTAGTAGTAGTAGTAGTAGTAGTAGTAGTAGCAGTAGTAGCAGGCGTCACGCAGGTCACGTGATCAGATGGGGGAGCTAATAAATAAATAAATAAAGCAAAATTATTATGACGACAATGATTACGATGATAAATGAAGATGACGATGACGCTGTGTGCATTCCTGTGCCGCCGTAACACCCGTTTCGGGCGAGTGGGCGGGAGCAATGAGCCACGGCCGCTCTGGAACGCTAACCGTAGCGTTCCCGCGCAGCCGTGAATTAGCATATCGTCGCCTGGCTTAACCTCAAGAACAAAGAAATCCCTAGTGTAAATGGCCGAAACATAAGAGCAAAATGTCATGCATGACGAAAGGGGCAACACCTTCGCTGTACAACGGTACTCACGACTTGGAACTGGCTACATTTTTTTTTTCGAAAATCAGACTTTAGTCTTCCGTATTTAAAAGCTTCCTACTTTGTGCGGGCAGCTAAGGTTAGCAATACGGTAATAAAGTTCAAGTTCAAGCTTGATAACGCGCTACACTCTTAATCAGGTCCCGCTTAAAGTGCTAGATATAGCTAGGAAACCGGACATTTTTCCTCTGGTTTCCTGGATATAGCCAGCATTTAACCAGGACCTGATTAAGAGTGTGCTGTAAGTCCATTGAAGTACTTCCGGTCGTTTCCGCTTACAGTTCCTCCTTATCAGCTCGGTGTACCCTGGAAAGCGGACGTTGAGCTAGAAACCATGGTGCGCAAATGCCCTCAACGATAAAGCGTCGTGTTTAAGGCAGACAGGCAAAGTCGTACGATTTTTTTCTTTTCCAATAGAGTTTTTTTACGTATATTGAAGAGAAGAGCTTGTACGGGTTCGCAAAAGCTCACGCTAATCCGGCGGCTCCCGGAAGGGACCGTGAGACGCTCCCGACCGTGCTTAATTTGATCGTACTGGGGTTTCCACTCCCGAAAACGGGATAATCTTCGGTAATCCCATTAGCCGGACGAAGGCTGGACGATACGCCCCACTTAACTGCCCCGCATAACCCAACAAAGTGAATACATGTGAAAAAAACACACGCCGTACTAGTGTGTGCGGAACCCTATAGCGCGAGCTTAGCGAAGCATGTTTTGACCACAAAGTAGTCGCAAAGCCTGGTGATGCATTGAAACGCTGCACGAAGATGCCGGGCAAGAAGAGAACAGCAAAAGGATAGGTTTACTTAGGGTAACACAAGTAGTTACTAACAGTGTTCGTGACGCTTTAAGTACTGTCTTTCATCCTGTGCAAAAAGGTCTACAAAGCCTGGCTAGTAAATCCAGACAACAAACCGTGCCATGTATAGCAAGCTGTACCATGGTGTGCCCTATAGAACCCACGTTAGACAACCTATCTCGTACCTATTCTATAAGTATATGTACAAACGTTATTATGCACCCTACCTAGCAAAACGTAACCGGCAGTCCGTGTACCAAACTCAACTATGTACCATGTAAAACTTCGCATATCCTACCTGGTACCCTACACTAGAAATACTATAGACCCTACTGCGTACCCTACACCACAAGCCATATACCCTGTAACCCATATAAGGAAATGAACCTCATAACAATAAAACTAGCTTTACAAACACTTCATGGAGCCCTATACAAAGAACCGCACTAGTCCTACGCTGTCATTTACAGCAACCCTGCAATGCACAGTACTCGAAAGTACAAAGCCTTCTCTATGTATACCCCACTGAGCTGTTCGGCACGTATACTACATGTACTGTACTCTGTGTAATATACCTTGCAAACCCTGGCCTGCCCAACAAACCACAAAAGCGATAACCCTGCATCCCACAAAGACTGAACTAAACGTGAAAAGGCACGGCTGGGCGTAGCAGCTGCCCTCGCGAAAGAGGTCCGGCAGGCGCACTGTGTACTTTCCATAAAGGGAAGCTCATTTCTCTCGGCTGAATAAACTCCGATCACCGGACTCCCAATGATTTCATTTTATTATCGGTTAGCCTCCGCTTCATTCTACTTTTCTTTTTCTTTTTTTTTTGTAGAACCCACGTCGCCATGGCGTCCCATTTCGAAAACGCCGTGTTTTGTGTGTTCAGTTATCTTATTCGGGGGCATCAGTGATCAAATTTCCGGCCTTTCGCTTTCACCGTGGAGATTTCATTCACCCGTAGTTAGGGCAGCACGTTTGGCAACCCGTTAGTTCGATCCTGTCTTTCATATGGTTTTCTTTTTTTTCAAAGCGAGCCGCTGTTGCATCACGTTCATCTACCCAGATTACAGGCACCTATTAATATCCGAATCTAATGCCCTCATCTCCTGCGAGGCATAGCAACAGGCTTTGGCTCTCAATGGCGTTTTAATAACGCGATTAAAAAGTATAAAAAGAAAGACAAATACGCCCACATGGACGGCATATAATTAGACGATGTGATGACATCGGTAAGTTTCCAGGCATGTGGCGCAGTAAGCCGATATACAGTTTCATGATGATGACAATTATGATGATAATAATGTTGACCAGGACAATGATATCCCGCATATGACAATGATTAGGATGGTATGCTGCATACGACGCTGATGAAAGGCGTTCGATGCCCAGACAAGGCCGTGAACCATTAAACACAGCATAGGAAGATCTTGATGAAGAACTTAGTAAGGAGAACGCTGATGGACGATAGTGTCATTAAATAATGATTTCAGCTCCGTATTTTCCTTCCTAACAATCTGTCGTGGAGGATTAGGTTAAGAGGAGAAGCAACACTGGCGTCAACTTGCGCTTATAAATGATACAATGAAAATCAACTTGATTTTCCCTCAATCGCAAGAACCACACACCTCGTTGTCTAATAGGCGCGTTGCACACATCTCTTTGTGCCTCGTGGAATAATACGCCCGCTTTCGCCTGTTCTGTCTTTTACCTATATTATGTCGTCTGTGCATTACTCACACGTGTGCGCACATTCCACCGGAAGCCGCATCGCGAGTTCATGAACATTGAGTAATATAATAATTGTGGTGGTTTAACATCCCAAACCGAGGATGTTTCGTTTTTAGACCCTAAGCTTTTAGACCATAAGAAAAAAAGAATGTCGTTCTGCCATCCAGCGGAAGCATCTCAAATTACTAGGCGTCGTATCATGCATAATAATGTGCGTAAATCCGGGTACGATTGATTGATTGATTGATTGATTGATTGATTGATTGATTGATTGATTGATTGATTGATTGATTGATTGATTGATTGATTGATTGATTGATTGATTGATTGATTGATTGATTGATTGATTGATTGATTGATTGATTGTGTTATTAATCTTTTATAAGCCTCTAATATTGCTCAGTGAAATCGTACTAACATTTTACTTTTTTGACATCGCAGGGGCCGTGCCGATAAGAGACCCATTATAAGAGAATCAAAAGAAGCAGCTGGTCGTCTCTCGGCTCGTCAACTTCGAAGATTTCGCGGACATCGCTGGCGAGCATAGACTATGACGATGGATAACACAGGGTTTCGCAAGCTGGTGCGACACGCCCACGACGAACCGATCCGAAACCACAACGCGGTCACCTTCAAGCTTCTCCGGACCGGTAAGCCAAACGCGCTTGACGCCAGCGTCTCGAAGCACTTTCAATTATCAATATTCTCCGAAATTTTCATAAGCAGCCTGTCCCTCACATCAAACTTTGCCCCGACCAAGATGGCCGCGCTCACGCTCATTACACTGGTAAAGCTGCTGCGACACGCGCTATCGTTCCTGTGACGGATGGTGTGGCGAACGAGAGAATGGTGAGATTGGCTTCAGCGGCCGGGACGCTGACACTTTAATTGGAATTCCAGACCGAAGCCCGCCATCTTGATTAAGTCAAACGAGCTTTGACGGAAATCACGCTAGCACGTTTTGGCATATCACTTACGGAAGAATGTTACGTGTGATGCGATAACTAGCCCCTTCTGCAGGTCTGGGCACTTTATTATCACGATATTTCAACTCCTCTGTCGGACATAGCGCCGTTCTTTTAGCTGTCCCTTGCAGAGAAAGGAAAAATCTGTTTCCGAAGTTTCAAGAGAATTGCCCGTTTCTCTGCTGTACAGAAGACTAATGCGAAGCACTGTATACACTGAATTAGAAGCACTATTAGCTTCCAATTCGGCCAAGCCGAGGCACTGTGTACTTCAGTGCAACTGATGCGAGATGCGGAACCAATCACCGACAATCATCCCTTTCCTCTCACGCTACAAGTGGCTCATACTGACCTGTGTTTAAGCAATGCAACATAACAAATCACTGACACAGTCCGCAAAGTGTTTGATATATAACAGCAGTAAGTCATCGCATGGTCAAATTCGCTAATGTTATCACAAAGCTAAAGATTAAAAACTGCTTGTTTCTGCAGGCCACTCCAGCATACGAACGACTTCGCGTAATGCGCTAGGATTACGGGAAAACCAGGAAGGAAGTGCTGCAGAAACAAAGACCAAATTTTAAGCACTCAAACGACAAATAAAGTTCATCTTACCGGCCGAATAGTGAATACCCACCCCTCCAGGGGCACTGCAATTTCAGCAAGGGTATGGTGAATTTTTAGGGTAACTTTTACTGGTTTTAATATGAAAGGCACTACAGCTGTGTCATTCCATTCGCCGAAGTAGCCTGCTCGACTGAACGTTGAAACGCGTTGAACTACGAAACAAGGTAACGCATACGAAGAGCCAATCTTCTGTTCCTGCACCGCTGAGTAGCGCCTGCTGCCACTTTCGATGGCAAATGGACTCGCAGTAGGACGTTGTTCGGTGGCTACCGAAATCTCCGGAGGAACTGTTTTTAAGACGAAAATTTTTTCACGGCGGAGTTGTTAGGACCTCGCCAGGTTTTACATTCTGTCGTGCGCAGCTTCGCCGAGCTGTGGGAGAGCGGATGCGAGGCGCAAAAGATAAGTGAGGCTAATATTAGTACAGAGGGGACTTAGTGGGGAAGAGGGAGCGGCGCGGCGAGGGTGGGTGGAGCCTATAGCTGGGAGAAGGAGCTGCGCGGCGGGAACACTTGATGTGACGTCATTGATCTCCGATAAAACCCGCGCGCTCGCTTCACCGGTCCTCTTACTCGCAGTGGAAAAGCAAGTGACGTGGCGTTTGCCTATCAATGGCAAAGGGCCACCGTCAGGACTCCCGAGGGAGAAGCCGCAGAGTTGAGAAGAGAAGATCCCAAGTTTGTGGAAAGCCGAGACTTAATGAAGATCCGAAGGCTCATGAACATGGCCGGTTGACCAGTGGAGTTGAGGGAAGCCCATCAAAAGTTGGACTAAGTTGTGGTTTGATACTAATTTACTGGGCTTCCCCCAGATCCACTGGTCTTTGGAGTTTGCGATACCAGAGCCACGCATAATTGTTTTTTGCAATTTTAACGATTGAAAACCACCTAACTGCGAACAAACAACGCGTAGGACAGGAGCATGCTAGCAGTTGTCTTACGAGTCGCAAACCGCGCATGAAGGCAATGGAAAAAGAAAATATGAAGACAAACTACGAAGCATGGTAACAACACGCAAAAAACGTTCCCACAATGCTCCGCACGAACATGATTACTCACAAACACACACATATATACGGTCGAGAACCTAGTACAATGTTTGCAATGGTTTCTCGCGCAACTTTGTGAAGCACAATGGAGTTGAAGCTGAAATTACAGAAATGAAATATCACTGGGCGCAGATCGCGATAACTGAAGCTCCTGAAACTTGATAAGCAGCCCATAGCGACAAACGTTGCAAGTTGGCAATTCTAAATGGGCAGTCCGAAGTGTTATCGCCACACACCGAATTTCTTTTATGCTTCAGGTAACACTTCATTCTAACAAAACACCCCACTTGGCGCCTTCTACGCGCCTACCGCGAATCCCTCAAGAGGCTACCGCAAATAGTCCGAGTGAGGAAAACGGCTATTTCTGGACACGCTTTAGGGTCTCCACGGGCGCGGTTCCATAGACCGAGATCCATTTATCTCCCGCCGGAACCGCCTGCGTCGCGGACCGGCGGCTCCTAAAAGGGTTAGACCTTGAACGACATCTGGCTTCGCAGTGGCCCAGACGCGGCACTCCCACCGCGTTTCCGGATGAAGCCACGAAAGTGCGTGTCTGCACGGTTCGCGGCTATTTTCGGGCAGCGCATTTTTCTTTTTTTCCAACCGACCATTATCCTATATAGATTTCCCATCCTTTTTCACTCGCTACAGCTTAGATTGTGACCCAAAAGTGGGAAGGAGTGCTTGATAGTACTAATGGTTCCCGATGGCCCGCGTTCTTCAATCACGGTCCTACTCTGTCACGCTATAAAAACAGAGAAGCAAACGGCGTTCGGTCGATGGGGAGACTGAAACCAGAAGTACGGTAGGCCTCGGACCATCTGTCAAAGCATCTTCGAAACTATATACAATGTGGACCTTCGTACCAACCGGCCACCATAATTGCTCAGTTGTATGCGAGAACCATATTCCTAATTCATTTAACTTTTTTTTTCAACTCTATCCTGCGGGCAGTGCTTCGCGTTTACGAAGGGCAATATATTTCTGTGCCGGAGAGCTGATGTTACAACCCCATCTTGGGTAGTTTACTCTGCCAATGAGAGTGCGACGGTGCAGAAGATTGCGTGGGTGAAATAATAACAGCACTAATAGATAAAGACGGTGAGCAAACGATCATCGCTGAACATTGTCAAAGCGATAGCGCTCATACTGCTCTCGCTAGAAAACTCGCTCGCTCATTCACTTTCTGAATGTTCTCATAAACAGCCTGACTGGCGTCTTGATTCCAGCACGGAAGACTGTGGTGAAAAAAAAAAAATTCCACGCAGTATTTATGTTCGAGCGCGCAGCACGAAGGCGACGAGACATGGACGATGCACCGCATTTTCGTCTAATACCTATCTCGTAGCGCTAACTACAATGTTTAAAAACAGATAAACCCAACCAGGAGTGTTAACAATCGCTTAGCAATGCCGCGAACCGGACAACGCTGCACCAACAAACCAGTTCATTGCCTCGCGGAAAAAAAAAAACCTTCTGCAGGTGCCCGCTCGTTTTCGACAATGATGACGGTGATGATGTTCATTGTCATGTTATCTGTCACGCCCCCATTAAGGACGATATGCTAAGAACAAGTGTTACCGTCAATATATCTTTCACTTACTAAATAACTCTGAATAATAGTAACAATTGCGGTTCACCGCCCCAAAACCACGATATGAATATGAGCGACACTTTAGTGGAAGGCTCCGGGCATTCCGACCACCTGCGGTTCTTTAACGTGCACCTAAATCTACGCACACGGGTCTCAGGCATTTTCGCCTCATTCGATCCCGCGACCTTCGGGTCAGCAGTCGAGCGCCATAACCACTAAACCACCGTGGCGTGTATTAAATACATCATACACGCCGAGAATTCGACCAGCAGGTGGAAACATAACATTATTAAGGAGTCCTTCAATGTGAGGAAAATACTATATGCAAGAAATGCGCTAGAAAATAACACTAATAAGGAAACGGACAATTTAAGCTTAGTATAAACTATCAAACACGTATAACTGACAAATAGAGAATGTGAGGCTGTAAGAAAAAGAAACAATGCGTTTCACAATGACAATAGAGCGATATAAACATATGAAAAATATTGTAAAATCAATTTAAACGCTCGATCTGTTTTGTTTGACTTTGACAGGACAAAGGTTTGCGCGGCAAAATCTAAAACGCCGAGGTTGCGAAAGATATTAGAACGGAGCCAATTACTTCCAGTTAAATCTGGCAAAGCTTCATATGCATTTTTTTCTTCTCTTGTATAACCCATTTGCCCCGAAAAACACAGGTTGGGTCAGACCAAGATGGCGCGAACCTTCTAGACAGGCACACCTAGATCAACACTCCTCTTTCAGTGCGACGACTTCCCACGCATAGAATACTCATTTCTCTATGTATACATAACGGTACCTGCGCTACGCACCGTGAATTAATCATAACATCTTTAGTATAGTATTGATTTGCTTTTCTTACACGATCCTGCCAGCGCCACTCCGCCATGGTTCTTCGTTACGCAAGCCATATTCCGCCCGCGCTAAGTAAACGATGTCTGTTTTTCGTTTACGTAATTGCCTTTGTTATCGTATCATCACCGTAGCTCGATCGCATAGTTGGACGTCGAAAAACTCCGCGGCAAGCAACGACATTTTTGTCTTCTCTTGCGCGGTGGCCGGTGCACTCAAATTACGCGTCTACCTGAGATGTGTCTTTCGTAACAGCGTCGTTGCTGTCTCTGCTGGGGCCAACGAAAGACTAAAACAGCGCTGATGAAAATGGCGAATAAGAGTACAGAGAAACGTGACAGCAGACAACGCGTTGTGTAACGATAAATTGCGCGCTTTTTCGTCCATGTACACGTTGCTCGCCGCTGTCTATGTACGTAGAACGCGTATGACGACCCTCCGGAATCTAGTTATGTTTCCCTTTGTGCGTATCGTCGGGCATTATATCGAGCTCTCTTGTTTCGGAGAGACGCACTCACCCCGCTGTTTTGGTAGATGGCATCTCATCTTGGAGCTCTAGAAGCACTCAGCGAACGATCAAGCGGACATAATTCTCTCGGTTTGGTCCGCGATCGCTGCGCTACGGTATATAGGTACAAAGAATTGTCCTGCGCGGGTTTCGGCTAATGACACGATGGCGAGGGCAGAGACACGTGGTATCAGTTGAATAACAGGTAGGAAAAAATGTTTCTTTGCAGTATGTACGTAAGCTTATAGCGAACTAATCACCACTGACATTGAAAACTGTTATGCGCTACATCATGCTCTTTTTTACTCTTGCTTGTCCGCTCCCTTTTCACTCTCAATTCAATTGGGCTCGCGTCTCCTGCTAACCCGTGCAACTCCCATATGTAATTCTTATCCCTTTAGCTCTGTCCCCCAGTAGTCAGGGTAGGCTAGAAATCCAACACACACACACACACACACACACACACACACACACACACACACACACACACACACACACACACACACACACACACACACACGCGCGCGCGCGCGCGCGCGCGCACACGCACACACACACGCACACACACACACGCACACGCACACACACGCACGCACACACACACACACACACACACACACACACACACACACACACACACACACACACACACACACACACACACACTTCCCTACTCCAGTACAGTGTAGCCAGGCCCAGTATAGTCACTGGCTAAACAGCCAGCAAATTCTTCCCCCCCTCGTCCTCATCCTCCTCCAGATTATCAGCCACACTGTCGAGTCGAAGAGGAATTCCGAAGGCAATGAGGCTACCATGTATATTGCTTTCCGCGAGTGTGACTGCAAACGTATCCATTCGGCATAACTTGCGTACTCATTCAGTCGCTGCAATAAGGCATCTCGTCCAGACACGCCACCAAAATAAGCGGCACAAGTTCGGCAAGCGCTCAGTTACGGAAGGAAAACCAGCTTACTGCACTTCTGTAGTTTTCAGGCATGCGTCTGTTACGTACCTTACCCCTTACGGTAAGCGGTGAAACTAGGACCGCTTTACAGCGTCAGATTAACTTTACCATGCATTCTCTTTATTGGGAAAACTCGTGCTTGTTGTTGCGACAGGCCAGCGTCTCACGCGTCGCAACCTAGCTTTATTCGAAATGACGTCTCCTCGGAATGACAGTTCGCAAACACTTTGCATTACTCATAAAACGAAAAAGAGAACTCACTTAAGCACATGGTAGACTTTGGCAAGGATATGCTACGCTGCTGCACAGACGAGTCGGGTAATCATGGTTAGTCGTATTCACGATTACCGCTCGAGAAGGCCCGAGGACAATCAAGGATAACCTTGCGGACAATAACGAAGGCGTTTCTCAATCCCACAGTGCCAACAACAGAGCTAATTGAAATATCTGATCTATAAAGAAAGCCTCGACTGTAGAAGCCGAAGATAAAGGAGCACGGTTGCCTTAAAAAAAAAGTGTGGCATCTGACCCACGGTACACCTAGGGTTTCATAAATACCAAAATGTATAGTCGTGAGCAATATGAGCTGGAACACAGAAATTACCTTTTAAAGGTCATAGTGGCTAAACGCAGTTGTTAAGCGCAAAGGTGTTCATGACACTGAATGCTCAAGTAGGTAGGCATCTCTGAAAGTTCAGTACGTCACATTCGTATGAGTACATTACAATTCATCGTTGAATAAACACGAATTCGGCGTTCCATCTCATATTGCTCACAATAGTACCCAATATGAGTCCAAAAAAAAAGGCTTATTCGTGGACATAAAACCACCTAGCTCGTTCCTCGTAAGTACCTGTACCTCTCATTTTTCGCCACGTCATTCTGCACTACAGCGCTCGCGTAGGGACGATAGCCAGGCCCCTTCAAAAGGGAAACAGGTGCTTAGAACCACAGAAGCTAGACAGAGCCATTTAGAAGATCTACAGGGGAGAGGTGGAGGGGGGGGGGGGGGCGTTGTTTCCCAGAACGGATGAAGTCGTAGAAAGTCGCACTCGAGTCTTATAAACAACTCTAGCTGCAACAAAATGGAGTCAGGTTAAAAAATAGAAGAGTTGCGGCACAAAAAGCTGGCTTTCGCAACGGGCCACTAAGCGAGCGGCGGGGTGCACTTTGGCGATGCATATACCGGTAGTGTACAGGCCTCCCGTTCTCTGCTATCTTAACGCCCATATAACTCCCCTCCCCCCCTCCTCTCCCCACGCACACACACCTTCAACGCTGACTCCTGGTGAGTAGCTCACACAGAGACTGCGTTGGCTCTCTCGGCTGCGGCACAACGCGGCCTGACATTTTCTCTTATTTACGAGCGACCTCGTCTCCGGCGCGCATATAACCCCGGGTGCTTTTGTCGCGGCTCGTCAAGGCGAGACAGAGACCTGGGACATTGTTATTTAAAGCGGGACGACGTAGGTAGGAAACCGTGGCACGCAATCCACGTGGGTCGCGGTGACTAGCTACGCGCGAGAGCAAAGTGCGCGCGTCACGAGGTTAGACAAGAAATATGTATACGCTGCGTTTCACAAAGATTGCGAGGAGCTTTTCTTATTTTACTTTTTTCGCTAGACTTGTGCCGGGCGTATTAAACTTTAAACGCGAACGTTCCCCCTTCGTCGCTTCATGCCTGTGTCGGCGTTATAATAGTTGCGTGCAGCGCCCCCAACAAGCCGTCGATAATCTCGCCGTATTCGACCACGGTGTTACCGAGTTGAGTTCAATTACGCCCATCGAACGAGGACGAGGCATAAACTTGAGCTTACTTGTACATGCTACATTTGGCTTTGGACATTGCTGTTGGGTTCTTACGTTCTAAAACCACGATATCATTATCAAAGACGCCGTAGGGGAGGGCTCCTGAAGTTTCTACCACCTGTGGTTCTTTAACGTGCTCCTAAATCTAGGCACACGGGCTTCTAGGATTTCGCCTCCACCGAAAGACTGCTCTGCAACCGGGATTCGATCCCGCGACCTTCGGATAGCGGGACCTAACTTAGGCTTATTTCAAACTTAGGTTCATGCGGTGGCGCAACCAATCAAATTCGCTTTTTGTTTTTTCTTTTTTTGCGTAGATGACCAAAGCGTCCGCATTTTTTTGTCAAAACGATCAAAACAATGTGGGTCTTACTTGTATTTAAATGTTGATTGTGCTTTTTATGCTACATTTCGAGTTTTCAGCCTCGCGCAAATCAAATATTTCTTCGTTGCAATCGCTCTCGCGCCAGCACACTCGTTTTCGATTTCGTTATCAAACGAATGCATGTCACTGAAATTAAGCGTGAGCAACCAAAGTTCGTATTTAGTTCGCTATAACCGATAATTCACTGTATCAGTGTTTGTTATAGCGAGGTGCAACTGTGGTACGAAGGTTACTAATGTGTCCCATTTTCTTTTTTTTTCCTTTCTTGGCTCGTGCCATTTCTTAGTTACAAGCTAAGCTTTGCCACTCTCCCTGCAACAACTCCATAACTATGCAAGGCCAGCTTCCAAGGTCGAAGCTCATTACAGGGCTCACGCGATCCTTACGGCGCTAGATGCCCGCGTTAGAATTAGAATTCTGGTCTCGTTTCTGCCACTGTAGGCTGACCTCGCCTTTGTCGCCTGACGAATCTCATTCCCGCGTTTCAAGGACCCTGCGACGTCCGTGTCGAATATGTGATGCGACAGGTGAAAACCTCTTCCACTGAGTACGTGTGCCCTCTCTGTTCTTTTGTTGTTGTTTTTTGTTCCCCTTTCTCTATTTGTTCTTGTTTATCGTGGCTCTTTCATTCGTTAACTTTTTTATTGAATTCCCTTCGTTCTGATCATCGGTAATTCTTTCACACTGATTCATTCATGGCTTGCTGAATAATTTTTTTTTCGTTTTCACGTTTCTCTTCTTCCAGCATCCCATCGCTGTCTTTCGTTAGCTTTCATTGGTCTTCTTTCTGTCTATTTTCATTAGGACACGCTCGCGATTTTCAACCTACATTCTATAGCGAGCCAACTTTTGCCTATCCGGAGTTTTGTCATCCGGTGTCTAACTTGAAGCAACGCGAAGAAAAGATAAAAGTGGACGCCATGTGAGAACGAGCACAAGTAGAGAACACAACAAGGTAGACGCAAGACGAGCCGACTTGCCAAAACCAACAAGTTGTCTGGCGTGGAAGCTGGCAAGCAAAGGTACTTTAGCGAGGTTGGCGGCCAGAAGTGATTGGTAAAGCAAACGTAACTAGCTTTTATTGCGATAGCAATTATATGGACAGTCTCGGCTGAATTTTGCCGTCGCCGTCGCCGTCATGCACCGTATATGTATATATATATATATATATATATATATATATATATATATATATATATATATATATATAAAAGCCGCAAAGAAAGATAATTCAGAAAAATGCTTCCGAAGCGCGGAATCGAACCAGGGACCTCATGCTCCGCAGCGAGCGGCGCTAACCGCTACGCCACGAAACGCAGATCCTCCACGTAGCTAACGGCGAGCGTTATATACACACCCTCTACCGCTGGACGGACTCGGAGACGGCCGGCGCCATGGAGGAAGGAAAACTCAGGAGAGGCCCTATCGTATCCCAATGCATTGCGAAAAGTGTGGCGGAAGTGACGTCAGATTTATGGGGCAAACAAACCGGTATGGGGCAAACAAAACAGCAGACGCCCCGCGGCGTGCTCTCCGCGGTGGTTCGCTTCTGCTCAGACTTGTAGTCCCGGCGTAAACTTAGCGCGTATTGTGCGGTTTGCACGTAGTAAAACGTTGCAAGCAGACGTTTACCAGGCTGTTCGTGCGTGGCAGGCCCGAGCGAGCGTTTTTGTGCTACAGAAAGTACCGGTACGTGCCGTAATCAAAAACATTCAGCCCCTGCGTCATTGTATTCGAACTCACCTAGCAGTGACTTACGCGTTCTACTGGGCGTTAGATCTCTCTTTTCCGTCCTCGTAGCCCGATTGCCCGATTAGCGGTTGCGGCGCAACGCCAACCTATAGTTGACGTAACTTCACGTCGAAAAGAGGACACCGCTGAATTGTATAGGCGATCGTGCACGTAAAGTTTGTAATTCCAGTGCGCACACAACACAAGCACGCGGCGAGCGCACACCGAACAATACATACATCACGTAGTCCGATAATAACAACAAAAGTTTGTTGCCCTTTCGTTGAACGACACAGCCTCTAAAACGTACGATGCCTTCAGCGCATGTTATGTACGGCGCGTCAGACGCCAAAAACAAAAGTTCACATGAGTTCTGAGTTGACAGAATGAGTAACAAGCAACAGAGCGCACATCCGAGAGCTTCGCACGCAAATACCATGCCTTAGTGATCAGCAATGAAGCGAACGTATACGTACACATGAAAAGTGACACCCGGTACTGTCCGCGTGCACGCGATTTGCACCGGGTATACGCAGCAGCTGGGCATTGCGTAGCTTTCCTAAAGAACACACACAAAGAGCAGCATGCGTGAACCGCTCGCACGGCAAAAAACAAACAAACAAACAAAAAGGCTGCAAAGTTTCGCGATGCGCGCATGCGCTTGCAAACATCGAGACGGAAGTCGCGAAATGTTTCGCTGCGCCTTCGCTAGGAGGCAATGCGGGTGTTTGCGATGTGGAGGCTTCACGAATGTGACGTCAGGGCCTCTCCTTAGTTTTTCCTTCCTCCATGGCCGGCGCTTATAAGCGTTTCTTCATTACCAGCGAGATGGCACTAGGAGCACGACGGGCGCATTCAAAAGTCGTCGGCGAGCTCGCTCGTTTCTTCTTATTGCGCAGGGAGAACCTTGCCCTTCCGCTGTCTGCTCGCGCGGTTTTCTGGTGGTGAGGGGAAGAGGGTTGTTTCAAGCTTTCACCGTGGTGTCCGCGCTCATGTTACGGAGCGTACGAAAGTCACTCGAGTTGAAGGGACGCCGCTAAACGAACAAACAGACGATGAGCGCGAACTATCAAGTGTCACAGCTCGACACTTGAAGCACTCTAGTTTCCTTCGCTGCTTCGGCCGCCTTTGCAACAGGAGCGCTGTTCAAACTGAGAGTATCCATTGGCGAGCCTCACTTCGTATAGCATTAGTTTCTTGCTATCCCATTCATTGCTTCGCCCTTGCGGCGAAACTGACTTTTTTCTTGTACACGCGGATTCTACTCATTCCTTCCTTTTTGGAGAGGGGGAAGGGACAATATTGTTCTTACGCCTGCAAAGCCGTCTACATATGTACGGCTCTGTGCGTGTGCGCGCGCGTGTGTGTGTGTGTGTGTGTGTGTGTGTGTGTGTGTGTGTGTGTGTGTGTGTGTGTGTGTGTGTGCGTGCGTGCGTGTGTGTGTGTGTGTGTGTGTGTGCGTGCGTCCGTGCGTGCGTGTGTGTGTGTGCGTGCGTGCGTGCGTGTATGTGCGTGCGTGCGTGTGTGTGTGTGCGTGTGTGCGTGTGTGTGTGCGTGTGTGTGTGTGTGTGTGTGCGCGCGTGTGTGTGTGCGTGCGTGTTTGTGTGCGTGCGTGTGTGTGCGTGTGTGTGCGTGCGTGCGTGTGTGTGTGCGTGTGTGTGTGTGTGTGTGTGTGCGTGTTTGTGGGTGTGTGTGAGAGAGAGAGAGAGAGAGAGAGAGAGACGAAGGGAAGGAGAAAGTCAGGTATACAATAAGCCACACCGAAAATTCAGTTCGACGTCGCACCCTGCAGAAGGGGGCAGGTAGTGTTCAAAGACAGCGGGGGAAAGAAGCAAGAGAGGCAGAATGCGGCACCAAAAACACAACCGTTCGCAATTACCAAAGGCTATCAAAAAAGCCCTGAATATCGCGAGCGGCGAAATCAAAACATATTAAATTGAAACGACTGTCCAAAGCTTGGCAGCTGATTAAGCAAACGTGTTCATTAAAGCATTTGTTTGCACAGCTGCGACCTTTAAACAGTCGTTTAAACGTGCTGCGGCTTGATTAAGCCTTAGCAACTACATACTATTCAAGGCAGGCTAGTTCCAATAATGAAGGTCGGGGTATAATTAAGTGACAAGTTGGACCGGTCTTCTTGCCTCGCTCTGACTAGTTGACTACCTTACCTGAGTTACCTGTTAATAAAAAACATCGATTAGCCGCGGAGCTTCTTTTCAGCAAATGCTTTCGCGAAACAGCACTTAAGGACCATTAGCTACGTGTGTTATAAAACAAAGAGTGCATAATGTGCTTTGGCTGGCCCGTAGCTAGTAATTGTATTGAACACTCGAACGTTTGGCACGGACCTTACTTTCTTCTCGTCGCTCCTAATTGTACAGTCCCAGTCCGGCAGCTCATCTCAACGGTGACCGTTTTGTACGCATGTACTCGGACGCGTCTGCGTCTCATTCGGACCCAACGCAGCGGATAAACTAGCCCACGGGGTCGAACCGCGAAAACTTAAGTAGGGTTTGAGTACGGGCTAGGTAGTATTTCATCGATAACTTGCGTACAGCGCAAGACACGTTCACGCGGAAAACTTGTCATGCGCGCGGCGATGCAATCTCGTGGCGGCAAGTGAGAGGGTACTTCGGCTGTGTGAATCGTTGCGACTATAGACGCCACATCAATAGTCAACCACACTGCCCAGGGATTTCCAAAAATTAGCGTACGAGTATTAATATCGAACAACTTGCGTCCTGTATATATTCCACGGTTGCGCTGCATTACACGCACCGCAGAGTCGTGCCAAATCGGCCGTGAACAGGAGCCGTCCGCACACCGTGCGGCTGAAGCCGAAGAGTTTCTTTGTAAACAGTTTCGCAAACTAGCACAGCCATCGCGTGCCGCTCGCAGGTGCGGTTCACCTCTGCGAATGGCACACGATTTGTGGACTGCGGCATATATCTTGGCCAGACGACTTCGTCCAAGGTGTAAGCCTCATAATTTCCTTCGCACTCTTCGTCGGTCTCGATAGTGTCGTTTGCCGAGGCACTCGCCCGGTAACTGGCGATGAGTTTTTAATAATTATTGTTGAGGTTTCACGTCCCAAAACCACGGTATGATTATGATAGACGCCGTAGTGCAGGACTCCGGAAATTTCGACCACCCGGGGTTCTTTAACGTGCACACAAATCTAACCACATGGGCCTCTAGCATTCTGCCTCCATCGAAATGTGGCCACCACGGCCGGAATTCCATCCCGCGACCTTGGAGTCAGCAGTCAAGCATCATAACCACTAGCCGACCGTGGCAGGAGCTGACGGTAAGTTCAGCATCCCGAATATGAAAGGTGATTGTTGGTACCCCGCGCTCGGCACGTCCGATTGCGCGGGCTTCCCGCTCGCGCGTTTCTCGCTTGTTGGATGCGGTCCATTTCATTACATTTGCCAGTTGATGTGGCTGCCGTTGTGCGGCACTTAAAAGAATAGTCTTCTCGGTTGGGGTCATTGCGAAGCAAGTATTCGGAGGTATGCAACCGTTTCAGAGCAGCCGCATGAGAAACATGTAGGCATGCATGTCTATCTAATGGGTGATTGGTTTACGGGATTTAAAGTCTCAAAGCGGCTCAGGCTATCGGAGACGCCATAGTGTAGGGGTCCGAAGCGTCACAGGGTCCCTTATGCATTTGGCTACTGATACGACCCGAAGAAGAAAGCCACCTTTTCCTTTTCAGTCGATTTTATAATTCTAATGGGCCGCTATGCTGTAGAATAACGTTGTCACAAGAACGATGGAAGTGGCCATAACAAAATTTCGCTGCCGCGTTACCTCCCTCAATTTTTACATGCATAGCGGAGGTTTAGTGACTTCCACTCTGTGCCTCTTCTGTAATCAGGAGGAAACTATCGGTCATTTCGTTCTATCCTGTCGCCGCTTCACGACGTTGAAAAGAAGAATTGCAGTACCTCCTCTTCGCAAGCTGGGCCTGGAAGTATCAGAACCGGTTATTCCTTCTTTCGGGGCCACTATTCTGGGATACAGCCGCAGGGGTGTTTTCTTCGCCATTCAGGAATTCATCAGCGAGACTAAACGAATCTCTAACTATATTCTTCCTGCCTTAAATATTGCGTTATGAATAATGGGTACTCCAAATCAACATATTAATTAACTATAGCTTCTACGAATGACACCCTACAGAAAATATTCGATAAGTTCCCCCACTACTCGGCCGATCCCCTGCACTGGGTACGAGCCATGTTCCGAAAAAAAAACAACATTCATCCGAAGACCACGCATTGAAAGCAATGACAAGGTTTAGCTTCAGCGCTAGGGCACGTCTCTCTACGGTGCACTAACAATACGTCGACGCGACTAGACGGGACTCGGTGCGCGATACAACGGTCCAGGCGAAGCAGTAGAAGCGGCGGGCCAAGAACTATAGGTCTGCCATCAAGCTGGTGGAGTGAGAAATGCCGGCAGCAGTGTTAACGAGCGTCGCACATCGATTGTCTAGTTGGCACCTCTATGAGAAAACGAGCTGTTTCAGACGATTTGCCGTCGATGCTTTTCATCGCGTAGAGCAAGAGACGACAACGGCGCATCCGTTCATTCAAATTAGGACTAAGACTCGGGGAACCATAAACGTGATCTTAAAACCTCCTCCCCGCCTCAGCATACACTCGGGAGAGAGAGAAATGCAGAGACAAGCGCAGGGTAGCCAGCCGGTTTAAGAACTGGCTAACCTTCCTGTCTTTGCGCCTGGTTATTCCTTCCTTCCTTCAGAGACAAGCCGACGATTGAATTGGAAAGCAACCGGCGCCGTAGCTGAATAGGTGGAGCCTCGGACGCGTTATCCGAAGTTTGTGAGTTCGGTCCCTACCTGCGGCAAGTTCGTTTTTCATCCACTTTTATATCTTTCCATTTATGTCGTCATTACTACGCTACAGTTAAAACGTACAAATAATGTCCACTATAGCATCCTTAGCTTCATTGTCTGCTGGTTGCGTTAAGTTGTGTCTAACAAAGCAACAAGCCCTCGACAAGCCCTAGCCTTTCTTTAAAGCAGACATCTTGAAACTTTAGCTTCCAGACGCAGAGATTTTACAGCACTTTCTGTTCTCATCAGGTTCATCTTAAAGGTTTGCCAATTACGCTGGCGGCGACAAAGTAGTACTATAAAATAGAACCAATCTAGAAGTCATTTGCTCGGCTAAAAGAATTATCGTTCTTTTTCTTCACTAGAAAGTCAATTTCCTTGCTCGGCGTGCAAAAGAATGCGTCTCGATTCTCGTCCTCGCGTACGCAGTGATTCCGATAATTATTTTCCTCCCACCCGTCGGCTCTCGACATTTTCGAAACTCCCGAGACGAAAAAAAAGGGGGACATCGCCGGCGCTAATTGCAGCGCCGCCTTTTCCTTCGCGAGTGCCTCTTTCTGATTTCCAGCACGAGACGAACAATGAGAGAGTTTTAATGAGACGCGCTGGAAATGAGGACGCACAATGGCAATTCGTTTTAACAAGCTATCAAAGGGACGTCATTGCCTGTCGGGATCTTGTGAACTATGGGAGTAGAATCACTCGCCCAGCTGACTGCCTTGGGCTTGGGTGTTTTAGCGAGCGCATTCGTAATGGTGCAATGTAGCTTGAGTATTGACCTATGAACAAGTTAGCGGGAACTCCTGAGTTTTTTAGTACTTTGTTTTCTCTAAGCAGATGTCGGGCCCTTTTTTAAAAAAACATGGCTGATCCCTCTGTCATAGGAATCGGTATAACACGAAAGTGAGACGTGTCTTCACAGACGTAGTTGAGCGTTTGTTGTGCATTCTTTCGCCCGAAGCGCGAAGGAATGAATGCTACAGCATTAAATTGTAATGTAACGCGAAGAACGGCAAGCCACTCGAAACTTGCAATGCGCTGCTCAAGTAGAAAGGACGCGCGGAACGAACATACAAAGGATGAACGCGAACTGTCACAGTTGTAACTTATTTCTGTGTGAGCAGCGTGCTCCTTTCGCAAACGCGGCCGCTACAGTGAGCGGGTTGCTCTTATTCGTGCTCTAAATGGAAACTTGCAGGCAGAGCGCAAGACGTACAAACCACCGAGATCACGAGATAAGCGCCCGCACGAGCGACCACTCCCTGTCGAGGCGCGCGCTAATCCGCGTGGGGGACGACTTTTAAAGCGCGCTCTTCGAGCCCTTCGCGCCATCTCGCTAGTGATAACTAAAACACGCTGTACCGCCGATCTCTGAGTACCGCCGCCGTCAAATGGTGTACATAAATAGCTAGCTGTTAGCATAGCAGAGAACATGCCGTTTGTGGCGGATTCGTTTCGCGCTGCGCGCTGGCGATCGAAAGGTCGTAAGTTCGACTCCCGGTGACGGAACTTTTTCTTATAGTTATTTCTTTGCCATATGTTGGTTTTTATATTTTACAACGTCATATCCGTGACGAAAATGCGTCAGTGAAGCCGTGGTGGACCCCGGTATAAAACACTTTCGTGTTAAAAAGTCTACAAAATAGGAATAGAAGATAAAAATTGCGAGAAGCGTTAACCATAATTGGGAGAGACGACAAACATAAGACAAACCACCGATAGTGCTTTTATATTCCTTCTTATTTGTACGCCCCTACACCACTGATGATTCCTCTGTGTTTGGATAATAGTAGTAGTATTCTTCAGTGGAACTCCCATGCATATCTAAAGAATATTGTGCATAACTATTGCTTGCTGATGCGGTAGTGATGCAGGATCGTAGCGTGTACAAAAAACAATGCCTTCGTTTTCCTAAGGCGACAGCTTTAAGTGTCTATGTTTCAAGGTCGTGTGAGGTCCAAAACATATGGTCAACTCGTTACAAAAGAAGCACGCTGTAAAATGATGTCAAGCAGTGATTTCGATTGTAAGCAATTCGTGAGACTAGTCTTCCCTGAAAATTGCAAAGGGTAGTTTTTGCGCGCTAGCTGCAACTTGGTCAACATCCATGCTTTCATCTATCTATCTATCTATCTATCTATCTATCTATCTATCTATCTATCTATCTATCTATCTATCTATCTATCTGTCTATCTATCTATCTATCTATCTATCTATCTATCTATCTATCTATCTATCTATCTATCTATCTATCTATCTATCTATATTTGCCGCGCATAACGTTAGACAACATAAGACTGTCTGCATCCAATGCGCAGGCGTCAGATAGGAGGCAGCCACGATAGAGTTAACAACTCCCAGGAAAATACGTGGTAACGGGGAAAAAAATAAACGCGATCTACAAGATAGCTAGAACAAAACAACAGACTTCTTGGAAAGTAGTCAGCGTCCAATTTCAATTCACAGACGCATAAAAATATACTGGTAGCGATGAAACGAGATCCGCACAGTGACTTACGTTCGGAAAATGTTTAATTTAAAGGGGAATCGGCAACCTTCAAACTCAAAGCAGTGAGAAGGCGTACGACGAGTAAATTTTATAAAGACCCCTGCAATTTCGATGTGTCGGTCTAACAACCAGCCATAAAAGAATGTCAGTGCCAGCTTGGCTGGATAAGTCCATGCCTCGATTCTCTTACGCGAACACTGATAAAGTGTGAATCCTCGAATAATGCTAGTTCGGAGAAGTTCTCTAGCGCCAGGAGATGAAAAGGGCCAATGTTTTGTTCGCCATAAGCGAAGTTCCAGGAATTCAATCATGCGCTTTCAAAATAACCAGGCGGTAAGAAGGACATGATTTGTTCTTTTTTTCTCGAGATAAGCAATGAGAATTCCGAGAAGCCAACGTCCACACGAACGATGTTTTTGTCTGTCATGCTCGATAGCGCCACTCGGCTTCGTAATCCGATAACAGGTAGAGAGCCGTTTCCAGGCGTAAAAAGAGTCCGGACTGGAAGTATTTTTTTTATTTTTTACCTGAGCGCTGTCATAGTATCTCGTACAGAAACGACGCGGTAACAATGGCGCCGCACATCTGCGCTCGACGTAGCGAAGAATGAGGTGTAAATTGAATGTCACAACTTTTCCATGTAGCTTTGAACGCCTCACAAGCGTCATTTTCTCTCCTAGCTGCTATCACTAATGAAATACACGAGAAAGCAAATTAAAAGTACCACGATGATCCAGGCCATTGATACAGGCGAACTCTTTAATCAGATCTCTTTCATTTCCAAGAAGCAGCGGGTTCTTTTACAACGCGTAAGTTTGCCCTCGCATTATAGGAGTTGCAACATCACTCAGTCAATGGCAAAAAAGTAAGGCCAACACGAAGGAATGAATTCGTGCAGAAGCGACTTCGTGGCCATGGGAGTCATACGAGATGTCACCGAGAAAGGTGTAGAGGGCACGAGAACGGTGTAATTGAAAAATTTCGATACTTGCCTGGCTTTGTGTGCGGGGATTACGCGTCTGAAAGGCGGAGAAAAAATTATGCGAAGATAAGCGCTGAGATTTTTTTCCCTCTGTTTTTTTAGCGCGAAGCTCATCGCAGTTTTTGCCGCATTGCTCCAATTTCAGAGGAGAAGCGTGCCTGGAGGCAGGACACCCAATTTTCATCCGACTGCATTTTCGTTCGTGTCTCCTTCAATTACGTGTGTATATATATATATATATATATATATATATATATATATATATATATATATATATATATATATATATATATATATATATCTTTGATACAACAGTACACCTTGATTTCAACAAACTAAACAACTTTTTGTATAATTATAATGAGCACGGCATATAGCAGGGACGCAATGTCCAGTTTTTGTACATTTCTTCCATTCCATTTCATCTGTTCCATTCACTCTATTCTATATATTTCGTTCTATCCAAGTATCGTCTATCAGTCCATTTTGCTCTGGAACCTATACAGAGTCCACAAAAGACGCACGAAAATGCGATGCGAGCTTTAGCTTCTTGAGCACCCGTATTTTCCTGGCCTTCGATGTATTGTTCTTTCCTAAGCCGAGCTATTTTATTCGATGGCAACCATCATTCCTTTTCCTTATTTATTCGCAAGGCCGGCATTCACAACATTTGTTTGAAGCTATTATCTTTTTCGTCTTCACGCAGGCTTTCGGTTGAATATTCTTCGCCTACATCCGCGTTTAGATAGTGATTACAACCACGTGTTTCTTATTAATCACGCTTGACTGATAACTCCTCTCGTGGTCGTTAATCAAGACACAAAAAGCTTTTTTTTTTTTAGACGGACTGGCCGCTCCGAGATGAGAAGACCACAGCTGCAAAGTTTAGCACGAACACGGGCTAATGAGAAAATCTATTTTGAGCACTTAGAAGCAATAAATAGAAGCCTAAGGAAGCTGAGAGAAAAAGTGCAACGGAGAATAACCGACTGGTCTCCTTTAAACTCCTAAACAAAACTTAAGCATCGAAAACCATGAAATATATGAACTTAGCCGATGATGACGAGTATAGAAAGTTTTACACTACACTTCTCCTTTTTTCGACAACGACCACTCGGTTGGCGAAGAGCGCCAGTCAGTTTAGAGCGTTTATATGTAACCTTTGAAAGCTTCGTGTGAAACACTGGGAGGCCGCAAAAAGCGTTTTCGTGTTAACGCGGGGTGTCGAGATCTGTCATACTTTTTTGTGATGAACATGCCCTTCGCTCACTTCGGTTCACAAAGCCTAGTTTTTTGCGCCATTACAGCAAACTTAAAAGGGATCGCTTGGGATACATCGTCCTCTGAAGAGGCGATAAGCTGCTGCAAAGGGGAAACGAGTAAAAATGTGAGGCATTAGATGGAAACTTGAAGCTTTAAATGGAGTCACTCGTAACGCCTATACTCAGCTTGAAATTCCAACCAATTCCGCGAGATGGCTCTTTTTATTTATTTGTTTCTACTTTTGTGCTTATTCGATTATTTATCTCGTGGCAACTGTAGTGATTTAGTTTGTTTCTGCGCCGACCGTATCTTATGGTAACACTTTCTGCCAATTCTATTATCCCCCTTAATTTTAGCGCCAACTTGATATCGTAAAGCTGTTAAGCTGTTACAGAAACAACCAAACACACACATACAGGCTTTTGCTTAGAGACCTACCCAAAGCATGCTTAAACCTTAAATCGATAGCCCAATAACCCTAAAGCAGGATTAGCAGACACAAAGAAGGCTGCCAAGGCTAAACGCCTTGATAACGTGAAGGCTAGAACCATACAAGGCATCTTAGTAAGTTTGTTCCAGCTTGACCTAACTAGAACGCTAATGGCGTTCAGAGACTGTGGCTTACTGAGTGTTTTAGTTGTTCGTACTATCGCTACCTTATGCCGTGTTACAGAAACCTTCAAGGTTCACTGAGCACCTAGCAGAGAGGAACACACACAGAGGAACTACAATGGCCGTCGACCCAGAGATTGGAAGCAAGAAGTGAACGACTCAAGCATTCGCCAAAACTAGCGGTACTCCTCCCATTTGACTCGTCACGGCTCATTTAACGGCTTGGCAGTTAGCTGGCTCTTCTTGACAGTTGGCTTCGGCTGCGTGTATCAGCTGTACAAGCCTTTCCTAAGGCTCCGTGTTTAGGAGCATCCCGTTTCGTTCTCACGGTGTCAAACGGGCGTCGCCAATTAGCCGTCGCTCGACAAACATGCGCGGGGCCAGTCTCCCGAATACACGCTCCTTTCTACTATCTCTGTTGCTTTCTTTTCCCTTTCCTTCACTCCTCTCTTACAACCTCCTCCGCTTACCGCAGTTCATGTGTCGGCAGTTTAAGAATATCACTATGGTATGATCAACAATAAATGTACATCATATTTCCACATTTTAAGTCTTAAGTCGAAGGCCTTCGACGCCTCGTGGAACGTGAAAAATGACCGTTGGCGGCGTCGGGGTCAACACAAAGTGATGCGAAAAAATCACGTGACAACGTCATCATCATGTGACGCCTAGACGACGTCACAAAGGCCAAAGTTTGTTACGTAATTATAGCATCATCATGGCGTCACTGTGACGTCGCATAATGTGACGTGGATATGAAGACGTCATCACAAGACATCGTCGCTCTGGCGATCCCGAAGGCGCTGCAGAACCAGGTAAATGCGGAAAGCTTTCGGAGGGGTGGGTTCGGTGGGGTCAATACAGTCGACGGAGAATAAAATCTTGGAGGACGCCTGAGTTTCGCCTAGAAGAGGAGAACGCGATAGCCTTATCAGGTCCTGTTCATATTGCCTTTTCAATCGCTAGGCTGCCTTCGCTTCTCGGTTGACACCTGAGCCATGCCGCGAGGAAAGAAACGTCTGTGCGCGTGAAACTGGCCGCTTCAAACTCTCCTGCAATGCCTACTGAAAGTGCAATTGCGAAGTGCCCACTACGCCTTAACCCATACATGCCCAGTGTCCTATATATAGGACGCTTCTTTGATGCACTCTAACATCGCTATTTCTTTGCCTGATGACTAGCGCCACCTACAACACATCAAGCCGGCCTCATTGTCAACGTGTGCAAGCTTAGACATTGCTTGCTTTTCATGCTGCCACGTGCCGACCGCTTTCTCCGGCGCAAACGCGAGCATTGTGTGAAAGACGTCATGGAGAGGAAGAAGTGCAATGTCGGTGTGCACGTGAAATGTTTGAAGGCTTACCACACCCGCACATAGCACCCCTAATGCCCAGTGCCCTATATGTATAGGACGGCTTGAAAAACAGTGTTGCGCTTACCCCGCAGAAAATAAAGAACTTGTGCTTTCTTTTGAGGGTAGAAGTAAACTTTCTGTGAAAAAAAAAATATTTGTTTCGTCATTTTTGCTGAGTTTGGACATATATGGGTTAATTCCTCCTGTTCCGAATTGGCAAAAGATCCTCTACGCGTTCGTAAGGCAACACGCTCACCTGTACGCTTTGTTGATGCTGTTGCTGATAATGATAATTAATTATGCCTGTGCGCTTTGTAATTAGTGGGCCTTTAAACCAACCACTCGTGGCGCAATTCACATGTCTTGACACCTGTTGCGATTCTACGCTTCTGCCACGCAATATTACATGCATTAAGGAGACCCGTTGCACTACATGACATTCGTGTAGCGCTTTTTTTTTCCGAAAGAGATTCGAGCAATGGCGTGTCTGTCTGACTTTTGAAATGCCTCCTTCTGTCTGGAGCAATGTGGGAGTTATGGATTTTAAGGTATCTCTAATGTGACGAATTATGTTGTGCGCCGTTGACAATAATTAGAGGTACTGTTTTCATGCATTTCAGTGACACTTTTCGAAGTGTCACTGAATTAAAAGCATTGCTGGGCTGGGAAACTTTAACAGCTAGAAGAAAAAACTTAAGACTCAAATTTTTCCACCGTATTTTTCATAATCAAACAGGCATTAACAGCCGCTCCTACCTGTCGGAATCATCCTACGTTCCGACTAGGCACGACCACTCCAACAAAGTGCACGCATACAGTTGCAACACAAATCATTTTTCCATGTCTTTTTTTCCACAAACTGTACTAGATTAGAACCTGTTACCGGAAGACTACGTTTCTGTACCTGATAATGATAGTTTTTATTCCCGATTGTGTTTACAATAGTGTATAATTGTGCTAGTTTTTGTTTCAACTTTCTGTTACCTTTGAACATGCTAACCTATTGTCCTTTCACCTTGTTTATCTTGATGTTAACCTTGTTTCATACATTTTTATGCTTTTCACCGTAAAACATGTAACATATGATCCTACGGATGTCTCCCCTGCGATAACGCCTTTGAGGCAACGCAGGTATCCTGTAAATAAGTAAATAAATAAATTAAGTAAAAAAAGCAATGGCGTGGCTTTGTGGTAGAACACATGATTGCCACGCAGAAGTCCTGGGTTCGATTCCCAGTCGGAATCGAACCCAGGATTTTTTGTATTATTTATTTAATTATTTGCATCTCGATTTTCGCTCCCGGACAACGCTGACGTTTCGCTCACAACCAGCGACGCCGACGCCGACACCGGAATTTCTGCGAAACGAGTTCTCTAACGCTGTTGCGTTAAAAAAGGAAAGATCATGGCTTTCGCTCGCCTTCGAATCGTCTTAGGTGAACGCATAAAGGACCGTGTGAATTGTCATGTATCTTTAACAATTCTCTCAAATAACAATATTAATGAGAACTGACAGACTATAACGCCAAGGAAAGTATAGGGGGTGTTATCTGTAGTATTTAGAATATAAATGTGAAGAAAGTAAAGTGGACGAAAAGATAACCTGCCGCCGGCAGGGACCGAACCTGCGACCTTCGAATAACGCGTCCGATGCTCTACCACTGAGCTACGGCGGCGGTCATCCTCCCGTCTACTTTATGAGGTATATATGTGCACTTAAACCTTGGAGTGTTAGTCAGCGCCAATCGCAGCCATGGCGGCGAGTGTGGAACACTCTTTTTCTGCCTTTCTGGCGTCACGTAGCACGTGACCTTTTTGCGAGCTGGCAGCTGACCAATAATCCCTCGCATACTACCCGAAGGCATCAAGTCTGCCAGAACGAGACCCTTGCTGTGAATGAAGGAAAGAAGATGAATCTTAAGGGCTCGTTTTCTTTGTTAGACACAATATTAATGAGAACTGACAGACTATAACGCCAAGGAAAGTATAGGGGGTGTTATCTGTAGTATTTAGAATATAAATGTGAAGAAAGTAAAGTGGACGAAAAGATAACCTGCCGCCGGCAGGGACCGAACCTGCGACCTTCGAATAACGCGTCCGATGCTCTACCACTGAGCTACGGCGGCGGTCATCCTCCCGTCCACTTTATGAGGTATATATGTGCACTTAAACCTTGGAGTGTTAGTCAGCGCCAATCGCAGCCATGGCGGCGAGTGTGGAACACTCTTTTTCTGCCTTTCTGGCGTCACGTAGGTCAGCTGCCAGCTCGCAAAAAGATCACGTGCTACGTGACGCCAGAAAGGCAGAAAAAGAGTGTTCCACACTCGCCGCCATGGCTGCGATTGGCGCTGACTAACACTCCAAGGTTTAAGTGCACATATATACCTCATAAAGTGGACGGGAGGATGACCGCCGCCGTAGCTCAGTGGTAGAGCATCGGACGCGTTATTCGAAGGTCGCAGGTTCGGTCCCTGCCGGCGGCAGGTTATCTTTTCGTCCACTTTACTTTCTTCACATTTATATTCTAAATACTACAGATAACACCCCCTATACTTTCCTTGGCGTTATAGTCTGTCAGTTCTCATTAATATTGTGTCTAACAAAGAAAACGAGCCCTTAAGATTCATCTTCTTTCCTTCTCAAATAACAACTTACACTACAACAACTTCGCGATTCTCACTCGCCTTCCCACTGGAATGCAGGACACGAGAGTGTTTCCGTGAGCCAGGCCCGCCGTCGCCACATCAGCTCTTTATCAAAAGTACATAAACGCGCTGTAACAGTACTTGGCGCCGGCTGTTGTCGCGCAACCTATACAAACATCTTGAGACCTATTCAGTTTCAAAGCATTCCAAAGCCGCCGATGGTGGCCTACAGCACCGCGCCAAGTCGCTACTTCTCAACACACCTCGCATCATGATATCAGCAGTTCTCCCTGCAAGCGTCTGCACAATGAACTTCACATAATGTTCCTCCCACAGCCAAAATGCTTCCTAGAGACGATTTAGTAACTGAGTTTCCCAACACGCAGTTTTTCTCACGCGACCGTGACGTGCTTAAGCTCAGCACTTCTCACTGGTATATCCGCAAGTTTTCGTTTGTTTGTTAGGCTATAATGGTGGGCCAGATTCCATTAAACGCTCGTAGCAGAATGAACAAGCGTTGAGTTGGGGCCCAGTTGTTACTTTCGTGTGCTCACTGCGTTCCGCACGCTGACGCCTCATTAGTCTACGCGTAACGGTGCAAAACATACAGAAGCTATACAACACAGATATGGTATGCGAGCACGCAGCCACTTCCTTACACCTTACGCCACGGCGAGCACACCACCTGCTCCTAGCGCCCTGTCGGTGCGTACAAATCCGTCTTTTCCTTCTCTTTTCTCAATCCTGCAATTTTCTACACTGCACAGACACGCTGCAAGCTATAAACGGTACAGTGATGCAAACAGTACGTCATAAGCTCTGTCTCACGCAGCGCGCTTGGCAGCGAAGTGCTTCATGCCTGTAATCGTTGTGCTGTTCACGTTATTACATAAGTGCTGCTCCGTCCAACACGTCGGGACGTCATTACGGGGATCTGCAAGCGACGTTGGCGAGCATCCCAGTTTTTCTGCTTGTTTTTCTACGGAATTTCCCTTCCAGCTTGGCGGAGAACCAACTACCTGGTAAACGTAGTTGTTATAGGAAGAACAACAGTTTTAAACTCGTCCACGCTAGCGCGTTTATTTAAAAACCCTCTCGCGACTAAGGGTGCACGCAAAATCTTCCGTATATTTCTCCCTGCTTTTCCCTCTTTCTCTCTAGTTGTTCGTTTTTATAAAGCCCACCATACGCGAGCACTCACCTACAGATGGAGCGGGGAAGCAGCACTGCAGATATACCTCTTAGGCCGTGGCCGTTGTAAGGGACGTCAGTTCTTCGCCTAATCAATGTAAAAGAAATCGATAATCAGGTCAGAAATAAACTCGCTATAATATAAAAAAAAGCAACGTGACAGCTGTGGTCGGCGGGAACAGTTTGTTCGAATTAGAAACGCGGACATAATAGCTAGGTGGAATGAAGCTTTTAGCCCAAAAAACGAGGACGAGGAAGAGGCGGACACACGCGAGCGCTGATTGAATGATACATTAGTTGATTGACAGATTTGGCGACACCTGTTTTTCAAAACTGTCAATGCCCTACTTAGGAGGGAGCTATCTTTATCGCTTGGAGATAGGAACTTTTTACAGGCTGTACGTGCATGATGGATAACATGGTATTTTGCCGTTACACATATTCTTTTTTTTAAGTAACAACTCATGTATGTCAGAGCTCGAATGACTTATGCGCCTTCTCTATCCTCCATTTGTAAGCTAAAAGTGTTAAAATCTAGTGAAAGAATTAGAAGGTGCTTTGAGTTCTCGGCATTAGAGTGCAAAAAGAAAAACGCTCTTGTTATTAGATTTAGGTCACATTAAAGAACTCCAGTTCGTCGAAGCGATCCCTAAGTTTCCTACCGCGGCGCCTTTCATTGCACCAGTTCTGCTTTGGGACATTAAAGCCCATGAATCGATAAAGAAAACAAGCAGCTTGAGTGATGAGTATCCGATATACATTAGGCGGCCCTCGCTCACGTTCCTTGAGTTACTTTTTTCGAGAGCTCTCCTGATAATGTATGCAGCGATACAAGAAAATATCGAACTCCCAATAACCCTCCGTTCTCTTTCTACTTTCGCAGAAGAAAACGCTTGAACGGTGACATTATGCGAAGTGACGTATAAACAAACACTCGCGCCCTTCCATTCGCAATATCCGGCATTGGATTGCGCCAAGCAATCAGGAGCTCCGCCATAGCACAGACTCTCCCTTAAAACTCGTTTACGTAACGTTCCCAAAGCCATCTCATTTCCTGGCCGAATGACTCCAGCCAAGAAGGTCGCAATCTAATAAGAGTTTCGCTGCGATGCGTGACCCTCTGTCTATAGAAAGAGCACAGAAAACTAAGGAGCATGGCAAAAACATTGGGAGGTAAAGAAAACGACCACGGTACTTGAACGGATTATAAAAGCTTGCCGCACAGCAAGAGCTGTAAGATACTCGCCGAGGCTGTTGCTAGATTGTGGCGTAATAACTCGTACACACTTCTAGCGTATCTGCGCGTCCATAGCTCTTCTCCCCCTCTCTTTGGAAGAGTTTTACGCCCATTTGACTCTTTATGCACTCCAATTTACACGCGTGTGGCATAGTACACGGACCACAGTTTCACTGGTGATAAAACTAAAAAAAAGATTGCCCCATACTGCACACTGAAGCTCAAGAGCGCACCAGAAATCTCATAACGCCAAGTTGTTGAGACCCCAGTCAAAATTTCACAACTGCATTCATACGCTTTTTGCGGTACCCTTGGTCGGTACGTGAGTATGTGAGTAATGCGCGAGTATCGGCTCTTCAATGTATTAATATGTGTGATCCGGATTCAAATAAATCATTTATTGAAAGTTAACGCCTGTGTACGTGTTATCCCTTCGTCTTCTCTCGTCCTGATAAATCTGCGCTAAACACTTAAGGTATGCTGTACCAACAAGGCCAGAAGTCAGCCCTTGGTCGGTATGTTTTTGCTTATCACTGTGGGCATAATGTTTGAAATAGGGCGAGGTAAGGGATCGTATATGACCCTTCAGGTCACCCCTACCTTTGTATCGTACTTTCTTTAGGTTTATTGCAGTAAAAAAAAATAGGAGATGTTAGGTAGACAACTCAACATTGGGCTGAGGTCGAATAAAGAGCAGGTTAACTGTTCTGACAGCCGATAGCCAACGTATAACCAAGACTAGCCAACACTAATAATCATATACAAACTACAAACACAAGCCGGCGTTTACCAACACGGGCCACCACTAGCAATCATTTGGCCATCTTTAGCCGTCAGTTAGCCAGTCATGAATAGCCAGTGCTGGCCAGTGCTCGAAGTATGCGGGTAAATGCGATAGTTGAATTCAGTCAGAAATATTCATGGTACCTCGTTACAGAATGTGGACGGAAGAGGCGGAGGTAGGTGCACTGTCTTCAAAAAGTCACGTGCTATTTATCATTTATCTTTAAGTATATCTACAGTTCACGGAAAAAACACGTACGACTTCAACCCCATACATAGTGCGAGACAATCGAAAAACATGCAAAATTACCCGTATCTGTGGGAGGTGCTAGTAAGCTTGCGTAGAATGCGCGCCTCCTGATTCACTCGCGCAAGTTCTGCACGCCGCACAACGCTTTACAACTCATTTCTTCACGCCACAAAGCCGAATCACAGGCATATCTGCCTGAACACGTGCTTTTTCATTCCAAGCACGAACGCGAACTTTACGGGCAGTCGCAGTTGATAAGAGAAGTTGCGAGGGCTGGGATGATGTTTAGAATGGAAAAGACCGAGGCCACACCGGAATGAGCTGCGAGCGCTCTGCAGTCGGGTAAGAAAGGCTGCTGCGAGACGTGAGCTCCGGAGCTCGTTTTCTATGATTGCGGCCGGACGGCGCCACGCTTATCCGGTCAGCGGTTGGGCCAGCGAGTCCATATCGAAGTGCCCGTTTTCCCCTCACCGCAAACGCTGCGGCTTAGAACTCTCCGCTCCGAATGGGCTTGCATTTGGGACGGCGTGATGAACGCACTAATGAGCACCGTTCTGCGCCGCTTCGCCGCGGTCACGTGGGAGGGGGCGCTGCGCGCACTAGCGTTCGTGTGAATACTCCCCAAGGGAGTATTCACACAATGTATGGGGAACAGTGTCGGATCGCTAGGGAGCTTTTATACCTACCGCGTTTCCATTTCGACATTTTGTCGTTCTTTATGAAAAATCTTTTGCCTGGGCCTCCTGCATCTGCATTCTGCGACGGGCTGCGATGAAAACTTTTAATTGAATTCAACTACCGTATTCAGCCGCACACGACCAGCACTAGCTAGCCCTGGCTAATATTGGATAAATGATGGGGGACGTCGGCTTACGATGGCTAAGATTGACTAGTGCAGGGTAAATATGGCGATATAATACCCAATGTTGGCTATTGCACTGGCTAAATATTGGCATGTACCGAAGAGTGGTAAGTGTTGCCAGACTGAGAGCTAATGCCGACATATTTCAGCTATCCACCATAATGACAGCAACACTGTCTTCATTTATTCTCATTTGTATGATTACGTAGTCTGCCAATTTTTTTTTTTTTTTTTTGTGCCCGTTATCTTTGACGATGCAGTACGCTCATGTATGCGAAATTTTCATGTAGTACAAAATTGAGCGTGACTTGAAAGCAATTACAACAGAACCCAAAGAAAAACAAATGAACAGGTTGACCCGCGGGCCCATTGATAACATGTTAAATAAATAGGTAGCAGCCAATAAACAACCGCAGCTATCGTATTTACGTTTTTCAGTATTCCTGCTGTTGTAAGTGTTAGCCTGCTTAGTTAACTAAACAGTCGTAATGACAACGTCAAACTTCCACAGTTAACAATAGTTTCGTGAGCAACTTAATGGCTAGAAATTAAGAAATCACACCCGTCAGATACCAGACAACCGTCTTGTTCCAGGTTACTATTTTTGCTTTTTGTAAAAATGCCGCTAAATGAACTAAACCGGTAATCTTCGGGACACCGGGCAAAACGTCGAGTGAAAAGAAACATGCAAGAAAGGAATAGGGCGCAAAATATTCAGGGAAAGGTGGACAATTCAACCAGAATTGCGTTTGGTTTCCTATAGAAAACCAGACCCAGACAAGGGTATACCCTAGTCTGGGTCTGGTTTACACTCAGACTAGTCTGGGTGTAAAAGAATATGGAACAGAACAAGCGAGAGAATTAGCACTGAGAGCAACATTAGGATTGGATAGGCAAGTATGAGTAATACAGATAACTGGACGATAACAAAATGTTTGATACTGCCGTGCCATGTTTGGCGCCATAATATAACATTGTCTGAGCGTCAGTTGTCAACAAGAAGGGGAATCGAGTACCTCAGTTTCCGTTAATCGCCATTGCAATGAAGCCAACAACAGGCGATGCCATTCATGCCCAATTGTCTTTGTCATGATTGTGATAACTATCAATTAGAGGCCCAAGAAGTCTCACTAATTAAGTCGTGAAAGCTAAGCTCCCCTTGCTGAAGTTCAATTTTGTGAAAGACTTCCGCATAACACCCCCGCGTGAGTTTTGCGGAATGTATAGTCTGTTCGCAGCCTACATGTCAAAAATCTTTCGCTTCGCAAAAAAAAAATAAATAAATACATCACGTCGCATCGGCGTCAGTCCAACGCGACACTAAATCCGAACGCGGAAGCACCGCCAAAAACACAGGAGTCTCAAAAAACTCGTGTAGTTCGACCCATGAAGCGGCATCTCCGCTCCATCTGACACCACCATCATCCATCCGTTGCCGTCGGGGATTCCCCATTTGTTTGCGCAACACGCTTCCAATTTCCCGGCAGTCGCTAACTGGGTTAGCGACGCGGCCTCATGCTCTCACCTTTCGGCGCGCTCGCGTACCACCCGTCATAATTTGCGTCGAAGTTTTAACGAGTAATCTAATCCCGATGCAATTAAGTCGGCTAAGTCAGGTCGAGCGCAAAGGTGCGCGCAGGTGCCAAACAAAAGAAGCACAAACGCCGGAAATGAGGCAAACTACGAGAAGAAGGCTTAGAAGGCAGGACGTTTGAGTAACGATGCGAGCAGCGAATACGAACTCATGCAACGAGGAAGGCGAGTTAACGAGGTGTCCTCTAGAATGACGCGCAATTGCGTTGGAGCATTACGCAAACCTAGAGCCACGTGGACTGATATGTCGCAGCTCGAAAACAATTTATAAGCACACGCTACACGTCGCAAACCTCGCGGTTATCATTCTTTAGGGTTACAGCCCCGGTACTCCTGGTCATTTATTTAACCTTTCCTCTTATTTTCACTCGGCTTTAACGGTAAAAAATTCAGCGGCAAAACCGGCGATCTATCTGTGCCCAACAGTGTCAATCCTTAGCGATATAATGGTAGCGGCGAGCACGGTCTTCGGTCGTCGAGAATCTGATCTGCTCCTTTGGTGAAACACTTCGGCTTTTATGTATGCGGCTATACAAACAATGTTCTTCTCGTTCCTAACAAACCCTGTCTATGATAATTAGCGCCTTTATTTCATTTTCTTTGCCACAACTTCCTTGGGCGCGTAAGAAAGCCGTCTCCGTCAGCAACTAAACTCCAGACAGCTGTTAGGCCGTAAAGTGGGCTCCTTCCTTATACATTTACGCTTAACAGAAAAGCACGCTTTACAAAAATATGCGGAACTCGTTAGATTATCAATCATCAGCGCGCGCGTGAACGGTGGAGCGCGCATCAAGCGAAATCGGCGCATTCCACCAACATCCGGGGCGTTGGAACAATGCGCGCACTACTAACGTCGTCAGAAATTCCGCACGCGAGCTTTCAGCTAGACTGCGAACGGCAAGTAAGGACGACCAACTTCCCCCTTGAGAGAGATTCGGCGAGTGCGTGCGTGTCATCCTACTGCGCACGCGCGGTTGTGCGCGTGTGCGTGCGTGCGCGTATGCGTGTGCGTGCGTACGTGTGCATGCGTGCGTGCGCGTGTGTGCGGGACGGATAGAGAGAGAGAAAGACAGCTGTTGGGGGGGGGGGGGGGGGAAGGTGCGTGCTTGCGCACCGTCAGCGTCCAGCAAGACGCGAACGATAATAATCATTAGAACTCGCGTTACGGCGCGTAATTGCACTCCAGCCGACTCATAGGCACGATGTAGTGACTCAACTTAGGAAAGTGAAATGAAATTCTAACCATTCTCAAGCTTTTCTTTTTTGTTTGCGATTCCACTTCCACTAATAGACATTATGCGCATTCCTGCGTGTGCGTTGGTACATACGGGTCATTCTGTGCACGTATGTCTTCTGCGTGAAAGCCACCAACATACATTTCAAGACTCCCACTTTAATAACGTTAATTTCGCGCAAATATCGCGCACAGTTCGCACGATGCCCATCTTCAGGCATCGCACATGAAATACAACTAGCGCATTACCGGGTTTCCCTACAGTTAATCCAGCTTTCAAATTCTATTGGGCTTTCTTTGGATTGCCTATGGCACGCGCAGCCAACTTATTGTTTCACAGGCGTTCGTCTCCTTGAAAGAAGACGACGTTTGTTAGCCAAGACCTTACGTCACTGTGGCGGAGGTGCCGCTCACAGTTGCTGCCCCATTACCACGCGTGTCAAGCACACCCTGTGCGAAAGGGCGCCAAGAGCTCCGGTAAAACCCGGCGCTGTGCCAACAGCAAAGAATGCAACGGTGAGATGGCCACCTGGAACCGCAAGGGCACGCATTTTTGTGCCGATTTCATTGTTCGCTTATTTCTCTGAACCGGGAATCAACTCTCAGCGCTTCGTTTTCTTCATCCGATGTAAGATTACTATGCTGTAACACCTTATTCAGAACTAAACTGAAATATGCGTGCATTTTTTCGTATCCGTGCACTAAAGCTATTATCAATAGCCTTGAGGGAGTGCAGATAAAAGCGGTCAGATTTATACTTGACCAATTTTCAAGATCAGATTCCCCCACAGAACTAATGAAAATTAACCGTATTGAACCACTCTAGATAAGAAGACAGACGCAGAAACTGGAATTCCTTAAACTTCTTTACACTCACAATTTATCCCTAGACTCATTCGTGTACCTTTCGCAGCTGTTAACCCGAACCAAGCGTCACCGTAGACGAGATGCATTAACGCCTTACTTCGCGAGAATGAACACTTTTGAGTATTCCTTTTTTCCTCGCACTATAACCGAATGGAATTGTATCATCGAATTGACATCGCAATATTTATTATTACTGCTTTGTTTTGTAGTGTTTTGCCTAACATATTCCCCCTACTTCTGTAATATTACTGTTATTGTTTGGTTCTTTTTGTTGCTGTTTTTTTTTCAAACTTATTCATTGTATGTACCCTTTGCTGCCCTCCCTGCTTGGACTACGTGTCCGCAGTATTCAATAAACGGGTAAATAAAATAAATAAAAATTCGGTTACTGAGGTTATGCTACGTGGCATAACGTTTGAAAAACGTAACGCGAATCACAGTGCCAGTAAAAGGAAGCAGGAAACGGGTGTCAGTTGGAGTATCAATATAATCTGCGGTCCGGAAGAAAAAAAAACAATCTAGTTCATATTTTCAAGTACGCGTCCTTAAAATATAGGGTGCTACAAACGATTGGGTCCGTTGTGTTTAACGACAAAAAACACCAAGGAACAAATTACCCGCTTGCAATTTAAAGCCTCCACACAATTTAAAGCCTCCGACTTCAACAATATCGTTGTCTTTGTAAATGGCCTCTTTGTCAATTTATTTGTCAGATGTATTTGTCAATGGCCGACCAGTAGCCAACATAAACGAAGTCGATTGCTGTCTCATTGCACATGGGCCATCGAATATTGGCTCACTTTACAGCCGCTGTGAATCACTAGTAGAATTCATAACGAAAGAATTTCTGCGCAACTCACGTACTTCACACTAAGCCTGCTTAATCCGGCTGGCTTCTTTCCTAAACTTCGGCGCGTAAAATTCGGCAATCTTACGCGCCGAAACTGGGATATCGTCATAAGGCATGCTTGGGCATGCTGCAGTGGGTGACACCAATTTTTTTTTACCAATTGTGTCTTTGAGAGTGAACTTACGTCTAGATCAAATTTTTTTGGGCATAAAACACAAAAGTGTTTTATGCCGGGGTCCACCAAGACTTTCCTGACGTCATTTCCGTCACGGATGTGATGTCGGTAAAATGTAAACGAACAAATGACAAACGCGGAAGAAAACGTTTCCTTGATTTGGATGGCCTGTGAGTCGAACCCACGACCTCTCGGTCGTGGGTTCATGTTATACATATTCCTATTACGGAAGGATCAACCTTTTTTTTTCACCCCTATAAAGATGCGGCTTTAGGAAGCACGGTACTGTTTACAATTGCGTTGTTTTGCTTCGGACACGTTACAGCTTTCACCGTAGTTTCTGAACTCACTCTTCTTAGCTCCTAGAAACGTTCCGCACGAACTGCAACTCTTCCGGCACGCATAGCAAGTTCAGTATTTCCCGAAAACATGTTTTCCGCTGTTTACTACGCGTTCAAACACGACGATCAAAGAACGGCAGACCGGCAGCAGGAACTTCTTTCCCGGATCCTCAAAAACACCGGTATCGCTATCTGAGCCATATAAAGACGCGTTCCTTTTGTACTCGCGAGGAGATACAAAATAGCAGCGACAACGAAACACGCGAAAGTGAACGCTTTTCACCGGCCTTACGATTTGTTCAGTATTCGATGGCTCTCGTACTTCGATTGTCCGGCGAACGAACGGCCGGATTGTGAGTGACCAGCCATCCTCCTTCACAGAAGCGGCTCGGCTCTCGGGAGTTTCGAATGCATCAAAACACGTCGTACATGCATCGAGCTCTGGAGTGCCACACACACTCCGGTCACGCGCGCGGGCGCTGAAAGATTAAAGTGCCGGCCGCGAGTGGCCCAGCGCCTCTTCGCGATAAAGAGAAAAAATAAGTACTCGAACAGAACAGGCGTAAAGGGACGCCGCTACACAAAAGCGAGAAAGGTGCATTCTGAAGGGTGCAGCGCGCATGCAACGCCAGCCACGCGTCGTGTTTGCTGGTGTTGTGAGTTGGACAGAGATAACACACGTATACTGCAATGCGAGGGTGTGTATTTTTTTCAGTTTCTATTTATTATTTCTCCCAAAGCTAGCATGCGTTGAAGAAGTGCTTTTGGATCTGGATAGCAAGAATTTTTTGTTGACGTCATTTCAAGATGTCGCGAGTTCTGCCCAACTTTCTTTTATAAACCGGAAAGTAAAACCTATGTACTGATCTTGAGAGTCCACATCAACGTACAGTCACGTGTAAAAGTTTAGAGACCACTCATACCAGACGCAAAGATTGTTTACCCATGCCAGAGCATGCAGGCTTATGCCGTCAAGTGGTACCACGCTCGCGAAACTTGTTCAACGAACGAGCTTCATTAGAATTAACGCAGAGTACGCGTTTCAACAAGCTGTAGTTATTTATTTATGATGGAAGTCTTTAAACATGTATTCCAGGGTTCCTGCTCGCACATGAACAGCAACTTTGGTACACATATAGAATTACTTCGCGAAAAACGCGGACGAATAAAGGCGAGTACTCATACTATCGGTCGGGAGTATCAACGACGCTGTAGCTGTTGTTGTGTTGTTCCTCTACTGTACAAGTCTTGAAGCGTCTCGCTCTTGCTACACGCCACTCGATGTCAAAGTACTTACTAAGTTTTTTGTGTTATTTCGTCCGGTCGTTCTTGTTAAAGCGCTATGTGCGAGTCTCGTTCTCACTTTCAAAGCTGTTTACCGCAGCACTGAACTAAGATTTAGCATTGTTCATCAGAAAAGTCGTTCACACCCGCTGTGGTTCACTGCTCAAGAACCGGTGTAACACTTCAATCTACAATAAGACATAAGCTTCAAGGACTGACATAGAAGCACTATAAGTCGAAAGCTGCTCGAGTGAGCATCTTTGTTCTAGTATACATAAAGGGCAGCTCTGTCTTCTTTTTATACTTATTCAACACACTTTATTACATGCTACGCAGTTTCATGCTCCTGTCAGTATTGGTTATTTTAATAATGGCATGTTTTTTCTTAACTAAATTTGAGTTAACCCATTCGTTCTCACGCCATATGAAGGCGCTTTTCTCTTTGTACAGGCGTGCGCTTGTCTGAATTGCCCTGGAGATCGTTTTTGACGCAAGACCGAGAAAATGTCACATTCAAAGGAAGGCTTCCCTTGGCAACAACTTCGATTCGCAAAGCCATGTATGAAAAAAAAGCCCTTAGGAATAAGTTGCCTACTTTTTATCAAATCTTGCCGTATTTATTAATTGACATTCGAAATTTTAATGAACGTAGAATGCTATATTGCGTGCAACTGGTAAACATGAAGAAAAATGTTCATTTGAATTAGGACAATACTGGAAGGGCTTTTCTCATGAATTGCAAAAGAACTGTAGCTTTAAGCAGGGCATGGTTATTACGACAATTATAATCGATCACGCGGTAATGCTATCTATCTATCTATCTATCTATCTATCTATCTATCTATCTATCTATCTATCTATCTATCTATCTATCTATCTATCTATCTATCTATCTATCTATCTATCTATCTATCTATCTATCTATCTATCTATCTATCTATCTATCTATCTATCTATCTATCTATCTATCTATCTATCTATCTATCTATCTATCTATCTATCTATCTATCTATCTATCTATCTATCTATCTATCTATCTATCTATCTATCTATCTAATCTGTGTAAAGTATTTCTGTATACGGCAGTCGTGGCCAGTAATAGAACCCGCAACTTCTTACGCGACATAGTTAACGCAATACCTGCCGAGCTACTGCGGTGTGTGTCGAGCGTAACGTTTCTCATCAGGCTAAAGCTTTGCGCTTTTAACCCTCGAATTCACTCGCTCCACATTTCCTTGATCCATGGGCGCACGTCTACTCTATCGTTCATTGCGCAATATCGAGAAATCCATCCCACTTCCACGGAACCGCAGAAAAGAAGCCAGGGAAACTTCTGACGCGCTCTCCCGGCACACGTCTCGGCACTATCCATCATCGCGGTCGCCATCCATCAACTCCGACTCGTAAAGCCGCGCTGCCTAACGTCGGGGTGCAAAGACAACGGGAGTAGAGCACGTTTGCGACAGCCGGGCTTCAAGCCCGCTCGCGAAGGCACGCAGCGTCGGTAGCTTTATCGCTTTCTTGGTCTCTCTGATGTTGCTACTCGCTATAAATAATTTACCTCACTAATGGTAGCGAGCGAAGGCCCGATATCGCTTCCTGGCTCGGCTTGGCTTGTATTTCGGCCTAAGTGCACTTTTTGTGTTAAAAGTTACTCGCCTAATCTCTGAGACGGCAACGTACGCGCTAATTTCGCGGCCTCTGCAACTGCGCCTAGACTGCTTACTATTCAGGCCGGGTATCGCACCGGGCAGCTAGGAGTACTCAATGACCGCCAACTTCTGCCAGTAATCCGATTAAAGGGTAACGCAATAGAATAAGGAATCTGTCTCTCACAACTATTTCCTTCCAGTAAGTAATAAAAGTACGCGTCTTAAAAACTTATTATTACGTTTTTCGGGACTTGCGCGTCAATATTCTGGCCGGCTGTCGTCGTACGACAGCCGGCTTCTGGCCAACCGCGTAAACCGAAACCGCACTTTCGAAAAACGAACAAAGAGCGAACGTGCCTACAAGATTTCATCGAGATTCTTGAGAACTGTGCGCCTCACTTTTGGTATTCATTCAAAACCACTCGTCAGCTAGGCCAGCACATTTTTCTCTGGCCCACTATGCACACGTACTGCGCAGGCATCTGCATCCTGAGCGCATCGAAGCAACTGCAGTTCAATTATATAGGTCCTCCGTGTTACACGGGCAACAATTTACTTAACCGATTGCGTCAAATGTGACATCCACATCATATCACACACACGCACATGCATGAACATGCCGACGTTTCAACAGTACATGCAGTAGCGCCAGAATTTTTTTCCCCGTAGATTTAGCATGATACTACGCCTTGCAGCAGCCAAGACAAGCACAAATTGCAGACGAACCTTATTCACTAGACTGGGGCGTTAGACCAGGCGTATAATTCGCTTCGGCCGAACGAGCGACTCCTACATTACGCCCGTAGAAAGTAAAGCAATAAATACTGATGGAACAGGCGGCAAAAGGGTTGGAGGGGTAAGCACAATTCAGGAAGGGTGGTATACACCCTAGTATTGGACGCACCGCGCCGCATTAGGGGCTCGGGATGCACGGCCTAGCGAGCGCTCGCATAAACTATTCATCGGCGCGTGTGTTCGAGGGATTCTTGTTTTCCTTTATGCTGTACTTTACTTTTCATTCAATCCTGATCCCACAAGGCGCACGCTCCAAAGCGAACCTGGCACACATTTGCTCCGTTTTGAAATATTCAAAAGGCCAGGAAGGAGGGCGGATAGGAATGCCGACTGCAATACGCGGTAAATAAGAAGGCCGGTATGCGCCTATGGATCGCGGGAGATTGACATTCGGCGCATCCTGGCTGAAAAAGTAAATGAAAGTGCACTTGAAAAAAAAAATAAACTCACGCGGTCTCTTACGAATTTGCCCAAGATGACTAGAAGGCGAACGCCATCTTCTTTCCTTTCTCAGTCAATTGTATTGACGCCCCCCCCCCCCCCCGCCCGAAAGCTTTCTGCACTCAACGTGGTTTCCCGCTGCCTCCGGGATCGGAGGCATTGGAAGCTTTTTGCACCTCACGTGGTTGGTTTTGCAGTGCGCCTCCGTGATCGGCCCACTTTTGACGAAGCGACGGTTTCATGTGATGACGTCGTCATGTGACGTCGGGTTATGTGACGTCACGGTTACGTCTTAATGACGTCGTATATTTTGGCGGCATGTGACTTCATCACATGATGATTTTTTTGCAGCACTCGAGTTGACGCCGAAGGTCACTTTTCGAGTTTGATGGAGGCGCTTGAGGCTTGATGATTAATAGGGAAAAAGGTCACGAGGGAACGTATAGAAGCATGCAGGAACCTAGTCTGAAATCGAAGGAGGGTGGTCGAAATAGGAAGCGTGCCAGGCATTAAACATTTCAAATGGTGAAATATGTCGATTACGCTAAGGTGTACCTAACAGACTTCACGTGAAAAACGTAGATGGCAGAAAAATTTCCTTTCGGCGACCTTTAAGCAAAGACACACACGGACAAGAAAGGCCAGCCCGCTCTGAGAACTTGTGCGCGTGAAAACGGTCCGAACAAGCAAAAGTAACTTGACGTCTGTGACAACATTATGACGATTTGCATTCCAATCCACTGACATTCGACATCCCCCTGCCACCCTCTCCCCCCACAAGTTTCTATTCTTATCGGTATAAACAACCCCCAAACCTGCAAACCCCGCGACATTTGTGTCTGACATCGCAGCCACGCCAGTCGCGACCTGAGCGCAATTTAACACATCCTGTCTGCGATTTCCGGAGCGTCTGCAGTGTAAGCGTCTTCTTCCTTCAGCTCTCTCAGTATGGTACGTGCAACACTCCACAAGCGCTGTGGCGCCGCGGCGGCTCGTGTTCATTTGTACATTAATGGCCAGCAGCTGTGGAACGCGAAGGCGAGAGAAATATGTCGTTACGCAACACACGTCGTTCCTGGCAGCCGTTCCCCAGCGAGCGACACACACCCCATCCAATTCCCTGTCGCACCTCCCGCGGAGTGGAAAGCGTCGGCTTTAAAAGTCGACAGACGGACCGGATCAGACTGTCGGGCTCGTTAGATTTCACGGGTCTTTCCGGTCTCCCCTCTCAGCTTAGCCACGCTCCCCCCAAACGTCGCGAGCCAGCTCGAAGCGCGTACACTCTCCTCCTCAGTTTATATCATCTCGTGTCGTTTAAACCCTTAACACCCAAACAAAGTTCCACATTTAGTAGGATTAAAATCTTGTTCACTTTTATTCTGTGTCACGAACGGTATATCGAGATAAAAATAAAAAAAACAATGAAACGTTATTAGAGTTGCGACGTGAATATTACGCTTAATAACTAATCAGCAATTCGTCAGCTGAGCTGTCCACAAATGAGAACTCTATACAGCTTATCAAAAGTGCCACTTTACGGGCCACTATTCGGGTAGGGTATCCAATCGGAAGTTTTTCGGGTTAACCTCGCTGCCTTCTCTATTTCTGTTTTCTTGCTTTCTTCCTTCCTTACGAGCCACGCTTACGTTTACCGCGCATAAATCCGAATTTAGAGGTATAAGAACGGCGCAGCATACACGAGACACTGGGCACCACAGGGTTAGCCTCTCCCTTTCCTAACATCACAGACGCAGAGCCGTGCTCTCTACAGGGGCTGCAGAGGCAGAGCCTCGTCCTCACTGCATTAAATCACTCCCCCACCGGTTCGCAAATTTAACCTCCCAGCCTTATCTGACTACCTCGTCTCGAAAGCCTACGCTCCTTTTATTTTTATTTTTTTTGCTATTCTTTCTTTGTTTTACTCCGGCGCCTGGCCGGTATCTTCTCGTTCCGGTGGATGCTCCTGCTAATTGTTAAAACGCTCCTTCCCTCGAGTGTCCTTTTGTTTTGTTTTGTTTTTTCTTTTTTTTTTGTTTCTTATGCTGAAGGCTACACTGCAGTCCCGGCCTTCTATGAGGAATGTTATACAGCGGAAGCGTCGTCAGTGGAGTCTAATATGTCCCTTCCCCACCCCTTTTCATTCTCCCACTGAGGCTTTTCAGGGTCACCTCAGGTTCCTCGAAGCGCGGCCTTGGCAGCCGCGAGGATTCTCTCGGGGGTCGGTCGGCTGCAGACGCCGGATTCCTGTCTGCAATGCAAGGTCGACTTTTGGCGTTCTGGTTTTAGAACCGACGCTTGAGATTGTGGCGGGGGACACTCACGAGGTATGAACAAAAACGTTTATCTCCTTGAGTGCGGCGCTCGTGGCAGTAAACAAGAGTGCGACCGTGGATGGGGACGAGTTGCGGCGAAATCAATTATTATTTAATGCGTTAAATATTTGGATAATTTAAGACGTTGGATTGTTATAGTCGGCTTGCATATAGATGCCATTTGGACGACGCAATGATATGACATTAAAATGAAATTAAGAATAGTCATGTCAGTGTGAAGAAAAGAAAAAAAACACACAAACAAAACTTTAAATGTTTTGGTGAGAATCCGTGCAAAACCATGTTTAACTAGATGTAAGCTCCTGCGGAGGGCACAAATTAGGCTTACGTCACAGCAGGAAATGGTGCCAGAGAACACCGAAGAGAAGAAAAGGCAGACGGGCACAATCACTTATAAAAGCTAACCAGCCTACCAAGACGTTTTGACCTGATAGTGATCATTTTTGATTCAGTCGTCAATATTACTTTGCCAAAATCAAACGCGTGCAAGCTCGGAAAGAACGAACTAAGCCAGCCTTATATACACTTTTGTCGCGTACGTTTATGTAATACATTTAGTGTGGAGCGCGTAAAGCGCGTAGCAGGCATCGCTTAGTTTTATGATAGCGACATGACGCCCTCTGGCGGATTATCGAAGATCTTACGCCACGCGTTGCTGCTTCCATCGTTTTGTTCTTACACATTATGAACCTTATCCTTGCTATAAGTTAATGTACTTAGATTTCAAGGTGAAATAACACTGAATCATTGCTATAGTGGACGCTTAAGCCTCCGCTAATCTTCATTTATATGTCCATAGCAAACTGTTAAGATAAGCACTCCCATTTCACCACCCACACCTCTTTTTCGAAGCAACTTTCCTAAACCTTCTCGAATTCAATATTTTAGAGTTTCGCAGAATAAAGCTGCGGTAGCTAGAACTACCTTTGTTCTACCTGGACACGAATACCGCGTACGGTATCGTTTCTCCGTCCAGTGGTGATTTATTCTTTATCTCTGTATTAACATACAATAGTTCGTATTCACGAGAAAAACTCACGTCCAAATTGCTCGAGAGAAAGAATTTCAACCAATTGTCATGTCGGGCATGGCATTCGAGATACCTGCTCACCAATGGCAAAGAGAAGTTACAGGCTAAAATCCTCTCCTGTCCAATCCCGCATACACAGCGTATTGCTTGAATGGCAAAACCGTCGTGGCATTGCTACAGACGGGAAGACCTTCACGGATATGCATATACAACTCAATTTCAGGAGCGCAGCGCCATGCAATCAGTGGCAGCGGTCGTGGGGACCATAAAATATGAGCCTGCCACTGAGCATCATCGAACGCAACGCGACATTTTGCTCCCGGGGTTTCAAAAAAAAAGAGTTGACGCGTGCCTCCCTACTTCGAGACAGGTAAGAAAATTGGGTCATCCGGTGTATACTGCACGTAAAGCAATCGAGCAAAGAAAAAGAAAGAAAGAGAAACCAAAGTTGATTGAAACGGACCTGATTGGCTGTCGGTGCAGTGGTGTACTGTCTCCTCAAACTCGCATTCCGATGTGCCGCAGCAATATGAGAGATGGAAGAAGAAAAAAAGTACGTAACGGGATACGCCGGAAGAAACCGAGTCCCCGCAGACCCACAGTCACGGAAGCGGAAACGTCGGTGTAGTGAGTTTCCGGTTTGTTGCCCGACGCCCCGTGTACGCTAGGCCGGCTATATCCCGGCTACGTGTGTACGTATATGCTACCCCCCCCCCCCTCATATCTCATCCGAGAGCAATTTCCTCTGGCTTGACCTGCTGACCCTTAACCTTATTTGATTTTTTGTTTATCTTGGTCGCCTACTCAGCTTGACTAGAACTCTCTCCTTTTCTCGTATTTTGGTTTTGTTTGTGCGTTTTTGTCAGATTTCTATTCGTAATCGTCGCCGGTGTCTTCGCTCTTGTTCATGTTCTATTTGTTCACGTAGTTGCCCATTTTTTCATGTACTTGTTTTTGTGTCGGCGTGCTTCATCATGTACCTTGTACTTTTCAGAAGAGCTTGTGTAGGGGCTAGTTGGAACATACTCGGTGAACATACTGGGTTTCCCACCCCCTTTTTAGTATCTTCGTTTCATTAAATCAGCTGTTAGGTGCGCTTCGTCTCTGTCGTCCCTGTTTTCTGTCTTTTGAACATAGCAGAGCTGCCTTTATCACCTTGTACTTTTCCTTTACTTTGTTCATGGAATACGTAGTATACGGCAGTATGTTCATGAACTTAATCGTACGTCCGCACGTTTTTTTTTTTTTTCGTGAAATGTTGTGGCTGCTTATTCGCCTATCGTTCGTCTGTTCGTGTACTAGCTCGTGTTCTTGTACTTTTCTGTCTATTTGCATGTCCGTCTGCTTCCTTGCGTAAAACAGTACTCCTGTTTGTAAATGCACTAAGTAGTCTGCACTTATGACGCTACCCACCACGTTGGTGTAGTTGTTACGGTGCTCGACTGCTGACCCGCAGGTCGCGGGATCGAATCCCGGCCGCGGCGGTCGCAATTTCGATGGACACAATATGCTAGAGGCCCGTGTACTTAGATTTAGGTGCAGGCCAAAGAACACCAGATTGTCTAAATTTCTGCAGCCCTCCGCTACGCCGTCCCTCATTGTCATATCGTGGTTTTGGGACGTAAAACCTCACAAATTATTCTTAAGTTATGATGTTCCTTCGTGAACTCCTGCCGCTGTTATTTCGTGTTCTCATCCGTCAGTTGATATCCTTATTCGCGCTCAAGTACGTCCTCTTATTTATGTACCCGTTTGCAGTCTGTGTTCATACGTTTCCTGACATGTATGTCTAAGCGTTTGCTGTAGTGTGTTTGATTACTCGACTCGATTGCTTCTCTCGTCGTGCCCTCTAGTTTCGAGGCCGTTACTCGCATCGATCAACTCGCGTCGGATAGCAAAGGGTCTCGAGGGGGTACTTCAATTTTTCTTCCCGCTCTTGAAGCAGAGATTTCTTTTTTTCCCGGGAGAAACGGCAAGCCGCTGCCGGACGCTTGCATCCTTAGCCGCCTCGTAAATAAAGGAGCGAACGACCAGCATGGAACGAAATAGATTGAGCTCTTTTTTAATGTTTTGGCGGGGGCAATTTTGGGGTCACTTTGTAAAGCGTTCGCGAGACATTAACGGTTAATGTCAAGCTAGAAAAAGTGAAATATGTCTCGCGCCGGGAAACCTGGGGGACTAATATGTTCTGACTAATGATCTGGCAAATATGAGAAAAAATGAAAGCACCAAGAAGTGTTCCTTCGCTTATTGTATGCTTCCGTTTTTTCTATACGTTCTCCTACAGTCATATCTCTTCTTTTACGAAAAGAAGCCGTTAAGATCATTTGCCTTCAAGACAAATAAACTGACAAACTGCGAGCCAGAAACTGCGCTTAAGTACGCGCTTGGTTTTTAGCAAAAACCACTGCGAATTCCGGGCATGATGGACGTCGACCATTCCTCTCTCTCGAAGTCCGTGTTTCGAGCGCGAAGTTATGTAGGTTCCTGCCTCCGACAAATGTTTACGCAGCGCGTTTTAAAAGCGCACCTGTGATTGTTTTAGAAACGAGAAATTTATGAGGCAGGCTGACCACTCTGTCCAAGATAATTTCTCAGACTACACCGTTTTCCTCGATTGTATTTCTTATTTTTATTTTAAATGTCATGACAACGTTGCACAGTGTGGCGCTGCAAACTAGATTATATTTTTGGGTAATATTTATACCACTCATTTGCTACCTCATTTTATTTGGAATCACCAAAGTGAGCGCACACTTATCTGCGAATGTTTTCAAGTTCTTAAACGCCTGATACTACGAAAAATTTCACCGATAGTAACGCGAAATTACCGACAGTTGCTGCACTGTCGAATTATCAATACTATAAAGATTATTAACAGTACTATCGATCAAGCAGAGCTCCAATATACGAAATTAAAACGCCTTAGTTTAAGAAAAGGCCCTCGAAGTTTACGGTTTACACAAACAAACCGCGTCCCATTGTTAAGCCTGAAGCCCGTCGAGTTCAAAAGTATTCGTTCTAATAGAGCCCGCGAATGCCCAGCACACACAAGTGTGATGCACACCGACGATGCTCCGACTCAGCACTCCTCACAACTCCACTGTCATCAAAGAAGGGTCGTAAATTTATTTTTATACAAATAATTAAGCAACAGTGCAGCCATCCATAGCAAATGACGACGACTGCCCCATCTATGTTTATTTCAATTCAAAACTACATATTTGAGGTCATCCTTCTTGTCCCAGTGAACCGAAGTTAAATTGAAATAAAAATGAAACGACGCTGATTAAGCACGAAATCGAAGATACGAAAGCCCTCACTACCAGAGAAAGCTACACTATATTTAAAAAAACACACAACATATTTGAATTAGTGATGAATGAAGAAGGGTTCCGGCAGACTTGATGCCTTCTGGTAGTATGCGAGGGCTTATTGGTCACCTGGCGCTCGTTAAAGGATCACGTGCTAGTGACGTCAGCTGGCAAAGAAAGGGTGTTCCACACTAGCCATTATGGCTACGAGTGGCGCTGACTAACACTCCCAGGGTTTGCATGCACGTAAATACCCGATAAAGTCGACGACTGGCCGACTATCCCTGTAGCTCAGTTGGTAAGAGCATCGGGCGCGTAATCCGAAGGTCGCGGGTTCGGTCCCTGCCGGCAGCAAGTTGTCTCTTCGTCCACTTTACTTTCTTCACATCTACATCGCAATTACTACAATGCACTTAAAACAACACAGTTAACGTTCCCTATACCTTCCTTGGTGACAATAGCTGCTGGTTTTTATTAAGGTTCAATTAGTGATGCGTTTTAAGAGCGTTGTGCGCCTGTGTGTGGAATAATTGTTAAACACTGAAACACTCGTTCACATTGCCATACAAACGATGCTCTCATTCGCGGCCAACCCTGCTTGTTATTATAAGGGCTTCTCTTTTGCAATTAATTTTTTCGTCAGGTAATACACCCGTATACGTAAACAGCTAAATGCCACACGGTACCTGTTTTTGTATAATGGCTTCTTCAATGTACTCTAGTGCTTAACAGAAAAGTACGCTTTACAAAACTATATTGCGACTTCTTATACTGTGGGCGTCACATTACTGAGCTTGAACGCACGTTCGATTCCCAAGGCTAAGCAAAATAAGCGACTTCATGTGACTTCCCGGGTGTGTGAATAAAGTGCAATCAACTCAGTACTCAACGCTCAGTAACAGAGAAGTACCGAACGGTGGTTTGCGGAGGGCTACTAGTAAGAGTAATCTGCTTTTTTTGCTCGAGAAAGTCTGAGTGAGTGAGTGAGTGAGTGAGTGAGTGAGTGAGTGAGTGAGTGAGTGAGTGAGTGAGTGAGTGAGTGAGTGAGTGAGTGAGTGAGTGAGTGAGTGAGTGAGTGAGTGAGTGAGTGAGTGAGTGAGTGAGTGAGTGAGTGAGTGAGTGAGTGAGTGAGTGAGTGAGTGAGTATGAGTGAGTATGAGTGAGTGAGTGAGTGAGTGAGTGAGTGAGTGAGTGAGTGAGTGAGTGAGTGAGTGAGTGAGTGAGTGAGTGAGTGAGTGAGTGAGTGAGTGAGTGAGTGAGTGAGTGAGTGAGTGAGTGAGTGAGTGAGTCAGTCAGTCAGTCAGTCAGTCAGTCAGTCAGTCAGTCAGTCAGTTGTAGCAACCGCGTTTGTTTCATTTAAGCCAACGCATTTTAATAAAATTGTTGATAATCACATAATGTCAAGGAACGAGACCGCTGAATGCCATAAGGTTAAGTGCCTGTTAAGTGGACTTCCATTGAAAGCTCTAACACTTAAGAAATTACGCATTACGGACATATAGGGCAATTTTGTTAAAGCGGAATCGCCAGGTTATTTAACTTGATAGAGCGAACGAGTGGCAAGGCTAATGCTGAAGAGTCTAATGTCACGAATTGATTGCGTACCCCTAGTTTTGCCTTCAGAAAAGACGCATAAGAGTAGTCCGCGATAACCCTCCTGATGTAGCCGTCGATTTGTGAATCATTTAGTCGAGTGTACTTAATGGTTCACGCTTCAAGAGCGACTACCATATTACACACAATAAATTAATCGAAAACTTAACACACTGAACACTTGGTACTACTCAAGCACTAGTCGTGAGTAGCTTCTTTTTACAACAATACTGAACAACGGTAAGAAAAATAAAGCAGGCACGTGCAATTAAACTTGCAGGGCACTCCGTTTGTTCCTGAAACCGTCTCCACTGTAAAAAGTGCTTCGCGTGAAGTCGCACTAGAACTGCCCAGCCGCCAGCAAAATCATGAAACCGTAGCGCTTACTACGCGGATTCCCCACAACTCTCATTGAACGCTGGGTGATTCCCTTCTTGCCAGCTCAAACACAAATGCGAATATCCGGGCGTCTGACGCAGTACACTCCCATGGGAAGATCTACCCACTTCTCCCAAACTTCGAAACGCATTTCTTTGCTTTCGTTCACACTTCTTTGTTTCTTTTTTTTTCATCCACCCCGTCCATCCTAATTTCCTCCTTTAACCCAACGGCAGGACGGGGCAGTGCTGGAGAGAGCGTTCGACTTTCGCGAAGTTTCTCTAGAACACTATCGCGCGAGGAGCCTCATATTAGTTTGCCCTAAACGCCAGGAAAAGTTTTTCCCCATATATTGAAAGCGGTGTTCCCTGTTGCGATCATTTTGCCTCTAGAAGCCAGAGGAGTATGGCTTGTACAGTAGGTGCGGCCGCTACTAACGCCATCACTACACCGAAAGCCAAATAACGGCGTCCCGTCGTCGCGCGCCCTAAGTCAACAACCAAGCGATGAAGTCGCGATGGGCCTGTGTTCTCGAGTCGCGTGGCGAGGCTGCGATGTTGGGCGTTTGGGAACCACCCCGTTTCTCTTCTTTTTTGGTACTGTGCAGCGATATTGAACGCTGGACGGGAAGTCATCGGCTGGCTATTACAATGCCCGCAGGGAAAACCTTCTCACCACGTAATCAGCACGCCATCCTAATCATTTCCTATATTTGCGACTCCTGCTGAAGCAACCGTGTCAGCGTACACAGTTTTGGGCATTAAAGCGTAAGTTGAAGCAAAACCTACAGATGTATGGAAAGGGAGTCTTATTAGGAAGAAAGCCTTAGACGCCTCATCAAATGCGAAAATTGACCGTCGGCGTAGGCTTAGTCTTCAAGATTTCGCGAGACCTGACAATACATCCCGAGCCCGGCGTCGTCGTTAACACGAATGATAAAAAAAAATAGTAGTAAAAGTCGCTCAATAAAATGGGGGACGCTTAAGCTTCGCCTTTAAGAGTTGAGCGTGATAGCGATATCTGGCCCCATCCTCATCGCGCTATGTTTCTGTTGTCATGGTGTTCAGTCGCCCAGCCAGCCAGACGCACACACACACACACGAACACGCACACACACGGCATACCTATAATAAGGGTAAAGGATTCCGCCCTCTTCAACAGCACTTTTATGACAAGAGTGCACTCCCTACGTGTGTGTAAGAGAATGCGCGCACTAATGTGTATGCCTTTTGCAATGGGTGCCATGTTTTAAACCAGCAGCAATTACGCGCGTGATACTTTTTCGAGGTTGCGATGAACCCACTACGTGTCAATACATTGGCTGAGACGAAAAAGAAGATGGCTTTCGCTTTCGAGTCGTCTTAAATTACGGAATAAGGGGATCCTGTGAGCCTTTGCACCTCAACAGTTTGGGGGGATGTGACCCCAGCACAAACCTCACGTATGACGTCAAAGCACCGCCGCACAATTCGAATACAAGGCAACGTTCGGCTTGGCGTTGCATAAGTATCGCCATTTTGCTGGCGTGAGTAGTTGTCCCGTGTCACTGGGTGGCCAGCAAACCTACGCCGTGTTGCTTTGCGGTACTCAATACGTTAAGCCGCCGTTCGTTTTCGCGAATACGCCGAACTGGTGCTTCGCTGAAGCTCTTTTGCCGGCGTTGCGACGACAGTCGAGGCGCGTGGAACGAAGCACGTGGCATGGCCGTGGCTGAGTTTGAAGGTCATATTCACGAAACGAGGCATTTTCTGGGTTTGCGCCTGGTGGAGTGAAGCGATCGCTTTAACGAACGCGACGATATAAGAGAAGTTGGCACGTGTGCGACACGTGATCAAATTCAGAAGAATTCTTAAAGGGGCCCTCCAACACTTTTTTTGAAGCGCTGCCGAACGCATCAACGCGTAGTTGAACTGAGCGGAGTTAAGTGAGTTGAACGAGCAGATGAGCGCAGGCCTATGATTGGATAAATGTAACGTTAGAAGTAATAACGGCGTTGCATCACAAAAGGGGTTATTATTGGGTTTAGTTTTTCTTTAGCATGCTTCTTTCACTGAACACAAACTAGACGAACGATCTTAGACTTTTTCAGCTTTAAAACTGCAGCGCCCGGCAAAGAATGCACCGAACGCCACTGCGCTGGAGGAAACGCGCTGGGGACGCTCCAGGCGCCGTTGTTTGAAGAAACTGAAGGGAAAAAAATGTAAGAGCGTTGATATGGACGCCGTCGCAACAAGAAAGATGACCAAAGCTACAAAACATGATAGAGACGTTCGCGATCTGCCTCGTTTCGCACGTGCAGTTCCCTCTTAATGCAACACATTGTTTGTTACTATCGCAACTGCGTCATCATTATGATGGAAAGAACGGGCAACATTGAATACAAGCTTCCCGTGCGTAGGATCTTTCAGTTCATTTTATTGGGGCGCCATCAAACATCACAGCGAAACGTGGTCAGGTGACCCCGCGAAAATCGAGTTGAGGGTAGGCCTCCATTTTATTGTATTTTGAGTGTTCTAGACTGAATAACTTCGGACTGCGTGCGCCTCTCGCTGCCATTCTTGCTGCAATAATCTCTTCAGCCTTCAGTCTACGCAACCAGAAAGATGCAAAACAATGAGGTCTGGAAAAGTGTTAAAGGGCCCCTCACCAGGTTTGACAATTTTGAGCTAACGAGCGCAATGCATACACTGGGCGCTGACGATCACGTCTGCCAAAATTTGCAACGCTACGCGCCGCGGAAATGGGTCAAATTTCAAGGTGAACGCTGCTTGCCCTTGCTCTCGCGGGCGCGCGCTTTAGAGAATGAGGGGATGACGTACATGAGAAAATGGCCCTACGTAGATGGTAGTGCTGTGACGTCGCTCCTCTACGAAGACGACTGTACTCTGACGTCGCCAACAGTAGCACGTGATACTGCGATAATTATTTGACACTACATGTGTAGTTTGTGTAATGTGTTGCTTGAATAGATTAATAAAACTTGAGAGAAATAATGAGACACACAGAGGGAATGTGTGCGTCTTTTTCATTTTTTTTTTCATGAATTGCAGCGAGATGCGGGGCTAATGTGCCTCCCTTTCCCATGCGTTCGTGTCCCCGCGGTTAGCGCTTCGAGCAGACGCCAGCCCTGGAAACGAAAGTAATGTTCTGGCGCGTTCGAGCACTCATTATGCTCATTTATTCTACCGCGTCCAAGTAAACGTTAATGCGGCACTGGCTCATGATACCGCCACTCTCGTGCCCGTACAAATGTCTCAACTTTCATGCCCGTCCCGCAGAAACAGGCAGTACACCACAGAGAACGCCGACAAAACGCCCACGGCCGCTGCATAAAAAAAAAAGGTAGCGGCCGTGCAACGCCGCTCGCGTGCTCGGGCTGGCTCGGTCACGTCATGCGCACGTGAACATGCATGTGCACGACGTGTTCATGCGTATGTGTCAAGTGAAGAGGGCAGGGAAGGGATTTGGCTTGCTAAGGCTACACGGGACGAGTGGCAAGGGTTTGAAACTCGCCTCCTCGCATCATGGTTTCGCGCCGCTACAAATTATTGTTTTTTCCAGCTCGTAATGAACCGATTTGAAAAATTCTTGCGGCATACTGCTCTTATAGGCACCGTGCAGTCGAGTTCTCACGTGTGATTGCAGCGCCACAACGCACAGCCTAGCGGATAAAGAAAGCAACGTTGAGACGGCCCAGGGACAAAATCAAACGCGATGCGCGTCTCTCCGCCTATGCATGCGTGTGCAGACTGTGGCCGGGCCAGAAGGGGGGACGCGTGCGAGCGTCTGTTTTTTGCCTGCCCCTAGCGGCCAGTATAAGACAACTTGAGACGGCCCACACCGAGCAACGCAGCTCCCTCTGGCCAGTGGACGGTGCCTATTCGGCACACAACAACTTCCAGCGTCTAACTAAAATTTGCTGTGTGGCCTGGTGAGGGGCCCTTTAAGAGAGTCCCTTTAAGGTCCTATGTTTTCGAGTGTCCTTGAGTAACAATGGTATTAATCAAGCACGTCAGGTCTAACATTTCCAGAAAGAAAACGCTGAAGTTCTTTTGGACGTTTACTTGTAAAAAAAGCGGATTAAATTATTAAAAGAAGGCTGCCAACGATCGAATGCTTTGTAATGCTCGAATAGTTGGGCTTTTTGACAACAGTGTTCCTTAATGTTTTGTTAGAAATCCGCTGAGTAACCTGAACTAACCTGAATAACTAACCTGAACTAAGCTGAAGTAATCTGAACGCCGGCGACGCTTCTGAAATCCATGAGCAAGGTCTTTTTAAGTGCGAATGCACTTTATAAGCGACCCTGAATCCGCCGTCCCATAGCAACGGCGCGAGGAGCGGAGAGGAGCGTCTGTAGCAACGGCGCAGCGACGTCACGCCCCACGTGACTGCGCGCGCTCCGCCCTCCGCTCCGTGGCTGCGCGCGCCCCGCGCATTGCCTGTGGTGATGAAGGCCGGCGGCGAGACGCCGAACGAAAGCGTGCGAAGCGAGCCGAGCACCCCGAAGCCGATCTGGCGCGGGGACGCGCGATGCGTGAGCGAGCGCGGGCCCTCGAATTCGATCGGCCGGACGCGCGCTTCAAGCGAGACTTCCTGGACCGCAGCTTCGAATATAGCTGCGCGGTGTGCGATCGACTGTGGTTCGACAACAACCTGAGCCCCATCTCGGGCGTGCGCAACGCTGCCAACAAGTTCAACGCGTTGCGGGTTCTTTGGAACGAGTTCGGAAGACAGATCATCATCATCAGTAAAAGTGCTTTGCACTTAAAAACGGCCAGACCTCCGTGGGTCGGCTGGCGCGTGCTCTCTCGCTGCCGTCTCCTTCGCTCGGCTCTGCAGTTTAGTCGCGCGCGCCCCCTCATAGCATCACCCCGTGCTTCGCACTTCCTCATACTCCCCTTCGGGGAAATGCGGGTTTTTTTTCGATTCGTGCTTTCGAAAAGCACTGACTTTCAATAGTCTCCGTTGTTTCTCGCTGTATGTGAAAGCACACTGATGTGTAACAAGGACGGCCTACTGCTCTCTCATACCAGATGACACAAAGTACTCTAAATCGTCCACGTCTTGTACTAACCGAACAGTTGAACAGCTTGAACGTCTGCTGCTAAGACTCCAATAAGGACAGCTTAAAGCTTTTCCATACTAGAGCACACGTTGTTCCAAATCGTCTTTCTTTCTTCTAAGCGCTGTACGTCTCTTCCATCTTATATGAACATACGCAACGGCTCAGCGCTCCCCCGTAGCAGAGAACAGGGCACTCTAAGCCTCCAACTTTGTTATCTAAATACACAGTATTGCACTGTGATCTTTCTTTATAAGTGCAGGTGCATAGCGGGGCCGTATTCCGAGAGGATCGCATTCAGCGACTGTGTCGCTTTGCGTTGTGCTCGCGCCTACCAGTTACAACGAGTTTAACCGTTTAAAGCCAACAAAAACTCACAGGGTCCCTTATGCACTCACCTAAGGCGACTCCAAGGCGAAAGCCAAGCCATCTTCTGCTTCTTCTTTGCCGATGTAATGTTCCTGCCCCGCCAGCCTCCGAAAGCTTTCCCTACCTAACGTGGTTATCCGCTGCGTCCAGGATCGGAGGCACCTCACCAGGTTCTTCACTGCCTCCGTGATCGGCCCACCGTTGATGAAGCTACGATGTCATCTGATGACGCCATCATGTGACGTCATAATGACGTCACAAATGTCGGCGATATGTGACGTCACCACGTGATATGATTTTTTGCATCACTCGTGCTGACGCCGCGGACGCGGGACGCCAGTCAATTTTCGCTTTTGATGAGGCATCAAAGGCTTCCGCCTTTAAAAACATTCAGGCGAATTTTTCAGAATGGACCTATCGTACACGCGTACTTACAGCATTGTCACAAGAGCGGCTGACCAGCTTTGGCGAACAGCAGCCTGCTGTACCCGTTACCAAAAATGAGACACCAGCCAACGTTAACTAACAATTAACCAACATTAACCAACATTACCCGGTGATGTTATTATGCGATTAATTATGGTACATAGACTTCAGAGAAAGTATAAACGATTCTTTGTAAGTTATAATTAAGATGCATCCTTCCTCTTGACTATAGCTTTACTTGACAATTTGCCCTACCTTGCATCACTAAACCTTTCTTTATTGCGATAGCAGTTATATGGACACTTTCGACGGGATTTTGCCGTCGATGTCGCCGTCATGTTTCGTATAAAGTCCGTATTGATAACATCCCCCGCGCATCGTATGTTGTAGCCGCGGGTAAAAGCGCGCGAAAGCAGAGATCAAACGAAGCCAGCCCATTTTCGCCGCTCGGAGAGCGCATGCGATAACATCCCCCCCGCGTGTTGGACCTGCCATCGAATGCTCAAGCAGAGAGGAAACACCCCATCCGTCTTGAAAGAACATGAAGGGACGCGCGGAGGGGGATCTTGCTCGAGCAGCAATAGTGAACATTGATTCTAAGGGCGTGGTCGCGATCGCTGGCGCGCGCGCGCTATCTCGGCAGCCATCAGCAGGCGGCTCGTACACCCTTCTACGTACTGCGCTCTCAACGTGAAGAGACTGTGCGGAAAGAGCATCACTCCAACTGCATGACCCCATGAACGCATAGCGCAGAGGAGTCGTCGGGGACCCTAGGACGTACGTGCCCAAATCCCTTGGTCAAATGAAGTTTTACCTCCTCCTCCTCCTCCTCCTTCCTGGAGCGGCCGTATTCTCTTACACCAGCGTTTTGTGGAGTTACGCGATATCGAATCCAAAATAGTTACCTGCAAGCCTCACTTCGTATAACATTACAAATTGTTGCTATCACATTGATTGCTTCGCCCTTGCGGTGAAACTGTCATTTTTTTTCAAGCTTTAGCTAACTTCGGGGAGCGAACCGTAAGATGAAGAAGAGGACGAAGAGAGAGCGCGACGGCCGAGTTATTGCGTTGCACGCACTTAGGCGCAGCTGTGTCAGGTTCTAGGCGACGCGATATGCCATATAAGGTAGAGGCCATTCATGATGATGATAGTTCCTTGTCCAGGCGAGCCGGGGGTTTGCCCAGCCTAAACAGCTCCGTCGTTAAATGACACACGAGGTGGTATGGTATGCAGCGTATCCCGAAGCATTCTATACGTCGGCCGCCGAGGTCAGCTTTCGTAACGCTGCACCGTTTTCGCAAGGTGATGTAACCGGCTGGCCCTCCTACTCAGCGCGCGTTCTCATATGACTAACTTCTCCGAGTACACCTGAGTTTGTTGACTCGCTGGTTTCTTTCGGTAATTTTCAGTCCAGCAATTTTCGCTCTATAGGCGTCACAGGCCGGCACTCAGGGCGACAACTTTGGAGACGGTATGCGCGAGAAACTCATTATGTACGCTTCTATCTGGGGCGCCAACGCATGTTTTTATGCGTTGCGCGCAACGTGTTAGCGACCGTCCCGGTCTGTGTCTTCCGAAGTTGCGTGCACTGCGCTGCTCGGCATTTGACGGCCCAGGGTAAAACTGCAATTATCTTGATTGCTTATGAAGTTTTCGAGTGTCAATATCTCGCACAAGCATTCTGGCTGCAAAATTGCTTTTTAAACTCTCGAAAGATACTAAAGCAGAAGTTACTAACGGGCAGGTGAGCTGCACGTAATTTGATTGCGTAAAAGAGATTCATGTTTTTTTATTTGCTTCAGTACACTCTACGTTCTTTTCTTTCTTTACTTCTTCATTTTATTTCCGGGGTGACCTTTTTTTTCTTTTTTTTTTGGTGCAGCAGAACGCAGAGTAATGGAATGAACAAACTGATACTCCCTTCAACATCTTCCCAGCAAACAACTTAGAACAGAACAGACATTTATTGCCACAGAGATGTCTATAGCAGACGGTTGAATTCCGGAATGAAAAAAAAAGCAAAAGAAGGCCCCATTCCGAAACAAGAAAGAAAGCCTGTGCTTTGTCTTTCATTGGTTTCGTCGCTGCTTTTTTTTTTCCCTAGAAATGACGACATGACGTTTTCTCTTTACCATTTCTGAAATACATGCCATTCCTATCATCGGTCAGAACGTCCTTATATACGACTAATTAAACGTTTACAACGTCCAATCACGTGTATAATATTCAACCAACCGCCCTATCAATATTCGTGCTAACTGCTTTGTCAGTTATACCCCGGTCACACTGGCAAATTTAGTGTCATTTTGATAGAGTGCACTTACGCCACCAGAATGTCACTTTGGTGGCACGCTGCTACACGAGAAAGGGAAGTGTGCTTTGGAAATGATGGTAATGGCGATGGGTAATTAAGTAGTGCAGCAGATATTTGTTATTTCATGCGACGTTTCTTACGTAATAATGTGTTATAGCTATAAGCAGCCGTTAAAATAAACTTTAGGTAGAAACACAGCGGATGCGGCCATTGCACGGAGTGTGCTGGGCATGCCCCTGGCGGCCGTGGCTGTAAACTGCCTGATAACGAGAATAACAAAGTAGTTTTTAGTGGTATAGTATGTTTTAATGTATAACAATATTCCTAATAACGAAAACGATAGTTTAAAAAATACTATGAACTCAGCCTCGGATAATAACTTATCTGTTCTCGAGCCACTGCTATCGAGGTTAGACACTCCGCCTCGGCGAAGTGAGTTTGGCGAACGCACTCGCCGGCAAGTGCGCTTTGCAGCGAGTGTCACTAAACGTTCCCGTGTGACAGCGTGTGAATGACACTAGCGGCGAAGTGCACTCCCTCGAAGTGCACTTAAGCTGCCCTGTGTGACAGGGGTGTTACACATATCGTGGCTGCTTAGTGCCTACGGCGCTGCATCCCTGAGCACGAGTACAGGATTCCCGGCCGTGGCGGCTGTATTTCAATGATGGTAGGCGTCGTTGGCCTCTTTTATAAGTAAAAATACATTTCTATTGTGAATAGCTTCACCATTATTAAAACCTTAGGTTACTCTTGAGCTTCGCCTTCAAGAGTAGAACGCAATAGCATAATGGGGCCCCGTTGGCATCGCCTTCTCAGTAGCTAGCCTACCTTCGCTTCTAGGTAGACACCACAACCGTGGCGCAAAGAAAGGAGCATCTGTGCGCGTAACAATGGCTGCTTCCAACTATCCTAAATTGCCTACTGCAAGCACAGTTGCGAAGTGCCCACTACGCCATAATTCATCCTCTTGCCAATTGGCGAAGTACCGTGCACCACACGTCCGCAATGCAACACATGCATCTGCGCAGCTACACGGTTTGTTGATGATATTGCTGATGATTAATTATGTCTGAAAGCTTTATAATGGGTGGGCCTTTAAACCGACCACTCGTTGGGCAAGTGACACGGTGTGACGCCAGGAGCGACTCTACCCTTCTGCCACGCAACGCAACTACTGGCACTACATGCCAGTAGTACAGTTGATTTTTTTTCACACAGTTTCAAGCACTGGCGTGGCTCTGTGGTGGAACCAAGGAGGTTCTTGGGTGGGAACACCTGCTTTCCATGCAGAAGGCCTGGCTTCGATTCCACCTCGGTCCCAATATTTTTACTATTTGCTTCCGTCGCGATTTTTCGCTCCCAACCAACGATGCCGACGCCGGAATTTCTGCGAAACGAGCTCTTTCACGCTATCGCGCTAACAAAGATGAGCCTTCAGGGCAAAATCCTATGTTTCATCGCCGTGCCAGCGTCATGCACGAGCTGCACGTAATTATCGCCAGAGGGACCACGATGAATGTTTGCTCTGTCAACAGCTGCCTTCCTGGGGGGGGGGGGGGGGGGAGGAAATTTTCTCGAGTTCCAAAGCCCACTCGTCTTAGTTCAGTACATCATTCGTGCGCTCCTTTCGCCGACGTTTGGGTAGCGGGCCGTAACCGCTCAATGGCCGTAACACAAGCGACGCGGACGAAGCCGAAGACACGCGATCGCCGCCGGACGTATTCCACCGAAAGATGGCATCACGGAGGGGACACCGATAGCCCGTTCGATGCGCTGCAGCTTGAATTGCGTCCGTATATTGTGTTCGGTCTCTATGTGCGTGCGACTGTACTCCTCGCCACGCTTTCTCCGGATGACGCAATGTCACTTGATTCGACTCAGCTTTGCGTCACACGGCCGTCACGATGAGTCCGATGATGCGTCGGTTTCACCAGCGAGTGCGACTTGCGGGTCTGGTCCGAGCGCGCATTTTCGCAATGCGCGCGTCATCAACGAAAGCGACGGTTCCCGGTAGAGTAATGTAAATGCCCCGGGATGCACGGTACAGGTCATGTTTGGAGACGACGTGTGAAATTGGAGATGATGCACTCATCATTCCCCAGTCATATCGTTGAACAAGTCGTGTCGGAAGGAAACTGTCCAACTTCACCGAAGTGCTGAACTAACACTGCGTAAAAGAAGTACACCGCAATATCATAAGGGAAAACACTTCACTGGCAATACTCTGACGAAACAAACGTTCCTACTTTCTCAAAGAAAAAAATATAGCTAGGGGAGCGTATTGACTATTTTTGTGGATTAAAAGTTGTTGGGCGTGGCTTCATTTCGTGATGTGAACGTAACATGCGGCTAAATATATTTAAATGGGGGATCGACGCGGTCCCCCTTGAAAAGTGGACCGTGCTGCGCACGATCTCATGCGGACAGCGGCGACGCGTATTGATAACCGCTATTTTTCACCACGAATTCAACTCGTGTTCACCATGTTCAACGTTTCCTATTCTTGCGTTCTTAAGTACTGTTTTACTTTTTGTAAACCTTATAAACACGTACTACACGCCATCACGCATGAACTTTATATTATATACGCTATATATGGGTGTATTGAGGAGAAATCACTTCCGTTCGCTTTTGCTTGATCTGTTATCTGAGTTCTCCAAGATTGCGTTAAGGAGGACACCTCAGTCTTAAGTGAAGCACCCTCTGCCTTTTTAACTAGAGATAAGCGTAGTTTCGCGCCGTTTCAAAACAGAAATTGCGATAGCAATTATATGGACACTCTCGGCGGGTTTTTGTCGTCGCCATCTGCGCAGCCGTGGTATTTTTCAGTCGTGTACACCTGAAAGCGAATTTCGATACAGTTGGATCGGTCTACCACGCATACTGAACAAGCGTAATGAAATAAATAGTTACCGCACGTTCAGTACCTAGCGTCAAGGCCAACCGGTACAACGTGCCGGTTGTACCAAGAAGGCAGTTAGCAATACCCTTGACTATGCCGGAAAGTAGAGTCAGTTAAGTCCGTATACCGTCGTTACCTGTTATTAATGCGTAATCAGTTAACCGATAATATTTAAGCCATCAGTCGTCGTGGCTTGAAATCACGCGCTGTGATTCGTTACAAACTCTCACATTCCCACCCGTTTTTGTGCACTTCACTAGCCATGAGCACCTGCCCATCCTCCTTTCCCTCTTCTAAGTTATATCACCACAAAAACTTTCCTCTTCTAATTCAAAACACAACATTCAATGACAACATTCAAAAGTCACACTAAAGGGAGATTCACACAGAATATTTTTTTCCTTAAGTAACACATGCCAACTTCATCTCCACCACAACGCCTCGTCGTAAGCAGTAGTACATAGATCTTTTGCGGTGCAATATAACTGTCCGAAAAGTCACAGAACTAGTCGCAACAAACGCGTACAAATTATTCGAACTTGTCCTAACGAACTGCACTTCTGAAATATTTTTGTACTCTCGGGCACATCAAACGTGATTACTGCAACGATTCTCCAGTAGACTATTTTACGTATGGGTTTCGGTGCCGTCATAATGGGCTGTTAACCTTGCCATTCTGTATGTTTAACAACTAAACAAAAAGTGCTACGGAAGACGCATACGCGTGAATACGGCTAGGTTGACGCATTCGACGTCTCACGAGCTCGTTAATTTCCCGTCACGACATACAAAAGCAACGAAACGTTCCTTTAACAGCCCAAGATGGCGGCGCCTACGCGTCGAAAGTAAAATCGTGTATAGAAGCGTCAGTCATTTTTCCTGCGTAGTAAACGGCAAATGGCCCAGAGGAAATGAGGGACGCGCGGCAATCCTTTATAAAACTTAAGGCGGCGCTCTTGTGGAGGCCGTGTTTTCTCGCTCCTCCGTTTATTTGCCACCCAGCATCGGCAGCGACCAAGGCTCCACTGCACGCGGCGTCGGTTTATTGACTCACAACGCCGCCAGGCGCGCCTTTACGAATTGTTTATGGTTCTTGCGCGTAGCGCTTCCGGTTACCCTACTTCCGTTACTCGTATTCGTTTATTTCTTTTTTCGCTCCCGTTCGTCCTTTGAGGCGTCGCCGCATCCTCGTAAAACAAAGGAAAACAATGACTTCCTTTATTATTTCGCCCCATGTGTGCCGTCCCTTTCCAGTTTCATACATACCCCTTTCTTCACTTCACTCTTCGTAATTTCACGTTCATTACTTTGCTTCGTCTAAAGCTCGAGTCGTAGCCTAGTTCTCGGGCTTGCCTCTCGTCACCTGCGCATCGCGGGCGACCTTGAGGAAAGTTTATGAACCGTTTTAACTCTCAGCCATTCTTCTTCAATGTCACTTATTTAGAGCGAGAGACACGGCGCAGCGAAGCGAAGGGGTTGATAGAAGGCTTGTTTGGCCGCTAAAGTTGAAAACAGAAACAAAGTCCTCTTCGAACCAGACAACAGAACGCGAGTGCGGCACAGACGCGACGCCACAGTCCCGAGACGAGGCGATAGCTCGCGGAGTCTTTCAATAGCAAACAAGACAAAATTAAGCGCGCGGGAGGACAGTGTCGGCACGCAGCGCCACCACATGGTCGCTGGAAAGTGCTGCAGAACGACAATAAAGAAAGAAAAACGATAGGCTGCAGCGAACAAAAACAACACGAGAAGGAAGGTAGCACGCGACTGCGAGGGCCCGCGATGTAGGGAGGAGGAGGGGTGAGGCCGTTGGGGTGTCGGCCGCGGCTAGAAACAAAAAACCGAAATCGCTTCTCCATGCGCGCCGGTGCTCCTGGCTGCCTACGGGACCCCCAGCGAGAGAGTTTGCGAAGCTGCCAAAAACGTGCCGCGCCCGTCTTCCCCAGCGCCTCTTCACCCCCCTCTGCACTGGGCCACCTCTCCCTCTCAACAAAAACAAAAGTCGGTCAAAGGCAGGTCTCGTTCGCTCCCTCTCCCACTCGATGAAGGAGACGAGGGTTCAGACTCGAGCCGGGAATGTCGTCGCCGGCGTTCACGGGCTCGGTTTAGCGTACGAGCGTGATTGTAAGGAGGAGGGGAGAGACGCAGCCCCCCCCACCCACCCACCCCCCTCCTCTCCTACTTCTCTTTCCGTGCCACACCTTTCGAGCTGTGTGTGTTAGTGAGGCAGGCAGTGGCCTTTCCGTCGTGCCAGGAAGATCTCTCGTCGCGGCGTGAGCTTCGCTTCGTTGACTGGTCGCGTCGTTCGTTGTGAACTGTATTTTATTCCTGAATGTAAGGAAGTTGTTTTAGCGTTCAACACGAGAAGACAGCTTTCTCTTGGCAGCAAAGGTCGCGTCCGTCCGAATCAGACTAGTCGTGTGTTACGGCCAGAACTGGACGTACGACACACCGTTCCCGACGTGTTTGCTCCTACTCGAAAGCCTGCGGTCCTCTGCTATAACAAGATGCCGTTCCGTATGGACCAATGGGACAGCGGACATGAGAGAAGTCGACATACGCAAGCTCCCGACTGCGCGTTACTCAACTACAAGCCACTCTGATGCGTCTTTGGCCCACTGGAAGCCACGCTCTCATCTCGTACTGACAACTCGAGAAGACGAGGAATTGTGTAGAGCTAAAAGCCAACCTTGACGGTACATCTTGGTGCCGAACTGTGCGCGAACATGAGTCCTGTCGATTTATTTTACAGGCAGCATTTGTTAAAGCCCTGACGCGGTCAGGGTAAGGCTGTCAAGCTTTCGAATGTCCAGCTGACGCATTGCAATGGTTTGCGTCAGACGAAAAGAAAAGGATAACCGGAATCCGAAAAGCTTCGTCTCGTCCTAGACTCGCATCGACAACTGAACTGTCTCTTAGTGCATTAGCAAGAGACCATTCTTCAAAATGTCAAAGCCGGCGTTGTCGACAAACTCTCCGCTGTGACGTCTACGATTTTAGCGCTGGCCTCGACTGGGCAATCTTGACACGGTTTTGTCGAAGCTATAGACGCGTAGCCCTGTGCCCACAGCACGTCGACGCCAAAACAAGTGAAGGGGGGGCCCCCGCCCCAGTGCGAAACATAGAAGAGTTCGTCGGCTGCTGCGAAGGTCTTCCGCCGTCTGGGAGCGCAAGCATGCGAGTCTTGCGACCTCCAGCATGGCTGCTGCTCCGGCGACCCAGTGTCTGAGCCGGAGTTGCGCAGCGGCCTGAAATCGCTGCGCGGAGGCGGCCTGCTCTACTACGTCGCACGCGCGTGGGGTGTGTGTGTGCGTGTGAGCTTTTGAAACTTCATCGCACAGAGCGGTGAATCACTAGGTGAGTAACCACGTTGTGGTAGTCACCCCCTGCATCTCGTGCGCTCCTTTGAGAGAGATACAGAGACAAGATCGTCGTGGTGTTTCCAAGTACGTACGTCGTCTGAGCTCGTCGGCCAGGGGACGACGCGCGAAGCAACATGTCGGCAGCCCAGGTGCTCACGCGATACCTGAAACGCAACTCGCGTCGCCTGTCGCGGGAGAGCTGCCGGGAATCGACGTCACTTCTCACGGAATACGACGACCAGATTCGCCATTTTGTCAAGATAGGTGAGTCTACTGCATCCCAGTTCCATCAAGGATGCATTTGCTTGTTGTTTTTTTTTCCTTCACTCGAAGAATTACGGTTTCAGTGCTATTGAAAATGGGTCGCACCGCGGGATTATTCTAAAAATAATCTCGCGGAATTTACGACAAGTGAAAGTTCGACGCATGCGCAGCTGGGATGAATAAGGTTCAACGCTAACGATAATCTACGCACTGACTTCTCTAAAGTGATAAGGAAAACAGCTTTAATATTTGAAGCAAAATTTCTTTAATTCTTAAGTGCTTACCATCGAGAGGTTATCTGATGAAAACTTCTTAATGGCTGAGATCACGGCGTTATTCACTGTTTGTGTGAATAACGCAAACGGTGAAACAGGTTGATCACAATGTGGCGAAAAAATCTGCATGCAAATTTTCATAAATGTTTTCTGTCGCAAGTAAGTGTCAACAAGAACGCACTCACCTACTTACATTCACGATTTGTGCAAGAGCAAGGCAGTTGTAAATTTGGTTATTTCCGTAGCACAAACAGTAAAAAAAAAACAGTTCATTAAACGAAGAGCGCAGCTTATTTACGGCATTCGATGAACACTGCGTTGTAATTCCCTCGTTGAATGAAATAGCCTGATACAACGATGTTACTCTATGGAGTCGACTGAATATATCACCGATTTTTGTTTACATTTCCTTACCCCAGAAGCCGCTAAAAAAACCAAAAACGTTGAAGAAGTTGACAGTGAACACCGTCGCTTAGACGTTTTCGTTTCAATTCTCCCACTTCGAATTAAAAACTATTTTCTATCCATATCATATCGAAGTGTCACCCTAAATGACGATTATTCTGCAGTAAAATGCGGAATAATCGTCTAATGTGCACTACTTTCACGGTAGGGCCTAAAGCCATGTAACTAATTACGCTGTGCTGATCACTTCAATCATTGTGACCGGCGCTTTCGAAAATAATACCCTTTCTACAGGAATTACGTTTTTGTCTCTGTGTGGAAAATTAAACAAGAGCTTTTTTTTTAACACCGGGAATGCACTAACAAATTCTGAACCTGAACCTAGCAGTTGTTAGGTTCTGAACCTGAACCTAACAACTTCTGAACCTTCTGAAATTCGATTAAAAAATTCATATTTGTTTTATTCGGGCAAAGATGTCATTATACGCAAGCCTGTGTGTGTGGCATTTGGACATTTGGTCTGAAACAGTGATTTGAGCGAACATTTTTCCTTTCTAGCATTGCGAGAACCTGCGCTTGACATTTTGACAAAAAACACCGTTTCTACATTAGGTTTTATCGCGATTCGTCGTTATGCCAATTATCAATGTTACTTTTTTTTAACTTACAATTGAACGTTACGTGTGGCTCGCGATATGCGTCTATGCTAATCACTTGAAAAGGATTGATCGGCACTATATGTAAGCCAGCGGTACTGTTCTCAGATACACGTACTGTGTCACTTCTCAGACCTGATAAAATATGAATGGAGATGTCATTCTGGTAAGTGTCAACTAGAACGCCATTACCACACTGACGCCTAAGTGCGAAGTGCGTCGCCGAAAAAAAATTGTGAGTTATCCTTTGTCCACGTTGCCTTTTTATGCAGTCTCTCAATATTCGCTAAAACAACGTATATAAGATGGGTTCTTCAAGGCTTCAATACGCAGTTATTATGCAAATAAATTCATATATAATGTATTAGGAGTCAGGGTATTCCTCTATTTGCTGCACGGGGAGATAACTGCCCTATTTCCATAATTCTCATTTCCTTGTGACGTACGCTTGTCATATACATGTTGCCACGGTTCATGGTGGCTTTTAGTGAGCACTGTGTTGAAAATGCTAATTCAATTCGCCGTCGCCCATCTCGCAAAGCGTGCGCCCACCGCCTGGAGCTCGAGAATGAATCTTTGGAATAGCATTGACTGCCCTTAGAAACAGGAAGCTGGACGCTTGTTACTGTCAATAGATGAATAGAGGGGCTCTGGCATGACAGCCTGAGCAAACAAATAGATGGACACCATTCTCGAGTAGTGCATGACAAATGAAAGCCCTATCCAGCGATAAAAGCTTCGACGATATTAACATACAGTCGTGGGGTTGCTTTGCTACGGGAGGGGAATATAGGTAGAGTATAGATACGCAGGCGTGAATCATGCAAACGCCAGTGCGTGCATTTCATGGATGTAGAAAGAAAGAAAGAAAGAAAGAAAGAAGAGAATAAAGAAGAAGAAAGAAGAAAGAAAGAAATAAAGAAAGAAAGAAAGAAAGAAAGAAGAAAGTACATAAAGAAAGAAGAACGAGAATAGAAAGAAAGAAAGAAAGAAGAAAGAGAAAGAAAGATGCGAGGGACAGTACGGATGGGCTCCAAATTTCCATTCTCATTACCCGCCTTTTGTACGCGGTTTTACAACGGCCAAAATATATTCTATATGATGGCGCAGTGCAGTGACAGGGATTAAGAACTATTCCTCACGGGATTAAAATTCGGCATGCTCTCTGAAATCGGTTTCTATCTATCTATCTATCTATTTATCTATCTATCTATCTATCTATCTATCTATCTATCTATCTATCTATCTATCTATCTATCTATCTATCTATCTATCTATCTATCTATCTATCTATCTATCTATCTATCTATCTATCTATCTATCTATCTATCTATCTATCTATCTATCTATCTATCTATCTATCTATCTATCTATCTATCTATCTATCTATCTATCTATCTATCTATCTATCTATCTATCTATCTATCTGGTTCTTCCCTCCTTGATTTCCTTTTTACATTATTTTGTTACTACACCACTCATGACGGACGTCTATTACTCGCACTACCCACCTCTACGAAGTTTGACAACCGTTCAGACAGTCCTAGCACAAAAACAAAGGACAAACAAAGTTTACAAAGATGAGTCTCTCTTTACGTTTTTCTCTTCTTTTCTTTTTATTTTTCAACGTTTTCCCGCCCGTTCTTTTCAACTCCTGCCCGTCCCCGGATATTTGCGGTTAACACGTCTCCCTCGTCTCCGCGGAGAATATGGCCGGCACATCAAGCCTCATTTTCAAAGTCGGCCGACTATAGCGGTATTGACTAAATTTCCACCACTACGCGAGCTTTGTTCGCTTCCCTTCTTGATTTTTTTTTTATTTTTTGTAATCCTTCCTCGCACGTCGCCTCAAATCGTCCGCGCAAATGAAAGGCGTAGACGTGGAGTAAAGAACAATAAGGAAGGAAGTTTGGCGATGGAAATGTTCCGAGGAAGATTATAGGGACGGGTACGTATGGAGGACGTCTAATGAAGCCCGAATGAAGATTGAGAGAAGTGCAGCGCCAGAGAGAAGAAAGTTTGAAGCAGCGGAGCTGAAGACTGTTTCAACGAAAGTACACAAGATGGCCACTAGAAGTTACCTGCGTTGCACTAAAATAGAAAAAGTAACACGGTCCCTTACGCATTCGCTAAGACGACATAATGCCGAAAGCCATCTTCTCTTTGTTCTCAGTCTATTGTATTACCAGACCCGCACCAAAGCATTCTGGACCTTACGCGGTTTCTTGTTGCCTCCGGGATCGGAGGCATGGAAAGCTTTTATTGGGCACAACGTGGTTTAGCCGTACCTCCGGGATAGGCCTACATTTGACCAAGCGACGAATTCATTTGATGAAGGCATCATCTGACGTCACTTTATATAATATAATAATTGTTCGAATTTAACGTCCAAAACCACGATATGATTATAAGGGACGCCGTAGTGGAAGGCTCCGGAAATTTCGACCACCACAGGTTCTTTAACGTGCACCTAAATCTAAGTGCACGGGCCTCAAGCATTTTCGCCGCCATCGAAAATACGGCCGCCGCGGCCGGCATTCGATCCTGCGACCTTTGTGGGTCAGCAGTCGAGTGCCATAACCACTAGACCACCGTGGCGGGTCACTCACTTTATGTGGGGTCATGGTGGCGCCATAATGACGTCGCAAGTTCGGGCGATAGTCATGCTGGCGTCACATGATGACGTCTTCACATGATTATTTTTGCATCGTTGGTGTTCATGCCGCCGACGTCGACGGTCACTTTTTTGCATTTGATGAGGCATCTAAATATATAATGGAAACGCAGTGCCTCAAAGTGTGCTCACGAACAAACATGTACAGCTTACGGTCATTCATTATACAGGGTGTTCCTGCTAACATCAGCCGAGTATAGGTATAAATTAAGCGGTACCCCTCTAAACTGGAACAGAGCAAAGTATTCCTAACTTAACTTGGCGGTCGGCTTGGTGTTCGCGTTGTTGTTGCAGTATGACCAAAGACTGTGTACACGCATGTGCACTTACGGTATGTATTGTCTTACGAACGGTATGTATTGTCTTACGAAGAAGAGTATTTCTTGATCTGCGTTGTCTTCCTCCATTGTACTACAGTCGGCCGCAAAATAATACGGACCACGCGAGCTCGAGCTAAAACTACCGTCTGCGCCGTCTAGTGACGAGCCGTCTGCTGTTGTTAACATAGCGGTGGCCGCGCTTTCGCCAAACCAATGTTCTCGACAGGACACGGCTCGCCACTATAGAGGGCGCAGAAAGCAATTTCGGCGAGCGCTCGCGTGGCCCGCATTATTATGTGGCCGACTGTACGTGCGCATCATGCTTACTCTCAACTGCGCTTCTTCTTGTGGGTGTTAGCTGCGAGTTTGGTCGAATTGGGTGCTTCCTTTCGTAGGTTGTTGGGTGCAAATTGGCCCAAGTAGGCTAATCTGTTTTCGCATGGAATTTTCTGCTTGCTCACCATACGATACTACGCACTAAAATACGCGTGAGAGATATGGAAATGAGACCTATACGGAAATGAACCGCGATATGTATTTCACCAACGCTGTTGTATTTGTGTGCTAGGCGCATGGTTAATTAGAGAAGATTAATTAAACAAAGCGGGAACGCCACTTTCAACTGACTTCCGTTACTTCGGATTGCAGTCTAAAAGCACCGAAAACATGGTGCACACGAGCACCATTATTAATGCGAGTGCTCGTAAGAAAGTTTTCATTTTGTGAAAAGCTGTAAAAAGTTGCTTTTTAGAAGCATATGTCTCACACTCTATTGTGGACTTTTTAATTAAAGAAGCTCGCAGCCAGCCTCTCTTTAATTCTTCTGCCTTCTTTTTTTTTTCTTCAGTTGTATGCAATAAACAGAAATGAGCGGTATGTGAAATGAGAAAGCCAAGCCGGAACGCGCGTCAGAGCATGTGTAATATAATGTAAGATATTCTGCCTCATACCGAGCTGCAGAATTTCAATGCAGCGCTGACCTTTACTTTTTAGCAAGCACTAAAATGAAGCGCTCGCCATTCGTTTAGTCGTACCCATTAATCATAGAAGCGGCTGTTGTTGGCCGACTGCAGCGAAGCCGAGCGAGGCTATGCCCAGAAAAAAATGCACCACCCGGCTCGGTTCCAAGGATCGTTTAAACAAACGCTGCCTTCGAGCGTGGGCCCAGAAAATGAAGTCCACGTGGCGGGAATATAAATAATGACGCTTTCTTTTCGCTGAGTCTTTACGACGAGATTAAGAATACAGTGCGCGTGCGATTCTTTTTTTAATGCGTCGCGCATGGCGAGAGTGCGAGGAAGCTGTTTTTTTTTTTAAATAAGGGAATCTTCGTAAACACGCGACTTAAACAGCGGCAGCGTGCGGTGGCTAGTTCATGCTTTATGCTCAACGTACTGGTCGAACGTGGAGGCGTAACTCTGTTCGTGGGCAGCGCATGCGTCTTTATACTGTGACAGCACAACGGCGCCGACGCCGACGGCACCGAAGATGCGCAGACTTCACGGGCATACCTTGTAACTGCTATCATAATAATGTGAATGAATGAATGAATGAATGAATGAATGAATGAATGAATGAATGAATGAATGAGCACAACGATGCCGACGGCGCCTATGACACAAACGCTTCACGAACATACCGTGTAACTGCTACTGGAATAATGTGAGTGAGTGAGTGAGTGAGTGAGTGAGTGAGTGAGTGAGTGAGTGAGTGAGTGAGTGAGTGAGTGAGTGAGTGAGTGAGTGAGTGAGTGAGTGAGTGAGTGAGTGAGTGAGTGAGGAGTGAGTGAGTGAGTGAGTGAGTGAGTGAGTGAGGAGTGAGTGAGTGAGTGAGTGAGTGAGTGGAGTGAGTGAGTGATGAGTGAGTGAGTGAGTGATGTGAGTGAGTGAGTGAGTGATGAGTGAGTGAGTGGAGTGAGTGAGTGAGTGAGGAGTGAGTGAGTGAGTGAGTGAGTGAGTGAGTGAGTCATCCGCATATTATTCACTTCTCTGCTTCTTAACGTATGAGCGCCATTTTCAAACTATGTCTTCTGTGAGGCGGAAACGCCAGCGGACTTCGTGCACAAGCAGTTGTGTATTCCTCGGTAGACCCTTCAGTAGTGTGCTGCAGTTCAGTTGACCAGTATTAGTGATTAAACATGTCTGCGTCGCTCTTGCCTACGCTTATTCATTTTATCCGTCGAATATCGCAATACCAGAATTTCTACTTGAATGTTTACGGTCCATATCTAGGGGCCGTAAATTATAGTTTCGAATTAGTCTCGAATTTATCTGCAACTTCTGGCGCCTGCGTTTCACCGGACAGGGCACCTTTAAACCCGGTTTTTCAAAACTTGCACATCCCGTAAATATTCTCATTAAACAACACGTTCGTGTTTCGTACACATCAGCACAAAATAGGCCTACTTGCATAAGACATAGAGATGCGAAAGAAAGGACAGCTAGGGAGGTTAAGTAGTGCAAATATATGGTTTTCAACCCTACACAAGGTGCAGCAATACACTGGAAATATAAGAACGAGAGAAATAGAGTATATGCACATGATCAGAGTTGTTCTCAGCACAGGATGAGGATTCTCAATGCTATAGAGTCTCTCATCCAGATTTGTTCTTGTTGAGAACAGCAATAACGCGTTCGTAGCCTGTACCTGCATAAGAACCGGCGTTTTACTAATGGTAGAGATTATTTCGATCGGCAGAAGCGAAGCGTGTCCCCCATATCGGATGTCGACAACAAAGCGCAACACGATATCGACGCCTAAATAAAAAAAAAAGAATGCGGAACCGCGATCCCTCTGCTCTATTCTCCCGTTGATCGCATACTGAATGATGGTTTAGACTAGCGCATGAAATTGCGGCCTGTCCGTACGGAACGCTGTTATAAGAAAAAAAAAGTGTACTTCCTGAAAACATTCCACCAAGCCCGCCTGTTTACGCCGGTGAACCATTGTTTACGGCGGGCCTCGGACTCACGTTTATTTCTTTGCTGTGCAATCTAACGCACGTCATAGTTCCCTGCCTGCGTGCTCATATAACATCTCCACTGTCTCGTTTCCGGAAACAGTGGACGAAAAAAAAAAAAACATCCTACTAAGAATAAAGGAAAAATATATAGGGGTTGGGTGTACAGCCATATGTACTATGCAGCGCGAGTGTCAAACAACAAAACAACAACAGCGCTCGTCCCGTGTTGTTCTTCCCTTTTGTCTATAGTTTTATGCGCTGTTTATTACTATGAAAAGAAAATTGGTGCACATGTGGGTTATCATTATATGTGTCTCAAAAAAACAAGCAGCACATAGCGTAACAGAAAGAACACTGCAGTGGTTCTGTTGCTCCAAGAGCGACCGCAGACAGAGAAAGGTCTGAAGGCCTGCAGACATGATGCCACGGTATGAGAATGCCGATTCAGTGCACTCGGGAAACAAATGGGTGCATGGACTGAATAACAACCACAACGACTGGTTAGTTTCTCACGACTATCTTTTGCAGCTGATGCGTATAACAATGTCGTCCTGCAAAACATTGCCAGTGAGCTGAAACATAAGAAAAAGAAAGGCGGGACAGAATAGACCGGGAAATATGATGGCTCGCAACCGCTCTCTGCACGAAACGCCGACGGCCATTGCATAGGCGACCTAATCGTATGGACCACCCGAATGCTTGACAAAAAAGAGAAAACGCTTTCTATATTTCATTCATTAAACATCTGATAGCGTGCGCTCTGCCATGCATTTGTCTCCCTTTCTGTATTTTGCGCCGCACATTACTGGTTTAGTGTGAACCAACTAGACAGTGGGAACGTTTTACCCCGACATGTCTCCAGCGAACTGTGGCATTTGTGAAGAGAATACATGTACAGTCAACCACAAAAGTTTACGGACTACGGGAGCGTGTGGTCAGGAGCTCCTTCGCGACATTTCCGCTACGTCAGCGGCGATCGACAGCAGCGCTACGCCCAAAACGCATCCAAACCTTCATCAATGGCCTGTAAATTTTCTCACTCGGCACAAATACTTCCTTTGTTTTTTTTTGTTGTTGTTGTTGTTTTTGACGTGACGCGATCTTCTGCAACCATTGCTACGTATTCCTATCTCTAGAGCAGTCCACCAGCATAACCATTATCAGGCGCAATCTTTCGCGCAAAGTGTTATCTACACAACAGCAAACCGTTACAGACACGCCGTGATATCTGTGATTCGGCTATCAAAGTAGAAGTGTGACGGTCGTACCGTAGATAAGCGCTTTGCGCGAAAACATTTTTAATTGTTGGGGTTTCACGTCCCAAAACCCCGATATTACTATGAGGAACGCCGTAGTGGAGGGATCCTGAAATTTCGACCATCTGGGGTTCTTTAACGTGCATCTCAATCTAGGTACACGGGCCCCAAGTATTTTGACCTCCATCGAAAATGAAGCCGCCGCGGCCGGGATTCGATCCCGCGACCTTCCGGTCAGCAGCCGATGACCATAACCACTAGGCCACCGTGGAGGGTAATTGCGTGAAAACAACGAACAATGCGCAGCGCAACAGTGAATGACAAGACATTTCCGGCCCAGCGCTGCGGTCGACGGTAGGCGGCGCACCGCTAGGTGGCGCGGACAGGAAGTTTAGCATAGAGTTACTGTATATGCTACCTTTAGGTAGCAGAGTTGCGCATCTGTCTTCCAACGCCGCTAGCAACCATGCATTGCGGAGAAGCTGCCGCTTGGGCCAATTTTTTTATTTCTCGACTCCGCCGCTGCAGCGAACTGAATTAACACTAGCCATCGACAGCCAGTGTTAATCGCCGGTCTTCGACACGCGAGACAGGTTAATCGGCGACACGGTAGGCATGTCGCCTGCAAAAACGAAGTGCGACTTCACCGCATAGCTGTGGTTGCTAGCCGGACCTACGCGCTACTCTGCTACCTAAAGGTAGCATATACAGTGACTTTAGTTTAGCATAGAGTTACTCTTTGTGCTAACAGAGTTGCGCGTCTGTCTTCCAAACGCCGCTGGCAACCGATCGTTGCGGAGAAGCTGACGCTCGGGCCAATTTTCGTATTTCTGGACGCCGCCGCTGCAGCGAACTGGATTAACACTAGACATCGACATTCAAGTTAATCACTGGTCTTTGACACGCTAAACATGACGACCGGCGACACACGGTAGACATGTCGCCTGCAAAAACGGAGTGCGGCTTCGCCGCATAGCTGTGGTTGCTAGCCAGACCTATAGCTACCTAAAGGTAGCATATACAGTAACACTAGTTTAGCACGCGCTGGCGTGCTCCATAAACTTTTGTGGTTGACTGTACATCGCTAAGATGCCGCCATTTATACTAGTTGTGGAGCAACCATTGCTAAAGCGACCCTGGCGCGTGCGATTCATATTATTGTATATCAAATAGTAATAAGGAAACAACGCGACTCATTCAGACGGCTACAAAGCGAAAGGGAACGACACGGACAAGCCCTGCCCTTTAGTTCCCTCGTTCCCCTTGATTTTATCCTCAAATAAAGAAGTCGCGCTTTTTCCTTATTACTATGCATAACCAATCATGACAAAGCTTGACATTACTACGCATATCAAATCCATCAAAAGAAACGGCGACTTTACAGGTTCAAAGCAGGCAGACTAATTGACAGGAAGCGCTGCTTTTCCTGGGCTCGGGGATAAGCACTGTATCTAGCATCTTTCATGTCAGCTAGTGTGTGACTTTGCAGCAGATGTTCGGCCTTTGTGCGACGCGTTTCCATTCACTAATTTTCGTTTCTGCAAGTCTAACGCTTTTCTAACATGTACTGACCGATAGATCCAGGGAACAATTTCTGGCATAGACACGCTTTGTTTAAATTAGCAAGTTCTAACTCCGTGTATCTGTATGCGGTATGTGCAGTACGGTCCACTGTTAAAGAGAACGCTCCAATGAGCACCTTTCATTTTGCTGGTCCTCTAACAGAAAGTGGACAGGGAAACATTGTTCATACACTGTACGAGTCTGTCAAACAAAGGCCCAACTGTCAACCACGAGTAATTTTATGCAAATCTAAGCCACTGTGTTTTTGCGAGAGAGCGAAATCCAAACATGCCTTGCACATAAGCGCTCCCTTTAATTGTTATGTTATTGCGCACCGCTTTGACCAATATACCAACTGGCCCAAGCAAGTACACTTATAAGTTATATGTTCCCTTTAACAGTGGACCCGTCTGTACATGAGACTGAACCTAAAGCATCAGACCGAAAGATTTCACGGGCTACTAACCAAAACAGCCCGGTTAGGAGAACGTAAACACCGAACGGCGTGGGTAATATATGGGTCGAAAAACACAACGCTCTGATTTCGCGAAAAGCTCTTGCACACTAAAGAAAGATACGTATAGGGCGAACTCTCGAGCGTTCAAGGGAACGAGACTACGAAAAGAACGAAATCACGAAAACAAAGTTGCCGGGACGACGTGCATTGAGTCGTCAACGCACGCCGCGCACTGCTTAGGACGCACGCGGTATTGCGTTACACAGGGATCTCGCATTGAAGTTCGGCAGCGAATACGAAACTAACGCGTTATAAATGCAAGGCATTATCGTAAACCAAATGCGTTAAGCGGGATTTCGCAATAAGCAAAAAAAAAAAAGAGCCTGCGGAGCGTATCGGGTGACAAAGGGCCGTTCGAAAACGAAACGGTCGCACGCATTTCGCGCAGCCTCCCTTCGAGAGCGAAACTTGACTCTTCGAGCTGATTGACCATAACATTCAGGACGTTGTTCTTATGCATTTTTTGCGAATAAATAGGAAACGGAATAGGATATGCTCCAGCGAATAGCGCTGATGCCGGCATACTTCCTTGTGCCATTACACTATGTATGTATGTATGTATGTATGTATGTATGTATGTATGTATGTATGTATGTATGTATGTATGTATGTATGTATGTATGTATGTATGTATGTATGTATGTATGTATGTATGTATGTATGTATGTATGTATGTATGTATGTATGTATTACGTATGTATGTGCGTGGGTATCACGGATGCTGTGCAAAACCCCGTTGGGTGCAAAAAGCTTGTAATGCCTCAGATCCCGGAAGCAGTGCAAAACCACATTAGGTGCAGCAAGATTTCAGTGGGGGGGAGGACCAATACAACAGATTGGGATTAAAAAGAAGAAGATGGCTTTCGCCTTCCAGTCGTCTTAGGCCAATGCATAAAGGACCGTGGGACGTTTTGGATATGTGGCAAACGCGTCAATATGTGCCATAGGAGCTATTACGATCGCAATTCAGCCCTATTTAAAGTAAAACATCGAGGCACACCTAGTTCGTTCTTCTAAATTCACGACGCCACCTAACGGTCCAGCGTACACCCATCTCGGCTGGTCGCAAGCACTTAAAAACCTCCAGATAAGCGACGCGCGCCCCTCGCTTTGAAAACACGGCTTGTTCCATGTCAGATCAATATCGGTGGCGGTGCGGAAGCTGGAGAGCCTCGTTCGTCCATCCCTTGTTGGCGACAAGCCATTTCGTCCCACGCCATTCTTCACTCGATACCGCGACCTGTAGAGACCGAAGAGCTCGCCACTTCGAAGTGAATAACATTTTATTGCTTTTCTTCGACAGCCTGCTCGAAGAGGGAGTCAGCTCGCATATTTGCACCGAAACCGCAAATAAGCAAGCGTCTTATTTTTTAATGCGATTATGACCTAAGCCCTGAAGTGTATGACAAAGAAGGTGCAGGCGTGGCCTCCGAGATTAGCTCCGGCAACGCGCGCGTTGTCGGAACTCATTATGGAGGCCACGGTGCAAGCAACAGAACACTATATGTCTGCCTCGACATTGTGATGATAGGAAATACGCGTAAGCAGCCCTTTTCTTTCTTTCTTTCTTTCTTTCTTTCTTTCTTTCTTTCTTTCTTTCTTTCTTTCTTTCTTTCTTTCTTTCTTTCTTTCTTTTTTTTTTCTTTCTTTCTTTTTGCGGCACGAGCACCGAGTGACACTTGTTCATCTTCCAAGCACTTTCGGTCGAGCGCTAACTTCCGGTTTTAAGAATATTACGAAAAAGTCTTGCAAAGAAACACAAATCAATGGTTGAAGTTCAAATGAACAGTTATATTCAATATATATGATATCGGAGCATAACCTTACTTAACATAATGACCCAATATAACTGTCCCAATATAATCGAAAATTAGTTCATTGAGTTCACTGAAAGACTGTAAGCAACTGTGATCGTTGCGGCACCTGGCGGAGCAGATCTGAACAACGGGCCTCTTTCTACGTGTACTCCGAGATCCGTTTTGATAGTGCGCGAAACATTATGTTAACCACTGCAGCAGACGAACGTAGACATTCGGGGGCCCCTACCAGACACCTAAGCCAAAGATTATGGTCGTCTCCAAATTCTTTTCATTTCCTGCAAATTCTTTTATACCGATGTTGTTTCGACGTCCTCATGCTGACGGAATATGTTTGTCCGTATAAATTGTGGTTTGCTTTTTATACGCTGCTTTGCATTCGTAAATTGTCCCACCTCTCACGTAAAACATCGTCCGTCGAGTTGTTTCGTGTAGGGAATATAAATAAAAGAATACACCACCGAATAAGCTTAACTAACTATTTCTTATGGAGAAAAAAGTAGACACACAAAAACGAGCATTTTCCATTCGCCTAACCTTTAAATTGCAGGGCCCCTTAAGCGGCGCGCATTTTCAGAAGGCTCAACGGCCGATTTTCCGCCGAGCCCGCAAGAAAGAAACAGCCGCCAAAAAAAAAACGGCAAAGTCCGAGACCTAACGTTAGGTTTTATACCTCTAGCGCTTATACATATACAGCGGCGCAGAACTATAGTCACCGTGTGTAGTATCCCGGCAGGGCGGTGCTTCGATGGAATTACGCACCGACCCCGCCGTGTTTGCGTTGCAAATCAGGCATGAGCGCCGCAGAAACCTCGCAACGTCTTCCCTTCTTCCTGGGTTTTTTTTTTTTTTGTCTTCAAGCCTTAATTCAGCCTGATCTATATACAAACAAAAGAACGGGGAATAAACAGTGGGACGGAATGAATGGGCCCTTCGCTAGAGCCCGTCATCTTAAGCAAATTGCTTCCTCGTGAAACGACCTCTTCATACCGTTGCTATTCCGCACCGGAAGTGCGGTAGTGCGCGGGGCGCGGTGTTAAGACAGCGAGTACGGCCAGCCAACTATCTGTGGGCGCCAGTGGTGGTTTTTCCAGTGTGTGTATAGTGTGTTTGCAGTTTTAAGTGCGAATCATTTCTTGGCGAATTAAGAACACTTTCACCGCACCTTTCTAACCTCATACGCCTTGACGTCATTGTATGTTCGTGAATAAGTAATAAAAGAACGCCAGGCCTGCGTTGAAAGCCCAGCAAAGCCACAGCGAAAGCTGGAAGAGCGGCATTTCTAGAGCCGTTATAAACTCTTTTGAGACAAGTACACTAGCAACGTACCCACTACGCCACAAATCATAATTTTTGTGAAGTAGGGAAGCACCCACCACGACATTAATCGTCATTCTGCGGAGAAGCGAGGTACCATCTGTAAAGCATTATGTGCACTTTGTTGATGCGACGGTTGATGACGACGAAGAATTATGGCTGAGCCCTTTGTAATGGGTTGGAAGCTTTAAACGACCCACTAGTTACGTAATTCGCATTGTGTGATGCCCGGTCGTTATTTAACTGTCCCACCACGCCTTATAACATACGTTAGTGTGAGAAAGAGAGAGAGGGAATTAACTTTATTGAGACCCCGAGGAAAGGGATCATGGGAGCATTATCGGCCTCCTTGGCAACCTATAGCAGTGCACTTGCGAGGATCCCACTACGCTATGAATCATCATAATTTTTGTGAAATAGGGAAGCAGCCACTATGCAATTTTTCGTCATTCTGCGGAGAACCGTGGTACCCGCTAAACACCTGTAAGGCATTATGTGCACTTTGTTGATGCTGTGGCTGATGACGATGAAGAATTATGGCAGAGCCCTTTGTAATGGGTTGGAAGCATTCAACAACACACTCGTTGCGCATTTCGCATTGTGTGACGCCTGGTTACAGAATTCGCGTTGTGTGGCACCTGGTTGTTATTTTACTCTTCTACCACACTGCATTACATATGTTAATGTGGTTCCTTCCCGACATGAGGCCTCTATAGTGTCTTTTTTGCAAAGCAGTTTCAAGCACCGGCATGACTCTGGCGTAGAATACTGGGTTCCCTCGCAGAGTGCCCACGTTCGAACCTCGTTCCATCCTGGTTATTTTTTCTTATTTCCGTTTTTTTTTCTTATTTTGCGCGATAGCGGTTACGGACACAGGCGGCGGCGGACAACTGCGGCGCCAAAAAGGGCCCTTGTTGCGATCTCATAACAGCCTTCGCTGTAAAAGTCACATGGTCCATATTGCTTTTTCAGCGCAAAAAAACGACACCACAAGAAAGAAGACGGAACACAGCGCTGTGTTCCGTCTCCTTTCTTGTGGTGTCGTTTTTTGCGCTAAAAAAGCAATATGGATTCTCACCAACTAGCCCGCCAACGCATTCTGTCACATGGTCCCTTATGCGGTCACCTAAGACGACTCGAAGGCGAAAGCGGTCTTCTTTTTCTCGTTTTCCTTCTCCGTCCATTGTCTTGACACACCCCCCCCCCCCCCTCCCCCGCCTCGAAATCTTTGTACGCCTAACGATTTTCTTTTACGGACTCTGGGATGGGAGGCGTTCGAAGCCTTCCGCACCTCGCGTGCTTTTGTATTGCCTCCGGGATCGGCCCAGCTCTGTCCAAGTGACGATATCGTGTGATGACGTCATCATGTGTCGTCTCACTGGTGTCACAAATTTCTGCGATCGGTGACGTCACGATGACGTCATCACATGAATATTTTTTGCATTATGATTTTTGCAATGGGCACCTCAAGCTGCATCATTGCAGCTTTTACTTTAGCCTCCACCACTGTTGCAAAGTTCGAATTACAACCGAATAAATAAATAAATAAATAAATAAATAAATAAATAAATAAATAAATAATAAATAAATAATAAATAATATACTCTTCTTAATCGCATGGAAGCAGCAAAACATATCATGAACATGCTTAACTTTCTCGCATTTCGAGAACCCTTGTGCTTACCTTAGTGATTTTTTTCGCACGTTTCAATTACCTGCGCACCTACGCACGGCCCTGCACAGGTAGGTACTTAGAACGACGCGTTGCTTGGAGTGCCTACTCGATCACAAACTTGCGTACCCCATACTTATTTTTCTTTCGGGTCGTCTTCCGCACTACGTCAGCACGGTGTAAGGAAATTTCGAGGTCGTTTGTCTTGCGTGCACGTCATGTCCGTACCTAGCACAGACCGTCACGCAAGGCAACTTTCAATTCAGCTCGCAGAAATTTCAATTTTGCTTTTTTTTTTATTCTGAGCGAACAGCTCTCGCACGAAAGAAAGTTGAACGTCATTCCGGAACGTGAGTTTTCCTTATCTTCAAACCATAGGCGTGAGCACAGGAGGGCAAGGGAGGGGGGAGGGCGCTGCCGCTCTCTCCTAATGTCTTTTCTTTGGACTTGGTGCTGATCGTAACGGTTTAAGTGGGGCGAGGGGTGCTTGGGAAGATGAGGGGGAAGGGGGAGCGCTGCATGAGAAATTTCTCCCTCCTCACCATCCGCCCAACCCTAATGGACGCGTGTGGCTATGCCTCAAACTTTGATCAGCACGCGTTCAGAAAACGAAACTACCGACGGGAAAGGATCATGACATTTTACTTATAGAGAGTGACTTTATTAGTTTTTTTTTTGTTGTTGTTGTTGTTGTTAACAGGAACACACGTGGCTACGGGATTTCGTGATGAATCGCAGCCAAGATAGGCCATCATGATGTCTCGTGCGAACGTTGCAGTCAACGTGGTAGTCATTCACTGCCGCGGTGGCTAAAACTACCGGATGGACGTTCGTATACCTTCGCAAATGTTTCTTTCCACTGCGGTGGTTTTAGCTTGAGGGCAACTTTAGCCGTCTTGTCGAATACATCCTTCAGAAAATTCGCTTTAGGCTGGTGTATCGCGCTGCTTATAAGTTTGAAAACAAAATGCAGTGTCGACGTATAAGCACCGAGTACGGTGCTTATGTTCTGCGGAAAGTGCTGTTTCCTTGACGTAATTTTCCACGCATAACGCGATGGTCAGGTACACTGACTACTACAGTTTCTTTCTGCAATAACATGCGCATAGTGGGTGTCATTTCTTTCTCCCAAATCACATTGATTCAGGCCTACAAGTCGTCGTGGAAAATAACGCCACTTGTACATGTTTATCTGCGGAATCATCAACAGTGCATATTTCAAAAGCACTCAGCCACTCATCGCCTAATAACTTGTCAGCTATAAGCCATCTCTGCCCATTTTTATGCATTTAATAAGTAAGCACATTCGTTCCAGCGATTAGATTTGCTCCGTACGTTGAGTCATCGGGAATACTTGAACCAATCCACCTTAGCCTTACCTTACCTCATGGTACATATAAACCGCAATTCATGTGCTTCTAAATGCGAATACACAACTGATATAAATGTTAGCACGTCCTTTACTTAAAAATGCGAGTGCTGTGAATGAACACGGCTTACGTCAACAAAGAGGCGACATTCTCGCAGGATAAACAGTCAGTAGTAATTTAGTGGTAAATGCGAAAAAAACGCGCTTACGTTGCCTTCGAATGCCTGTAATGGCGTTCTGTAACCTTGATAGCCAAAGTTTATCCAACACAAGGCAACAGTTATAGCCACTAATAAGTCAACACTAGCCAAGAGTGCCAGTATCGAGACAGTGAATACTGTTGCTAACAGTGCAAATTATGTCCGAGTAAAAACGTCAGGATTTACACGTAGTCGTATACCTTCTTTTTCCCTCTGACAGCCCTAAATGCAGGACATCAAAATAGGTCCAGTGATGTCTTTTGTGACGTATGTACACACTAACGACTTTCATACTAAATCTACTAGATGGAATACTGGCGCATTGGTTGTTCACACACCCTGGAAATTATGTGTAGTACATGGATTTGATACTTGGGCTTATATCTTAAGATGTCTTTCGTGGTATTCTTTGCGGCAACTTAGTTACTTGTACTAGCTGAAATTTCAATCAAAATTAATTTTGTATGCGCGGAAGGAAAGTGGAGTGAATACGACCGCAATGATTGCGAATAACTGTGTTTGTAGAGCAATATATATTTTTCAAGAACACTCAACTTGCTGATTAACAAAAATATTTGAAGCCATGGGAACAACGTTCAGACGTATCGATCTACTACCCATCATTACCATGCCGGCTAAACTGCTGTGCTCGCACCTTCCATAGACACTATATACTGCCAGAGGAAAATCAGGCTAACGTTTCAAAAGTTGTTCAGGGTGCGGACGTTTCATTTCCTGTATTTGATGGACGTATACAATTCTCAGCAATAGAAAGGCAGTTGTCGGCCAGCACGGGGGCAGGCACTTTCATCAGCAACCGGTGAGCGCTGAGGACAATGCGCTGGCTCACTACTGCACACAATTAAAGCGATAGCCGTGGTCCTGCATTATGCAAACATTTTAACCCCCGCGCGATCACACAGCGATCTACGGTGGCGGGAGAAAACACCGGCCGCCATGTTGGTGTCGACTGTCGCGTATCAATTCGCTCAGCACGGTGCACCATCCATTCGCATCGCGATCGGTGCGATCCGATACACACAGAAAACACGCCACAACTCCTAATTTTTCGCGATGAATGCGGCGTTATTTCAGTTTGCGCATCGCCAAACGCTGTCGAAATCTCGGGACACCGACGAACGAATTTCGAACCCGTCAGAAAGAAAGGATAGGCCGCGCATTGGAGTGGTTAGCATATTCATACCCACTGCAGCGCGTGTTTACGCACATCGCGCGCTAAGAGTCGTCGATGCACTTCATGCAAATTCGCGCGCCCCAAACCGAATAGAGCTCGCGCGCACGCACACGCGCACGCACACACGCACGCACATACTCACACGCACGAACGTACCCCTACATAGGGCTTCGACATTAAACGCGTTTCGACAGACACGACCTACGCGCGGCTTTTCGGTGCTCTTACCGTATACCATACACATTAAAGGATGGCTCGTATTGAAAAGGTGAATATTGCATTTCGTTAACTGATAGCTCGTTCGGTTACCCTTGTAGGTCAATAAACCGGACTGAATACATCGCATCAAACTTTTTCCGTTGAGGGTCTTCCCCTTGTGCGGCCGTACTCAAACGTCGAAATGATTAAAGAAAGTTTTGAGTCGCTACTGAAATTAGAAGATTGCGAAACTTCGGAACATGAAGAACGTTGACGGCCGGTGATGCGTTCTACTGGCATGCCCTTTGAAACGTGGCGGCGACAACAAAACACGCATCCTGCTTCAACTAATTAGGTTTCTGCGGCATCAATCCCTGATTGACTTTTTGCTTATTTCTTCTTTATCTTCTTTCATTTTACTCGCTTCATTAACACGTATTTGTATTCTGCGCTCGTCTATGCCTATCACGACACTCTGAGAAAAACAAGTACGTGTTGCTCCTTTCAATTAGTCCAGACTTGCCACGTAAATGACTCTCTTCGAAGAGACACGTGAACACTCCTCAAGGCTTCACGACTCTCCGAGGATAGTGTAATGATATGCTAAGAGAGTGCACGTGTTTCTTTAAAGAGAGTCATACACGTGGAAGCTCGGGAATTAAAAAGAAGGAGTCAAATTCCACCTTTTTTTCCCCCTTAGAGAGTACTTGTACTTCATCAATATCGTCCCTGTTACTTAGCCCGGTGCCCTGAACATACTCCAATTTACGTCAACACCACAAGGTGCCGTTGATGTCCTTCGCGGGCTAGACGTATTTATTCGCGCCATCACTATTTCCGCTTTAGTCAAACTAACCTGAATGTGTTTAGAATCGCAAAGCGTCTGCACGCGTCAATTTACAAACGGCTTTAAAAAGTGCGCGCAAGCTACGCTGCATCGAGAAAAAGGCAAACGAAGTTAACGCAAGGAAAGCAGGTTAACCGAAATAGCCTCTGGTTCGCTACCCTGAATAGGTAAAGAAACCTGTGAGGCCCAAAAGCATAGCAACACGTTCAGCGCGTATATGGAAGCAATCTTCCGAGGAAAAAAGAATTCGTACATGGCCAGCGCGTAAATAGACATAAACAGGCAAAAATCGTCTCACTGTCGTTCCGATAGCTCGATCCTGCGATTTTCGGACGACACCCAATAAACGGCTGCCCGCCTCTGACGTCACGACTGTTCCGACCAATCAGCGGCTGTGGTTTGTTCGCGCACGACGTGGCGACTGCAGACGCGCTTACAAACGCACCTCCTTCTAACAGAAGCTTCTCTCGAAAGCAAAGCTTCGACGACGTCACACCGCCACGAACCAATCGGCGCCCGGGCATAAAGTACGTCACTACAACCGACGTCCGCGTCCCCATCTAAAGAAAGACTTACATTATTTCGTTTTGTGTTTTTGCTCCAAGAGCCGTTTACCCCCCGTGACAAAAATAATAAAATCAAACACGTTTCGTGCATTACGATTCGTGCCGAATTTTTTCTCTCCTGACAGGTTTCATGGGATTGAAATGGATAAAAAAAAAACAACAATCGTTCTATTTCATAGCTTCTACCTACACAGAGGTGCAAATCCGCGTCGTGTTGGAAATCGATTGAAGGCAGCGAGGCCCAAATAAGAAACCTTTATTTTGTCGTTTCTCTCTATCTCTTCTACGTTGGTCGTGTTTTGGCGAACACCCGCAGCTTATAACAAAACTTATCTATTCATTCGTTGTCACGTAGTACTCCTCCCCTCACCCTTTTCAACGCTTCCCGGCTCTAACTCGAAATCATTTTTCTTACGTTCGTTTCAGCACGCCGCTCGCCCACTTCGCGAGACATTCATTCGTTTACCGTCGAGCCGGATGCTTGCGAAACAAAAACCGCTACCACCAGCGGATAGGAAAGTAAAAAAAGAAAAGCGGTAAAAGCGTTTACCGTCCTGTCGAAAACATGCGTATCCGAGCGGCACCTTCGCGAAACGCTTGTCGGCCTCGCCAGTTGGTCTTGCTTTTTTTTTTTTTTGCTGTTATTATTAACGTTCTGGGTTCGGTCTCACGTAGTTTGTTCACTCGAGTACAGGTACTACACACGCAATAAATCCCCTGCTAAAACAAACACTCTTGTTTGGCACTCAGTGCTTCCATAAAACTGAAAGCAAACAACGGACGTGTTGGTTAGGAACGCGAAGGTTTTGCTTGATAGAACGGCAGCGCAGCTTGGGCTTCGCACAGCGCAAAGAGAAAGAGGACACGTGTCCTCGTCCGTGCCATGTGTCCTCGTTTTTTTTTTGTTTTTTTTTTTGCATTTTCCAAATATATCGAAGGTTTTGCTCGTACGCTCTCGTAGACGCAAACACATACGACGACACCTATATGGTAGCAGAAAAAAAAGGTTGTAATCACAAATATTCTTGATGCAAATCAGCGGGAGATGACGTAAAATATTTACAGCGAATTCTGATAACGTAGTAATAATTGTTGGGGTTCTAAGTCCCAAAACGGCGATATGATTCAGAGACGCCGTGTGGAGGGTCCCGGAAGTTTGGACCACAAGAGGTTCTTTAACGTGCACCTAAATTTAAGTACACGGGCCTCTAGCATTTCGCCTGCATCGAAAAGCGGCTGCCGCGGCGGGGATTCGATCCCGCGACCGTCGGGTCAGCAGTCAAGCACCACTACCACTAGACCACCATGGCGGATTTACCGCGGCGAGTACGTCTACAGAATAAGAGACTTGCTAGCTTTAAGGACTGGAAGGCGAGACGTTGCAATGGGAATATCATACAGTTAAGGCACGTACACAGACAAAAAGACATCACTACTTTTTCTCTAAAAGAAGCGTTTGCGGCAAGTGCAACGATATTTGACCAAATCCACGATCAAAAGCCAATCCCGGTAAAAACGCAAATATAACCTCGCTTTTCAACGTATAGGTTTGTTCAGCAACAGTACGGTTGCTATAGAAACACAGATGATTCCATGGCGTTAAACCAGCTCCCTCATTTTCACCAGTGAGGACTCTTGCGTAAGCCGGCCAACGAAACCGCAGCGTCACCAGCGTGTAAATACAACGCGCCCGCCAAGACGACTAATTAGGGAGCAGCCATCCCGCGCGCCAGGGTAATTAACAAGAGTTGTTCGCCGAGTTGCACCGTCCGTAGGACATCCCTGCACCCGCGCTGTAGAAGCCGTTACGTGCACTTTATATAACTCCTCAGAAGAGGCGACGCTACGCTTGTAACTGTGTATTCCCAGGCTTTATAAGCGCTGGTTTAGGTGTGGCGCTGCACTTAGCTGGAACTTGTCTTCGAATTAAGACGGCAAGCCGGGCGAGTTGGTCCTCCGGCCGTGTCTGTGTTGTGTACATGCGCGAGCGTCTGCTTCGTGTGTCTCTTAGACAAATTAGATTATGCGGTTATAGGCGTAATAAACTATTAATTAGGCATATCGCTAGCAGACTGCGGCCGTGACCGCAATCGTGCAATTCGCGATCGCGAAATGCACCGATCGTGAGTTAAGGTGTCCGAGTGACCTCTTTGAGCAAAGTTTTTTTTCTTTTTTTCGTAATATACGGGAGTGGAGTCAATCGGACGAGAGCGCTGTAAGTGTTCCACCACAGTCATTTGTTTCATCATTACACGTTAAGATGATTTATTTGGACGAGAATACTTTCAATCCCCTCAAACACTTCAGGAGGATACAAACGAGGAGGACAACGACCCATCATGAATGGGCCCTCGCGAAATTCTTGCTCACCAGCGAGGCACTCGACAAGAATACAGCGCCCCCCCCCCCCTCCCCGCAAACCATCAGAATGGGAGGACGCGGTTGACCTCCGTAGGATTCAAACGGGGGTCTTTCCAAACCTACAAAGATTGAACAAAATTTTCCCAACGCTGTATGGGCAATCCTGTCCGTGGTGTGGCGGCTCGCCATCCCTATATCACGTTTCGTGGGGACGCTCAAACCGACCACCAAATTTAGATACCTTTTTAGGCCAGTATAATCTTTCTAATACTTTCGAGAAATGGGAGGCGCAGCTCGCCAGCTCTGACCCGGGGGTACAGTTTGCGATCCTGGGTCACGTCAGGCAGGCGGCAGTCGCCAGTGGAGCCTAAGACTTGGGGCCCCACCCATCGAGCTGATGACCCCTTATCCCATACCCTTATGAATAAGGTTGTACTCTCTATCTCTCTTGTCGCTTTGTTCACAGGCATTCTGGAAGATCTAGGTTGGACAAACAGTTCGACACGCTCGCAGGAAACGGTACGTAGGCCAAGCGTAAACTCACACTGCTTATCCGCTAGCAAAGGTCCCTGAATAAGTGGAAAACATGGCACAATGAGAGCATGCGCAAAGGTAAGGTTTAAATCAGTAACTATACGAGGAAGAGGAGGAAGATATAGGTTGAAGGCGAACTTAGCCTTACCAGATACGCACGCAATTTCCCCGCCCGGTTTCTTCCTCTCAAGCTACGCTTAAACATCATTTTTAAGAGCGAAATGTAAGATAAATTGACATGACAGGCCTTACTAAAAGGCAAGCTATCTTGCGTTACGTAAATAACGTTGTCCGTTTAAGAATGACTTCCTGTTTTTTTTTTCTTTTGCGTAACTCATTGCAGTCGGTGAAGGCAGTGCAGAACGTTGAATAATAAGTCGTTAACGCCGCAGAAGACCGGAGAATCACATCGTTATGTACTTGTGTAATGCTCACATTCACATCTCCTTTCTTTTTCCTTTCTTTTTGTTGTTAGTTTCTCATGCCACGTGCTCTTAAACATTCTTACCTACATCTAGCGGTCGGTTTCTTTTAGATAGGAAAAAGAAAGCACCACAATCATTCCACAACACACGAAAATCGCACTTGTTTACGCGTTGAAAGTGCTCGTAACATTAAACTGGCGGCTCTTACAAAACGCATTTCCAAACACGTGCATCAGACGTTCGAAGCGGAAGCGCCAACAGAAAGACGTCCCCGGCGACACACAAAAAAAGGATTTGGACGATTCTTGTTTCTTGAAAAATTGCTGAGAGAAGAGTGTTGTAAGCTCGCAAAACATTCGATCGGAGTTGGGAGCTTACGCAAAAAAGAAAATTGACTCAGAGCCGTACGTCTATCGGTGCCAGGTTGGGTGTATTCAAGAAAGCGACAGTTGGTATCGACGCCGAAAAAAAGTACAAACAAGAAAGCTTACAGACTTACGAGGCTTTCACGCCTTGACACCTGGATTGCTTCATCCGCCAGGGTTTCGGCATAGAGCGAAACGCGTGTTCCTTCCACACATTGTGCGCGCCCCTGTTGAATAAACAGAGAATTTTCCGTCAGCAACGGACACCTTTGGGAATATCTCGGTCAAACAGCTGCGGCGGACTTATCCTTAAAAGCTGTTCTCGCTTCCGGCTGCTACTGCACGCAGTGCACCGCTTCAGATCTTCCTCGACTACTTTTACCGTGGGTAAACTGAACGGCGACAGAACTTAAAAGCATTACTTTCCTCTGGGACTCCACGCATCGCAAACCTGGGGAACAACTTGAAATATATCATGACACACTTCAAAGCGTAATGTTTACGTAAGCAGCTTAAAAGACTTCGTCTTCGCTGAAAAAGACTAGCTGGTCGATGTTTACGTTTCCCGCAGTGTTCTAGCTCCTTTCTCAATCGCAATTCACCGCATTTGGATTCGTTCGTGAAACCGAGGTGTGTCATATGTAACTCCGAGATGAGCAGTCCCTGACACAGAACGCCGCAAAGGAAAAACGAGCGTAAGCTATTGAAGACTACGGCTATAAAATAACAAACAATATTAGCGGAATTGTCCGCTGGTTTAAAGAACAGTAACTACGACGTTGGCTTCAACAGCTGCAGCGGTATAGCCTCCCACGGCCTCCGAAATGCATGTACAGACACCGCCAATCTCGGAGTCTAGACAAAATGCAAGTTTTCCTGAGCTTCCACGCAGCGCAAATGGTGTTACTTTTGAGAGAGTTTCACCGCTATCTTCATCTAACTTAAGTTTGTCTCCCTCGTGATACCTAAAAGTCCCACACAGGCGCGCCCACTGCCAGCGTCCAACTCCCAACTACGCATTACTGCCAGGGACACGCTCCATTCCCAGTCCTGGTTGTAGACGACGTTTCTTATTCTTTTTTTTTTCTTAGGCGATCGCTTTCTGGGTCCGCTTGCACCCACATTGTGAAAGAGGGTAAGTTGAGTTGAGTTGAGTTTATTCACCCACGTGACAAGTACACTAAAATACACTGCATACGTGGTTTGGTGCAAAGGGAAAAAAAGAGCTGCATTTCACAGCTTGACTGGCCCCTTCACTAAAAAAAAAAATCAAAATTACAAAGTTACAAAAATTACAAAAAAAACAGGCAGTGGAAACCGCCAATACAAAAAGAACACGCATGTGGTCCATGACAGCAAATAATATAACAACAACTCTGAAATACATGCAAAAATATTCATGACATAGCAATGTATGAACGAATGAAACTAATTAACCATTACAGTAATCACCCAAGATTCATGAACAACACAGTGAGCCCATCCAATTTAATATGTCAGTTTTAGACAATATACGCAGATTATCAATTGTTGATCGATTATCAAATTCGACTTATGATCGAATTTAACTGCCCTTTTCAATCGTCAATGGAAGCATGGGCTCAAAGTTGGCTTGTGCTGGCTGGCGCAGGCTAATTTTGACTACTCTATGCTAATACAGCCCTCATATTAATATGCTATAATAGCCTACTGGATGCCGACGAGCCCGTTCCCACACCTTGCTAATATAGGCTACCCTCTGTCACAACAAAAACACTATAGTCATCCGATCTCTATGGAGGCGAAAATGCTTGAGGCCCGTGTACTCAGCACGTTAAAGAAGTCCAGGTGGTCGAGATTTCCGGAGCCCTCCACTACGGCATCCCTCATAATCATATCGTCGTTATGGGACGTAAAACCCCAATAACAATTATTATTATTATGGTCATCAAATCTTAGTTCAGTTATTCATGATGATGATTATTAGATAATTATGAAGAATCAAAGAAGAAATCAAAGGAGAAACTACAGGTATTGTGCGATTGCACGATCCGAACAGACAGTTTAGTAGTTGATAAAAACGGAACAATTTAGAAGACTGAATGAACTTTTCCACCATTTTTTTTTCTGTTCGTGTTATGACGAATGCAAAGTTGAGTGCAAAAATGTGATCCAACGATCGCCGCATGACAATGACGTCATAGCGGAAAGGACCGGCGGCCGCAGCAATCCAACCATTCATTTTCAAACCGCCGTAGGAGTAATACGAAATCAGAACGAAGCAAAGAAAGAAACTTATACACACAGAAGAGGTGGCCGACGCGCACAATGAGAAAGTCTTGAAAGAGTAAACAAACAGCCAATCGAAAGAGGTCCACATTCAACGCGCGAACTTTGACCTTTCGCTCTCTTCTCTAGACCTGAAACTCGGTCGGAGCCCACAACGGAAGCGAACGCGCCACCCAAACTGCACACAATACCTCAGGATCACTTTTTATTATTATTTCAGGCGCTTTCCTCCTGAGTTCCATCTTATGCCCAAGCATGTTTCGGTTACAAACAGTTTGCGTGTTTACTGCTTGTCTTTTATTCGTTTCTTCCTTCGCACATAAGAAGGACGTCGTGTTTACTTATCAAGTAAACTTTCGCAGCGAGCACTTGCGAAGTTTTACTATTGCACATAGAGCTGGCAAAACATTCACCGACGGAGTGATGACGACACGCAGCGAAGAAACGTACCACATGCTGTCGGCATCACATCTGTATGACTCGACAGAACTGTTTTATGGTGTAGTTGTTATTTGGCACATCGCACGTTTTGCCGTGCGACACAGACGATGGCATGGGCATCAAGAAGACCTATCGCTAAAGAAGATGCTGCAAAAAAAAAAAATACAGAGACGATGGGATGGGCAAAAATTGCAATTGATTTATTAAGGCCTTAGATGCCTCACCAAATGCGAAAATTGACCGGCATGCCACGTCGGCGGTGTGAACACGAGTCAGACAGACAACGAACTTTATTGTGGTCCTGAGGGGCGACTCGTAAAGCACCCTTACGGGGGAGGAGCCGCCACGGGCAGCTCCCACGTCGGGACGGGCAAGCCATGCCTGACCGCCACGTCGCGGGCCCTCTGGACGGCCCGTAGCTGAACGGCGAGGTCGAAGCTCTTGAGTGCCTCCCGCCACTCTTCTTCCGTAGTTAGACGATCGTGCTGCCGTAACGAGGGACACCGCCAGAGCATGTGTTCTAAAGTGCAGAAAGCATCTCCGCAATCCGGACAATCGGGCTCCAACGAGTCCGCGTACCTGATGCAAAAAAAAAAAATAATCATCACGTGATGACGTCACCACATGATGTCATTACGACGTCACAGATCGCCAGGTTTTGTGACGTCATCATGAAGTCACCACATGACATCATTGCTTTGTAACAAGCGGGCCGGTCCCCCAGGTATTGCAAAACAAGGTGAGGTACACAAAGCTTACAATGTCTCCGATCCTGGAGACACTGCAAAACCACGTCAGTTGCACAAAGATTTCGGAGGCGGGTGAGGGAGGTTCAATACATCGACTTAGAGGAAAAATAAGATGGCGGCTTTCGCCTTCGAGTCGACAGAGGCGGATACTTAAGGGACCCTGTGAGTTTTCTTTAGGGTGGAGGCCAAGGTCTAAAGGAATAAATAGATATATCAGACAGTCTATGGAGTAATAGAAACATATATAGAGGTACATCAGTCATGCTTCATCATTAGATGACGATCTTGTTTGACTGCTGGATGCGCTAAGTTTGTTATTTCCAGCGCATGTGTGTATTAGTTAGTAACAACTTTATTAGATGCGAAAGCATCTTATGCTCGGGGCAGTATCCGTTCTGCGGCGTCCGTACTCATGCTGCGCATCTATCTATCTATCTATCTATCTATCTATCTATCTATCTATCTATCTATCTATCTATCTATCTATCTATCTATCTATCTATCTATCTATCTATCTATCTATCTATCTATCTATCTATCTATCTATCTATCTATCTATCTATCTATCTATCTATCTATCTATCTATCTATCTATCTATCTATCTATCTATCTCATGCAGCTGTCGTGTACGAGAGCAACTGTCACTCTGCAGAATACCGCAGCCCCGAGCTAGACACTCGCGCTTTCCTTATTCGGGCAGTCGTCGCATCGCGAACCAACGTGTGTCTCCGGACTCCGTTGGACTCATTGCTTATTCCGCTATCTGCATACCAATGCATCGCCTACGAAAGAACCCGCCCGACTTCCGCGGGAAAGCCGTCTCGCCCTTTCACCCCTTTCCCTCTTCATCCGCGGCGTTCCTCGCAATATGCCGGCCTTTTACTTCCCTCTGAAAACCCATCCGCACTCTACGGTATGCGCGCGGAGGTACGGGTTCTCCTACCTAACGCTTTTGTCTCGGTAATGAGGAAAAGCTCGGGTTCTGCTTTTCTTTTTTTCTTTTCATCTCACCACTGCACAATGCAAAAGGAATCGAAATTCCGCGCTTGCTTCTTAAGCCACTATAATATTCTTTTTTCTTCCGTTTTCACATCTTGCTAAACATTCTTGGAAAGAACCCTTCGCTCTTATTTCCTTAAGTGCTGTGCCACATTTCATTTAGCGCGCTATTTTCTTACATTCAATTCATTTACATATCTAATCAGGCTTTGCAACTGGCTTTTTTTTTTTTCATTTCTTCTTGTCATGTTCGGGCATGAGTTCAGAACCATCTTCTTATCAGTTGGCGAAGGAAGCGCGCGGCTTGCTGACTTTTTATCCACGTGTTTCTCTGACAATGTGCGTTATTTAATAATTGTGTTTTTTTTTTTCGTATGGAAGATATGGTTCCTCAGTCAAATTCGGTCCTCGGTTTCTGTGATGCTTATCACGAAAAATGGAATAGCGATCCTGCAGCGACGTTGCGAATGTCCATCCTTGCCTCAATTTTGATTTCAACGTTAGAAACAACTTGAATCGATGCGAGAATCGAAGCGAAAACAGGCACAAGCGAATAGCTTTCGCAAGCGTAAAGTTAGACGCATATCGTATTTACTCGAATTTAGGCCGGCCCCGATTCCTAAGAAACTTCAATATGGCATTCGCAGCTCTCTGCTGCGATGCATTACAAGTTCTACATTCAAATAAAAACGTTCCTCTTCCTAACAACGGTCTGTCGCCGACACGCGCAAGCACAGTCACGCTGCCTGCGGTAATTGCGGTCTCGAGAACCCCGCTGCATATTCCGCACCAAACACAAATGAAACGTCAAGTCAGGTCGCACAAACCGCTTTAAAGAGAGCGAACGCTCTGCCAACGCAAGAAAAAAAAAATGGGGCCTCAATGCTGCCGCTGAAGTGAACGCGACGTAAGGCCGACTAAACAAAACACGACTTCCGTCGGAATAAAAATGGACTGGTATTATGAATTTCCAACGATCTCCAACTTACTGACTTAATCTTTTTCCATTCATTTTTATTTCCTCACACGCTACGCCGAAGACCAATGTCCGGTCGTCTCTGTCGTAGCTTCGAGTACATGCACCATCCAAAACGACGATTTTAAAATATTAAAACCCTCAGGCGGTTCTGCGCTCTCGAGAGGCCGGTAATTACGCTCTGCGAGACAACTTCGTTACGCCTTCGAGCTGTGCGTCCCGAAATCGATTGCTGCGTTGTCGTTTCAGTGTTTCTTTTTTTAACCTCGGCGCTCACATTTGTACCAAACGAAAAAGCGATCGATGTGACGACACGTGTTTGCCACTTGACTATTACTCCTTGACCAATCAGTTAGTGAAAATTAAAGAAAAATATTATATTTAACGGGAAACTAAACCCAAACTCTTATTCTGTTTAGGTGTACGTCGGTTATTCGTTCAAAAATTACAGCCGTACCAACTTTCGTGGCAATAAGTTGCACATGAAACAAGTAAATTGAAGGCTTTAGTTCAGGGTGCGCCCAGAAATTTTTTTCCGGGGTGGTTTAAACCATCATTTAGGCATGCTCGTGTGTGTGTTTTTATGCGTGTGTGTATATATACAAACGCAAAATTTAAAAAAAAATCTAAAAGTTTGAACCCACCCTTTCCCCAGCTACACCACTGGATTAGTTGTTTCCTTAATGTTCATGCCGAAATTCATTTGCTAGTAGGTACGTTTAACTTCAAGGATAACAAACTAGTTTTGTCAGTCTGTGTCTTCGCTGAATCGTCAATGTTCCTAAAAAATAAGAACTTGAGAAGTTCAGTCTTTGGTTCACTTAAAAAGCATAATAGTTCGTTCTAGCAAAGAAAATTAATTCGACAGGCCCAACTAGACGCCGTCGAAATCCGTGACGTCATGACGAGATGGAGGGGAAAATTCATGAGCGCGTCGCCACCTATCTTGCATTCTTGTCTTTTCGGGATTGACAGACGTTTTACCAAGCGTTTTTTTTTTGCTGTTCTATAAACGTAATTTACTGAATTGTTGAAAATATTTCTGTCTTTAGTGCTTCATTAAAGAGACCCTCTCTAAATACATTCGTTGAAGAACATATTATCAAATTATATTTTTTTCGGAAGCGTATTTCGCTAAGGTATTCTTCGCCTTCAGTCTAATGAATGTCACTGAACTTAATTGTGACTGAAATTATCACTACCCTAATTTTCGTCTCGAAAACCTTTGCGCAATGCTTAAGATAAATAATTTGCGACTCGGTTGAATGTAAGGAAATCTTTATCTTCGGAGAGTATTCCCTACATCGTCTCTAACTGTCTCACGCGCCTTTGGGCCACTTGGCCCCACTGTTCTAAACAACTAACCCGTAGAAATGGTGAGTGTCTCTACAAATGTAAAAACCTCATACATTTATTAGCAGTAACTAAGCCCTTTATAGGCTGTAAATTACTATGTCCCACACTCTAAGAACAAAAAAAAAGAGTATTTGCGACTCTTTTCGGTGAGCTCTGACTTGCCATGTATATGACTCTCCTTAAAGAGACATGTTAACTGGATTTTGGGTCACACGACTCCGAAGAGACCATAAAGTTCTCCAAAGAGAGTTGACGTGTCTCTTCAAGGAGAGTGATATACGTGGCAAGTGAGCACAGACGCCGGAAGGAGTCACACATACTCTTTTTTTCTTAGAGGACGGACAAAGATAACGACGCTTAAACGAAAGAAGACATCCCGGCGTTCGTCCGGAGCAGTGGTCGTCCAAGCGAAACCTATTACCGTCAGTTTCAAAACAGACCACCCAACGACATCGACGGCTACAGGACTTGCCGCTCTTCGCGCTGTACTTCATGTTGTCAACCGAGAAAAGCCTCAACGATGGTCAATATTCAGCGATTCTAAGGCAGCCCTGCAATCTTTGCTGTCAGCCCAACGGCAGGGACCATTCGAGCAGTTGGTCTTCGAGGTTAGGTATCTCCTACATACTTCGTTCGAGAAAGGACACGACGTGAAATTTCAGCGGCTGCACAGTCACTGCGGCGTGATAGGCAATGAACGCGCCGACAATGCAGCTCGATCAGCTCTCCGAAGAGACAAGCCCGAGACAATACCCCTATCAAGGACCGATGCTGCTAGCCAACTTCGAGTAGCCACGCAAAAAAGCACTTTCTCTACTTGTGATACAGACTGCACGCAAGCATACTGCACAACCACCCCCGCCATTGCCCGATCACTTTAGGTCTTCCGACACCTACTGGACTACGCCGAAATTATGCCACTCTGCTTTGCCGTTTATGGCTAAGAGTGGCTTTCACGAAGTCATTCTCCCTTCGAATCGAAACGGCTGACAACCCTTCTTGTGAAAACTGTAGTAGCGAGGAGACACTACAGCACATCTTCTGCAACTGTTCTCGCTACAATGCGCAGAGAAAATCACTCGCAGTCGCTCTAGCTCGCATAGATCTCAGACCGATGACGGCAGAAACCATACTGGAATGTCGTCCTGAGAGGTCATCCTGGGTGAAGGCGACGAAGGCAGTGCTCCACTTCTTGAAGACATCAGACCTGCACAGGCGGTTATAGACTAATGGCGTTATCAAGGCTGTGAGGTGTGTGACTTTGTGCGTGCGTGCCCTCTCTCTATCTGTATCTTTAAAACTCCCCCATCCCTTCCCCCAGTGTAGGGTAGCATACCGGTCCTTCTAGACTGGTTAACATCCCTGCCTTTCCTTTCTCTCCTGTTCCTTCCTTCCTTCCGATCAAAAATATGCGATGAGATGACCAAACGCCGGGTAGGTGCTTGCTCATCTGTTCTTTTTCGCCAATTATCATCTGGTACTTACCTTCCTAACTAGAAATCAGAATTTCGTTCAGTCCCTAGGCGAAACTATTTTCTATTAGATTTGAGGCTTCTTTCCAAATGACCTATTTGATATTGCTGGGCAAGAGGGTGCTCTTAATTATCGTGAAATTACTGTTTTTATTGAACTACGTACTGGGTTGTATAATACCATACTGTTGTCTAATACCTGAATATTGTACCACTTGCATGTACTAAGCTATCGTTCTCTTAATGTATGTGCCTTAATGTATGCATGTGTCTTAATCTATCTATCTATCTATCTATCTATCTATCTATCTATCTATCTATCTATCTATCTATCTATCTATCTATCTATCTATCTATCTATCTATCTATCTATCTATCTATCTATCTATCTATCTATCTATCTATCTATCTATCTATCTATCTATCTATCTATCTATCTATCTATCTATCTATCTATCTATCTATCTATCTATCTATCTATCTATCTATCTATCTATCTATCTATCTATCTATCTATCTATCTATCTATCTATCTATCTATCTGGCAGTCATTGCCTCTGTCTATCTCTCCCTAATGATCTAGCCTTCTATATTTCTCTCGTTTTCTTTTCTCTCTCATGCTATCTCTCCCTAAGCTTTTACTTCCATCACAAACTTTCTCTACAGCTTTCTCTCTTTCTGTCTTACGCTTTCTTTACGAAGAGTACGCGTCTGTTGCAGCCAAGTGGGAGACGCGGAAAATTATACCCCGGGGCTGTTTAGCATTGTCACGGCGGAGATAATTAGGTCCCAGCGGACAACTTTGTTTTGCCACCGGCACACGCGTGGCGCGAGCCGCATTCGCGTCGACTCACTTTCGCCTCTCGCGTCGATATCTGGTTTTCGAAGAGCGATCAATACGATGCCGCGTGTTGCTGGCTCAGTGAGTGCATGGTATTCGGTTACTAAGCAGGAAATCGCGGGCTCGATCGAATCCGCCATTTCCTGGTAAGCAATCGAACACAGGTTTGGATAGCATCATCATCTCGAAGATGGTAACATTTACTCACAAATGAGAGAAGAGAACAATTTTAATAACACTAATGTAACTGAATAAGGACGAATTTCAGAGAAAGAGGGAAACTTGAAGAGATGAAGAACTCTTGAACACGAGGCGTCGCTTCAGCCAACGTTTCGAAAAGCGTGCGTGCCTTCTTCCAGGCTGCAACTGCCTATACCTTATCGCGTGTGTGTGTATGCTTCGTACCCTCGCGCTTGCCCTTTCCTCCTCTCTTAAGTGCGGAGCACACTAAGGGCCCGGGCTGCTGCCTTTTGTCATCTCATGCCATCTGCTGTCATGTGCTTTCATCTGCTGTCGTCGCTTGGCGTCACGCAGGCAAGACCATGTATAGCATAGTGACGTATATTATAGTATAGCAAGGGACGGGAAAGGGAAGCAAGGGTGAGGAGGAGGGAAAGGAGGAGAGTAAAGCATAGCATATTAATGTATAGTATAGTATAGTATAGTATAGTATAGTACAGTACAGTATAGTATAGTATAGCATAGTATAGTATAGTATAGTATAGTATAGTATAGTATAGTATAGTATAGTATAGTATAGTATAGTATAGTATAGTATAAGTATAGATGAAGATGTGTTAAGTATAGGAGGGAGGGTAAAAAATGCAGGTAGATGGCGAGGAAAAAGGGGAGAGGTAAGCATGCATAGCCATAACGCCGAGCAGGCTGTATGCTTGGAACGCCAGCGCACGCTTGCCCGTGAACGCCAGCCTCGACAAAGGGCAGCGCGAATCACTGCTGCGCACTTCCTACAGCTTTCATGTTGAGCGCAACTGCATACATCTTTTGGGGGGGTCGAGGTAAGCGGTACGAAGCTTACATAAATGCGGCATTGCAGTCTTGAAGAAGACACAACCGCTATTCAAAACGTTGGCTCCAGCGACGTCCCGCGTTCAAGAATTTTTCATCTCACGAATGTACCTGAAACAACTTTGAAGATTAGAACTTAGCGTAAAGCGGAGGCTCCGGCCCTGTGTGGCGACTCTACAGATAAACATTTAGAGACCCTGCAACCCGAACGGCGACGACATGATTTTGCGAGGAGGTTCTACAACTGCGCTTCTGCAAAACACCCGCGAGCCTGTTGCAGTGCCTCTCAGAAAACTCCGCTCGCGCCATTAATCGCACGCGAAGCGCTGGACGAATATAACTTCGGGGAGCCGTCGAGAGGGCACACCTCCTTCTCTCTGTCTTTCTCGCTCTCTCTTCCTCGCTGAATTCCCCCTCTCCCAGCCACTTTCGTAACCGCTCGCCATTATACTCGGCAACCTCGAAACAATGGATGCTCCAAGTCTGCGCGTGGATATTTCGCCATTGTTGTTGCGTCCTCTAGCAAAGGCGCGCTTTTCTCTCCACGCGCCTCCCCCCCCCCCCCTTGCTTTGGTTTTGTCGTATCCTTTATTGTCCGTTACTTACTTTGCAAGCCACGTTAAATGCCAACCTCGCCATCCAAACCGAGGTAGTGGCCGCAGTAATTTTCGCCTCCTCCTACACACTCATCAACATTCACGAAGCCCTAGCAACGCGCCCTACCTCGGCAAGACCCTGAAGCGTACAAAGATATGAACCAAAATCACGCAACCAAACAAGACTAAAGAAAAACATACAACTCTAGCGTTTTATATTACTATACAATCCGCATAAATAGCCGCAGGTGGGTTCTGGTTATATGTGCTCCAATCAGCTTCCTTTCTTCTTTTTTTTTTTTTAGTAGGAGTCGTAATATTTTAATGAGATCCATGGCCGTGGCTGCTTCACGAAAGTTAGCAAGCATGCTCGGCTACGGCGCGCCGCGTCGGTGATGAACGAGCAACCAATTAGCAGTGTTCCAGTCTAGCAATTAAAACTATGGTGTACGGAATCGTCGAAAAGCGTAAAAATCGAGCCCTTATTCCGCGCCTCTTTTATGCGACCGGATGATACCGAGCTGGTTTTCGAAATCGAGGCGGGAAGTAGTAGTGCAAGCTTGACTATTTTTTTTCTTTTTTTGGTTCACTTCGGCCAACATCGATTCGGCGTGCATTCGGCGTGCATTCGGCGTGCGGCATGCTTCATACGACTTCCTTTTCCAACGGTCAGCTCATTTCGAGATTTCGAGCCGGCGATTTCAAAATTCTCGCGCGGTGTGAACGTTTGTGCAAACCACACCGTGGACTCGGAAGGATATTTCTTATTCTGAGGAGAACTTGCCGCACGATATTTGAAGTAGAGCGGTTGCCTAACTCGACTTGGAAGCAAACGCAATCAACTGAAGAGCTACGCGCAGAGTAAGGTACGATGGTGAAGCAAGTCTCGGAAGGTATGAAAAATGTAGAGTACAAGGTCGGCGTATCTTTTTTTCCCCTTGTTGCCTGTTCGAAAAGGTTTCTTCTGTTATCTTCCGTGAAATGAAGCGCGGTGCCAACATTTCGGGTAAATCTTAAACAAAGGCAACCTACCTGCGATAGATCCAATATTTCTTCAGTTAGTCATTAACTACTCAGAAAATGTTGAAAACGGCATGCTTCTTTAGCAGAAGACCTACCATTATAGCAATACATTCAAGGTAGTCATCTATTAAATGTGCTAAGAATGCACCGTCAGATGGTGATTGATTGATTGATTGATTGATTGATTGATTGATTGATTGATTGATTGATTGATTGATTGATTGATTGATTGATTGATTGATTGATCTGATCGGCGCTCGACTGGTCTTGGCTTGACTAGGCACACGTGCACTCACACGCCGATGCACGAAGTGTTTTTTTTACATATATATGAGCAGAGGTTGGTGCCAATGCTTGGCGCCGGCTACTCTTCTCTTGCACAATGGTTCATGTGATCACATTCTAAATCACTAGGTATCGATCGCGTTCGATTGGGAATCGCTTGGCAATCACAGCTCCAAGCAGCTTAAATACCTTATTTATCTTAATTACCTTAATGATGTTATATTGCTTAATTGACCTAATTTGCGTATTCGAGGCTTGGTCTCGATTAGCTTGCATTCAAGCCAACTTGTCTTAATTAGCTAATTAGCTTACTTGGCCTAATTTGGATATTCGAGGCCTAGTGGCTTACGCCCAAAGTCAACCTAGACTTAATTAACTAATTAGTCTAATTAGCTCTATCTAGGCTCAGTCTTAATCAGTCTTAATTAAGCATAGCTCGGCATGACTGGGAAAACCAGAATGTCAACTCGGCTTAATTAGTTCTATTTAGGCTTTGACTTAACTAGCTTAATTATGATTAGCTAATTAGGTACCATGCTCAACTAGGCTTAATTAGGCTTGGCTACGGTTAACATGGCTCAACTAGGCACAGCTATGCTTAACATTGGCTTGACGTGGCCGCGCCGGCGTAATAATGATGCTTTCTGCTCTACAACGCAAACCGGACAAACGGCGGGCATAACAAGTCTGCTGTAATAATCGCTAGATTTAAGACTTCTGCAAATCGAAGATAAAGATTTTCACCAAAAAGTACACAATACAGATACCGCGCAATACATTGAAGATAAGGCTTACATACACTCAACAGAAATTCGATCGAGTAGAAGCTGCACTTACTGCGAGGGAGTTATGAAAAAAAAATAAAGATCTTACCACTGGTGAAACCATACCAGCGGATATGGATAGACGCAATAGAAACGTGGCGAGCACGTTGCAAGACCTCTTGGGATGAACATGCCGTCACAGCGCAAGACATAGCGGCAGTGCCGGAACAACTCATTGGCTTCCCATAATTGGAAGAAAGAGCGAATTATGGGAACGGTCCTTAAAGAAGTTACATATAGACGCGGCGTTCAACGCTGCTGAAAGTGGGAACCTCGAAGGCACGGAAAGATCAAAGCGGATCTGTGCGTAAACGCACCGGTTTTCTAATTAGTACCTGACGCGGAAGTCTGACCATCGGTGCGAAATTCCCACGGGCCAATTCGGGCACCCGACTACTTCCCAGGAGGACGGAAGGGGTGCGGGGGAGAGGTTTTCGCGAAATCGAACTAGGTGAGGCGAGACCGTTACCTCCGACCGAGAGCGATTATTCCCGCCACGCCTTTTCCGTGATCCCGCTCGCCCTTACAAAGGAGAAGGGGGTATATGCGGCAAACCAAGCCGGCCTTGTGAAGTAAGCTGGCGGCCACCTTAAGTAAGATCGAACATAAGTACTCCCTCTGCATGGACCTGCAACACTCTGAGAGAAAAGGTGTACTTTGACTCTCTTTTTATACATGTAAGAGTCACATGTGTAGTACTCCCTTAAGAGAGGCAAGTTGACGCTCTTTAGGAGAGTCGTGCATTGACTCTCTTTTGGAAAGTCGTGCGTTCCACGACTTTCCTAAAGAGGGTCAACGTGCCTCTCTAAAAGAAGTGCTAGACATATGACTTTCACATGTATAAAAAGAGAGTCACAGTTCTTAGAGTGAAGACCGATTAAACAGATTAAATTATCGGGTTGTACGCGTCAAAAAAAAAAAAAACAGTAGGATTATGTGTTATGCGCCGTAGCGGGCCGACTCCGGGTTTGTTTGCACTCCGTCGGGTTATTCTACTTTTTGTTTTCGTATTTCGCCACCCATAGAACTTAAAGCTTTTAAAAAAACATGATTTAACTCATTTTTCAGGAGCAATGACGCCTACCGGCAGGCTTGCTAGTCTCTTGAAGGCTTGGTCTCCCATTTGACGCGAGGAAACAGCAACTGAAGATTTTCACGTCGGCACACGAACTCTACGAAGGGTGGTTCGTGAGCGGTACATGACACAGTTCGATCTAGCACCTACACGGAACTGACCTACATTCCAAGGTGTCTGCGTTCTGGAATGCTCGGTCTGATTCTCCCACCGTGCCCACGCACGACGCACTTCCGCGCTCATCGTAAACAGAGAGAAGATGAGCGAGAAACAAAAAAAAATCGGGGCTGGAAGCTCTGTGTCAGGAACGCGGAATGGCGTCGCTGTGTTTGTTTTCGCTAGCGCCCGAAAACTGTGTTTATTTACCCACACCTGTCCATCCATCCGGCCGCCCGCCAGTGTCAGGCTGCTTGTTTTTCCTGCGAGCGTTGCGGAGGAACTTGTTGTAACTCTGTTCAGATTTTCTTCTTTAGGTTACTCATTAACCTTATGTCCCGGGTCTCTGTATGGACAGCTGCAGAGGCGTTGTGTGTTTGCACTGGATATCTCGCAGGTCGTCGTGTAATTTGCCACTACACACACATTTTCCGCGCTCTTGGCAACGTAAACATCCCGGTCCCGACCTCGGACGATTCGGACGCGACCTTTTTTTTTTTTTCATCTAATGTAGGTCACTTCTAGCCTCCAAATATTTCCTTAAACTGTCCCGGAATGTCCCATTTCTAAATCAGAGCAAATAAACACTGAGGAGGAGAGGCACTTAACTCTCGCGTGTGATCGGGTCGTTTTTCTAGTGGGGATCATTAAATGTAGGTATATATTAACACACCCGCAAGGCTAGCATTGCACTAGCGGATATTAACAGTACATCGGATGTTGCTTGGTGGGTGGAAGAATAATTTAGAGAGCAGACGGCGTTATAAACCCGAAGTTTCATTGATACTGATCGTCGTCTTGAAGATGAAGGCACTTCTCGGCGACCACAAAGGTAATGTGAAGGCCCTCGCACATACGAAGATCTCAAGAAAAAGAAAGTAATTTAGGTTTCCACGTGTGCAAAAATTACGGCAGCTTCGCCCTAGAGTTGCCAAGCCTGAAAGGCCCGTGTATTTACGAGTAGATTTAAGTGCACGTTAAAGAACCCCAGGTGGTCGAAATTTCCGGAGCCCTCCACTACGGCGTCTCTCATAATCATATCGTGGTTTTCGGGCGTTAAACCACAGGTATTATTATTATTAAGCCTGAAAGGACCCCTAAACAACCTCAGATAATTTTTTTAACGTTTCAAGTAAACGCGCGCATCGAGTCCACAATGCCGTCAAGATCAACAACGTCAAACACGGCTGCGCGACGAGCCGCGGGCGCCCCACGAATTCCAAGAAACAATCCATTCTCTCAGGGAATTTCGGTGACCCTCAGCTACCCCTGCGTTCGCCGTGACGTCAACATTGTCGTCTGCTCATGCCATCGACAAAAAAAGAGAAAAAAAAGATATAGCGCAGATTGCATTAAGTGGCGCAAGGTACCTAGCTAGTCCCGGCTTGGCTAGGCTTTTACCCTCTCACCTGTCTCTTTCCCATCCCTTGCTATACTATACTATACACGGCTATGCTTGCTGTCTTTGTTTATCTTTTTTTTAGTCTGTGTCTTTCCATCTCTTTCTCTCTATGTCTATTTGTTTCTCTGTCTTTTCATCTTTCTCTGTTTTTATTCCCTTTCTTCCCTCTTTTTTCTCTTTCTCTTTCTTTGTCTTGCTTTCTCTCTCTCTGTAGTTGTTCTCTCGCCTTCAGTGTTTTTCGCTCTTTCTTCCCTTCAATATCTATTTCTTTTTCTCTATCTTTCTTTCTTTTTCTGTACTCATTCTGCCCTCCTCCTTTCCCTCCTCCTCACATTCACTTCCCTTCCCCCTTGCTATACTATACTATACAAGGCTATGCTATGCTCTGCTATCGTGCCTGGATAGCCGAGTGATTACGACGCTCGCCTTCGGATCTCAGGGACGCGGGTTCGAGTCACGCCTCGCCAAGAAATTTCTTTTCGTCAAGAATCTCTCTGTTTATCTATCTTTCTTTATATTTCTCTCTCTCTCTTTCATTTTCTTTTTCTCTCTTCCTCTCTGTACTCGTGTAGACGAACAAGACGAAGTCTTCTTCGTCTTGTTATTCGAACAGCCTTGATGATGATACGTGCAGAGCACTTCAGGGGCCCGGGCTGCCGCATGCTGTCCTAGCTTGGCGTAACGCAGACAAAACCATGTGTGCTGGCATGCGCTAGCGCGTTCGGGCCTGCGCAAGGGGCTGGGTAAGACTCTGTGGCCTCTGCCCCTTACACTCTCTCAGCAATCACGTGATGCCGTCGAGGAACGACATTCTGCAGACGCGCGATGAACCCGCGTGGCGTGCTCCAACAAGAGTTCGGGACGAGTAACAGCAACAGCAACTACAGTGAATTCATGGTGTGCTCCACATGCAAGGACGCGTTAACATCGGGTAAGGTGCCCGCGATGAACGGAACCTTAAGTCGACCCATGCGCTGCTTCGCATCCCCACATGGTTCCCTTTAGTGGGAGATGGTGAAGTTTCTTTTTGCCCGTTTCTTTATTTCTCTTTCTTTCTCTCTATTTCTCGCTTCTTTCTTTCTAGCTCTATATCTCTCTCTTTAGTTCTATCTTCTTTCTATCTCTTTCTGTTGTCGTTACTACTTAGCGTGTCAGGGTTAGTGGATGCTACTACTTGCGCACGTGACGAGTTACACTCGGTTACAACCTAGGAAAATATGTCAGCTCCACCGGCAGCCGTCGCTGTACTTCCCAGAGAGAATTTGCATAAGTGTTCCGTCCAATTGCGCTAATTTTCGTAAAATGTCAAGCACATTTCGAGCGTTTCAGATAGCTAGGTTTTCCCATACAGACCCACGTTTGCATCCCTGGTTTTAGGTCAGAGGCTTGAACGTCTTGGTAAATTTTCTAAGCGATTGTGACATTAACTGCTCAACCAAATACAATATTTTGAGAGTAACGACGAACCTTTAATTCTCTGTATGCATAGCTTTTATATCAGCCGAAAAAGGTAATTACGGTTCGAGCGGAAACAAGCTTGCACGACTGTCTTTCACAATTGAAAGTGCAGGAGCGTCGCGGTTCCGGCGCGTGGAGCTGCCATTTTTTTAAGAAAATCGTTTTATGCCAGGGGTCTACCGAGACTTCGCTGACTGTATTTCGTAACGGAAATACCATTGATCAGGGAAATATGCTGGGTTTTTCTCGAAGTATGCCGGGAAAAAAATGCCCGAAATAGGGAATTCGCATGTCTCCAAATGGGAATTCTTGGGCCTAGTACGGAACACCACTGCATTTCCACGCTGCAAAGGCTTTCGGGAAGGTCGCCTTCCGCGACCTCTGTCAAATGATCTGACAGCCAGCTGGATGGCGGGAACACCGTCGAAACGGTGACCTTTCTGGCTTCTCTCGAGCTTTGGGAACAGGAAGAAGTCTTCCTGAGCTCACATCAGGGCTATAACAGGCCTGAACCAGTCCTGATGTGAGCCCGGAAAAAGTTCTTGTTTCCAAAGCACAAGAGAAAGACGCGTGAAATAACACCGTTTCGACGGTGTTCCCGCCATCCAACTGGCTGTCACAGAGTTTCTGATAGAGGTCGCGGCAGCCGACCCTCACGCAACCTTTGTAGCGTTGAAATCGCATTGGAAGCGGTGTACCAACGCCCGAGGAAGCTACTTTCAAGAATTTTAATGATATGTACCAAGTAAAACCAAAATTTCGTTTGCAACGGGTCCATAAATGAATAATTCTGTGCCACGAAATTAGGAAATTCTGGAGGCGACGCTAATCCTAGATTTAGGCGTCTGGTGGGGGCATTCGCGCGTCGGCATTCTGCGCACCCTGCATGGTGTAATCCTTGGGTTAGCTTTACGCTTCGTCGCGCTGCCGAAGTGGATCTCAGAGGCCACGTATATAAAGAAGCGCGTGGTTGTAATCTGCACCGCCAGGTGCCGCAACGATCCAAGCTGCTCTCAATCTTTCAATGAATTCAATAAATTAATTTTTCATTATTGCCCTCACAGTTGTTTCGCCGTTATCCAAGCTCGCGCTACGCTTCGACATCATGTGTATCCAACATAACTCTCAACTTGAGCCAGAACAACCGATTTCTATCTGTAGAAGATTTTTCTATGAGTATTCTTAAATCAAGAAGAAAGTACTAGACTAGATAGGCTTGGAAGAGGGACAAGAGTGCCATGTGGTTCTCAAGTCACTAAAAAGAGAAATAAGTACTCAATTAATTCACTACGGACTTAAAAAGTCGCCAACTCGATACTCGCATCTGCGGACATCACAACGCGTGAAAACAGGACATAAAAGAAATGTGTTCTGCCATCTCCTTACATCTAAATATCCCATGTCGCATCGTACAACGAACTCGGCTTCTCGATTTTGACCTAGCAAGATATTTTTCCAACACTTTTTTGTTCTTTTCAGATGACAAGGCGCCCCACGTTCGCGTAACACGACAGCGCTATAGGAATGCGGCCCCTACTTCAAGTGCTTTTCTCTCGCAAAAAAAAAAGGGAAAAAGAAGAAAAAAAAACACGAAAACAAAAATAAAATCATGTTCTGCCTACCACTACTCTACTGGCACGATGCTTTGGGCAACGCAGCCTCCTAGTCTCCCGAGCGCCGTCTGACGGAGGTGCGGACGGACCGTAGAATCCTACTTGAATATTTATTGAATATATTACGCTTCGCGGTGAAGGCAACGCGATGCCTTACACAAACGGTAAGCGCGAGGCGCTGCTGTACCACCGTGGAAAAGCACGCGCCCGTACACGGTATTTGGAGGGACGGGGAACGAGAGTATAAAACGGGCATTCTCTGCGCTTCGCTCACGACCCGGTGAAAATTGCAGTAGCAAGCAGCGCGCACGCCGCGCCAACACTATCTGACGGACAGGCGCGCAGCGAAAAACCTTCAAATCAAAATTCATAAACGTTCGTTTCCTGCTGAGAAGTAGACGATATGCCTCATGCGTGACATTATTATTGCAACCTCAGCAAGTTGTTGCGTCGCTGTCTTGCAAATATTGCGTCATGTACACAGGCGTCCACTGTTAAAGGGAACATCGGAGCCTGTGGCGGCTGCTCGGCGCCACCGCCGGCCGGCGGCTGCAACGAGATTCGCGCAGACGCAGTGAGCACCGTGCCCGATGCTCTTTCGTCACGTCAGCGGTTCGCTTCGCCACGATTCGCAGCGCGGAAGCAGATGACGAAAGAGCACGACTCACAGCGCGCACTGCGCCTGCGCGAAAGTCGTTGCAGCCGCTGGCCGGCTGTGGCGCCGAGCAGCCGCCACACGCTCCGATGTTCCCTTTAACAGTGGACGCCTGTGTACGTATGACGTCTTCATCTTGGACTACGGGCGTCACGTATAGTACGTCGTCATAACGCTGTCATACAGTTGTCCCAGAATGGAAATCTGGGCGAGTTGGTATGTAAGCAAGGCCAATAATGGGGGTGATCTAATGGGACAAGCGAAGGCACGAACGCACAAGACCACGCGCCCCTGACAACTGAATGCTTATTCGAAACACGGGGAATACATTTTGGCTGTTATAACGAAATAAGTTTCTTGTTTTTTCCTGGTATTTACCTGCTTTTTCGATGACGTAAGACAAGTTCCAAAAGATTCTGACAAACATTCCGAATAAACAGTGAGTCGTCGGTGGCGTACAAAGCTATGCAAGCTGTCCTTGTTACTCGCTAAACGTATCGGGCTACTCAGCAGTGCGAGACCTTTACCACAGAGTGTGCTAGAGGCTAGCCCAGGCCCGTAGCCAGGAATTTGTTTCAGGGGTGGCCCACTTGCTGAAGGCCTTGACTATTTGAGAAAAACGCCTATTTTCATTAATTTAGGTAAAACACCCCTCTCCATCAAAACTTAAGGGGGAGGAGGCTAGCCCCCCCCCCCCCCCCGCACCCCCACCCTTCCTCTGGCTACGGGCCTGGGCCAGCCTACTGTACATGTTAAAGAACACCAGATGGGCGAGATTTCCGGAGCCTTCATCTACGGCGTGCCTTATAATCATATCGTATGATGGCACGTAAAACCACACATTCTATTATTTGACATACTGCGCACTCTATAAACGGTTCGCTCACTTCGGCGATTTATTTCTGCCGCACAAACGGACTCGTTATCTCGATTGCTTGCTTTTTGTTATTTTGAAAAATCCGGCGCTCGACACTTTTTTATTAACAGTCCAACGTCACGGCGATAGCGGGCACGCCATTCTTCACATGGAAGTACCGGTAGTACGTTGATAACGCGAGGCAAGAAACGCGCATGCGCGATAGATGACGATTATTGTTGTGGAACAGGAAGATACCCAAGTTACATTGTTTCTTTGTATAGCGTGCAGTGCTCACAGATTGAAACGCGTCATCTAAACTTCTAGCATAACGACTGGTACGCGCAGGCGTTCGAGATAACTTCATCATATCGCCACTAATCTGGCCGCTAAAGGTAATGTTATCTCCGACGTAAGTGTTCGAGTCGAAATTGAGCCGATACGACACAAACTGAAGACGGTGGAAACGAAAGCACGCCAATTGCTTACCCCTAAATTGTCGTGTTTCAATCTGTGAGGAATGCAAAGTTGGCGCCAAAAGTTCAGAGAACACTAGGTTTGAGAAATCTTTGAATTTTCCAGCAATTTGTTACTGTATTGTCGTTAGCGCGTTCTAGAACAGGCCGGAAATCTAAATTTAAGGCTTCCTGCCGAAGAAGTGGGACTTTTCGGCTTTTTCTTTAGTCTCGTCGTCTTTGAAGTTTCGACGCTGTCGATGTCGAGTCCGAAACAATAGTTTAGCTCGTTTTGACACTCACGAGTATTTTATTTCTTCTTTCGGAGTTTAGGGTGCTTGAACTTCAGAATTACGGAATCAAGAAATAAGAAAAAGTGAGGCAAGTCAGTATTTGTTTAATTATTCCTCGCCACCGACCCGGCTCACGATCGTTTGCTCATTAATCAGCGATGACCCTACGGTAGCGTATGAGAACCCAGAGAAGCGCAGCGCCCCACGCGACGCTTAATCCAGATAAAAGTTTTTAAAAAAAAAAGCTGACTTGTTTGCGAGTGTGTAGTTTCGTGGCGACCGCGCTGGGAAGCCGCGAAAGAGGATTAAAACTTGAACGCAGATGACCTCGAGGACTAATTAAGCGGTGCAGAGACAGGGACATCTCGATTCGAGGATGTTTCCTATGTCTTGCGTGTTTTTTTTTTTTTCATTTGTGTTTTGCTAACTTTTTTTTCTTTCTACCTATCGCAGCAACGGATCCGAAACCGAAAAGGACGATGACATGTGTGACCACCGAATCAGGCTTTACTGTATATTTTTTTATTTTTACCAGGTCACTGTACATTTTTTTTTATTCCGCAGTGGTCATATTCCGCAGTAGTGGTCACTTTGCGTAACCTGACAACTCATATCATTTTCACACTTTCACATTTTCTTTGAGCTTCAGGGTATCACTAGAAGAGATGCTTGGACTAGTCGGTGGTAATTCATTATGCAAGAACAGTGTATCAACTGCCATCAACTTAACTGTCTTGTTACAAATGAAATGTAAATGCGACAGGTAGCTTACGGTAATTAACTGAAATATTAAATGTCCAAAGTGTTGAAAAGTAGAACAGAAGTGGCATATCAAGGGTTTCTCGTTTTTTTTTTTTGTCAAGGACTTTTTTCTATACAAAAATGGATCGTCCAGTAGTGCTATGCATTTCATTTCTTACGGTATGCGACCGCGTCTGCACCTGGTGTGTACCTTCAAGTGCGCACAATACTAGAGACCCCTCTCTCATGACCCCTATTCCTCACAGAAATGTTACAAGCTGGACGTGCGCCGGTTAATCTCCATGCCATTCCTTGATTATTTCAATCTCTCTTCTGCCTTCCCCTCACTTATCTCTCTCGCTATCTCCCTTTCTCTTTACTGGATCATGCAAACAACGCTCACGGCTATGTAGTGCTATTCAGCACATTTCTGAATTCCAGTCGCACATCTATTCCATCTCAGTTCCGTTCATTCCATTTCATCCCATCCTATTGAATTCATTTTCACTCCATAACATCCCATTCCATTACCACCCTTATTCCACTCTCCTTTTATTTGCATTTTATTCAATTCCATTCCATCCTATTGCATTACATTACATTGCATACTATTTCATCTCGTTCCACTCATCCGTTGATTCCATTCCATTCCATTTATCTCATCCTATTCCGTTCCATATCATTCCACATGATTCTATTCCATTTCACCCCATCATATTCAATTCCACATCAATCCATTCCATTTCATTACATCCTATTCTATTCAATTCAATCCCATTACACTTCATTCCCTTCAATCCATCTTCCCTTTCCCATTTTTCCAGCCTAGAAAAGCCAAGAAGATGCTGTTCCGGTTGACCAACAGGCCTTCTGCCCTTTTGCTTGCTTCATTCGCTATTTCTCTGTCTCAACGACAGCTTTCACCGACAATGCTGATACCACAGAAGTACGGCAGCGCTTGTACGCCAGCAAAAGCGCCAGCCGGGTTTGTTTGAACTACCTCACTCAGCGGAAAGGGCAAAAGCAAGCATTGAGCAAACAGCGCACCTAGACAAACTCAACCACGCGCACGAGCGCTTAAACAAGGCGGCAACTTGAAAAGGTTGAATACATCAAGCGCGTCTCAATTGAAGGCAAGAGGTTCGGTATCATCCCATATTCGGCGCTCATAATTTAACCCTCGACTTGTCAGATGGATCCAGGTTTATGGAAAGAAAAAAACAAACGTTCCTTTTGCTGTGCCATCCTTTACGTCAAACATTTATGTGACTTCTCGCCAAGCACTGGCTGACAGAGCATCAAATAAATTTCAATGCGGTGATTCACATAAGGATTCGCATTATTCTCGTGCGGCAGCGCTGAAGGCACGCCCGACATTTGTGTTTGTTTCTTGACATTGCACTGCGAGACGGTACGTTTGGGCATTTTTTTGCCGCAGTACACAGTTGCGACAGGTGAAGCACGCTTGCCGGTGCGAACAAGTGGAACAACTGGAGAACGCCATAGAAAAATGCTGGCGCCCCGGGGGACGCGCAAGCTTGACGATACTCTCGGAAAATCACGATACGAGAAAAGGCCAAAGAAAAAGAAGCAGCGAAACGGAAAGACATCAGAGATCAAAGCCACACACGCTTGCGCAATCAAAGGCAAACACTTCTTTGACTTCGCGCGCCGGTGACACAAGAGGAGTTTCTTCTATTGGGGCCGAACGGGGGGGGGTTTCAATTTTGCTTTTTGTTGCATTAAATGAAAAAAGTACTTCGATACGGGTAAGACGGCAGAGTTTAGAAGTCCTTCCAAAGTGACAGCCCCGTTTTTCCTTTTCTTAAAGAACAGCAATACAAAAAAAAAGCTCTAAAGCCGTATCATCGCCACAAAACGCGGCATAGATTTAAAAAAAAGAAAGGTTCCAATCCACGTGTCTCGCTTTTCTGTACTTATTGTATTTTTCTTTCTCGCTTCACTAAGCTCTTTTGCACGAATCGGCTAGTTCTGGGAAATCGATAGTCCCGTCGGTAAACCCCCTGACACACATACCAGCAGTAGAGAGAAAAAGGGAAATTGTACATTACCCAAAGTGATTCAATCAAGTGACATATGAGAAGTATCAGCATCTCTCTATATACTTTTTTTTTCGTGTTCTAGTTTAACGCGCTTCTCTCTTATAGCTCAATCCTTACACGTATGGACCCTAAGAATGTCTTCTTTCTGTCTCGCTCTTTGATTCTTTATCTTTTTTTTTTCCTTGCTACTGCTTCAACACGCGTACATCTCTCGTCCAGACCCGTTCTCTTTACAACTTTATACAGCACGAATCTGAAAGCCACGCCCCCATACGTGGAATCCTCAGTCCTCTCTCGATTCTCGCAGGCCTCTCTCAGTGACACGTGTCTTACAGAGAAGTACCACCTCAGGAGCAGTGCAGCTGGCTCGCCCATCCCGATATTTCGTGCGACTGAGCTCGCCGAAAGCATACCCGCGCGCTCGCCCGGCAAGAGACTCTTCAGAGAAGTGCTTCGAGGGTGCCTTGTCGAATACAGAACACCCGTGCTCCTTGTTCTGCAGCGTCTATACATTTCGTTCTTCTCACTGCCTTGCATACTCCGCTTCTGAATTATTCCTATCCAGACTTGTTCTTCTTCTTCTTTGTGTTCTTATACTTTATCTTCTCATATTCTATGTTCTTCTTTGTCTTTGTCTTCTTCTATCTTATCTTCTAAGCTTCCCTTAATCTTTCGTTTTCTTTCTTCACTTGTATCAATGAATGGTACGCTTTCTCCCAAATTAAGTTGGACCGGCAGGACTGAGATGCTCGGTAGACAGAGGTAATACAGCTGGCAAATGCGGACTCAACGCTTCTCTATTATCGATATCTCCTTAAAGAAATTAAATTAGCTCAGAGCCTTGCACCAGCCACGTTAAGTACGATGAGAAATTCTCTTTTCCATTAGATTAATTTTTCACTAGCAACGCTGGTTGCCAGCGATCGTATAAAAAAGGCAGACCTTCTGAGAAGTCATGGTTTGACCTTTTCATGAACCGTTTGAATAACAGCAAAAAAAATCGAACTCAAGCGTTCACTGCTGTTGTTTTTCCTTCCTATTGTGCTTTCCTATGAACATTCCTTGCTTTTATGATCATAGTGGTGGTCATAACTTGCGCGAACCATGACGGCCAGTCATAGCTTTCGTCGACGCGTCCGGTCAGCTTTTAACGAGGGACGCTAACGGCCCAACTTTAAGAAACCACGGACTCGCGGAGATTTACTGCGTTCATTATATCTTGCTCTCGACTGTCCGTTTACGTGACGCAGTCGAGTAATTCGTAGAACGTGTTTTTTATGTATTTTTTTTTCTCGGGCTGAAGCGATCGTACTGTTCTTGACTGCGTTCCGTCTGTGGCATGTATTCGGGCACAAGATGCGACAATAGAAAAATTTTCATACGTTACAAAAGCTGCTTCAGTAATTACATCAAATGACAAACCCCATCGCGTCGAGAAAATAGAGAGGATCCGAAACAAGCTGGTAAAACTTCGTACTACAGCAGTGCAGGAAAACGTGTAGAGATCATTCTTATTTACAGAAGAACACAGAACCTGGCCTCGAACTTATGTGGCCTATTCTGCTGTTCTCTGTCGGGAAATAGCAAAATAATGTGGCAGAGGGGCTCATTTTCCGAATTAGCATAAGCGTAATGGTGCAACAGCATGAAAATCTCATTCCGGATGTAATACTGGGGTCATTACGTAGACATCAGCAGAGGTGCGATAAACGCTGGTCGAAACATCGACATGCGTGAATGCGATTAGCCCAATTCATTGTCCTGCAAAAATTGTCCCCCCTCTATAGCTCTATAGCACTCTATAAGCACTCCATAACTAACTAAGGTTACAGTACTTGTCTCGGCTTCGATGTTGTATTCGTCATCATTGTAAGCTCTCTTTTCGCTCGACGTCATCACACTTTGCACTGCGTCATCCAGTCACGAAAACTTGCCAGGCCCTAGCTTCGGCTTCTATATCCCAATTTTTTTTTTTACACTTACTAAACATTTGCTTTGACACGATGTAAAAACCGTGCTGTAGGATTGTCTAGAAAGTTTGAATAGAACAACGTGTCAAAATGACATAAATGTATGCCGTACTCAACGTGGTAGGGTTAACATTTTATGCATTTTTTTTAATCAGTCGGCGTTGTCAAGGGATTACTAAATACTGACTTTACTAGGCAGCACTCAAACACACCTTGCATTACGACTTGGAAAACGCAAACGCGGGCCCCGTAACGAAGCTATTCACAAGAGACAAACATGCATTCCCTCTGTCCTTCTCTCGGTGCTGAATAAGAAAGTAGAATTGTTTTCGTTTTCATTGAACCGTAATCCACTTACTTTACTTGCAGACTTCGGCGTCTATATCAGTGTATGGCGCTGCGTATTAGAACCATGGCAAAATCAATGCCACAGCACATCACACGAATTTTTTTTCGGCTTCGCTGCAAAGAATGCTGGAGTGAAATACGGAAGCACACGTCCCTCTAGTCACCGAGAGAGAAACGAAAAAAAAAATTCTAGGCTCGAGAAAATTCGATTACCTTTCTTGTTTTCGGCCTCAACTACGAAGCTCATTCTCGTCTCTTAAATTTGCGTCCAATGGTGTGGGGTTTTTTTGCTTTTTGTTTTTTTTTCTCGTTTTTTTGACCGTTGCTTTAAGTAACCGAACGCGTTCAAGACGGGGCCGCTTCCTGTAATTCAATCGAGTCCACAATGCGAAGCTAAAGCGAACTCGTAAAAATAAAAAACAGCGCGATATTCTGTGTAGCGAAATTTCGCTCGTGGAGCCAGGATCAGGCTATAAATGTTATGAGCGGCCGTAGCGCGTTTGCAAATAAAAGCGCGGAAAGCGCAGCCGCGAATAAAAACCAATCTGGCCATCGCTAGAATGGCTTCATGAATTCGACGGTATTTTTTTATTATTATTATTGGACGCGCTAATGGATAATGCCCTTCCCTCCTTCCCCCCCCCCCCCCCCCCAAAGAAAAAACAGGTCACTGCTGTTTTCAGACTAAACGGAAGGGCATGAATCAGAAACTGCCTACCGGAGAATTGTCAGATTGTGTTTAAGCCTTAGTTGTAATTGCATCACTTAGCCTGCATACGGAAACGGTAGTCCACAATCCGCATTATCCACAATAGTGTATCCACCGTTTGGCCATCGTTAGCCATCATAAGCCATTATTCAGCCACCACCAGTCAGGACTAGCCGACTTTCAGCCGTCATTCGGGTGCCATTAGCCAACGCCAAGCGACATTAGCTATGTAACCTTAATGAAAGCCAGCAGATAGTAGACAGTTATAGTTTAGCGTTAGCGTGATAGCGGGGGTCAAGGGAATAGCGTTACCGTGCCGCAAACGTTGGCTGTGGACATCGCGTTTTAGTTTAGCGGGATAGCGTGTACGTGCCCAAGCTGTGACGGTGGCGCCATCTAGCGGAGGGTGAATGCGTTAAAAAATTAAAAGAAAGAAAAGTGAGAATTCTCGCCTGTATCCCCACACGCAGCAATATTACTACCTTTTTAGTAACAATAAAGGCAAATAAATATGAACCACGCACCAAAAGCGAAAATATTTTATCTTGCAGATTTGTTTACACCGATCTCCTAGTTAGGCCTAGGGACGTTCGAAATGCGAAGCGATCTCAAAAACTACCCTAAGTTATCTGTAATATTCGGGCGTCGAAGATACCTGAAGGCAAGCGAAGCCATTCTACACAGTCGCTTGCTGTGAAAGAAGTGAATGTGTCCACATCAACGCTAAAAATTCATTTCGAAGCGGGCGTCCAAAATCGCCGCCATGTTTTACGTACGCTACGTTAACCACGCAAACACGGTAACGCTAAATCTGAAAAATAGCGTGCGTACGGTAAACGCTACGGGTCGTTTAGCGTGCTGCGCATGCGCATTTCGATCCCGCTATTCCATTAAGCCCGCTATTCCGCTAAGCACGCTAAACTATAACTGTCTAGTGAAGCCGAGGAATGCATAGGGAACGTTAACTCTACTGCTTTAAGTGTACTGTAACAATTGTGATATAGATGTGAAGAAAGTAATGTGGACGAAAAGACAACTTGCCTCTGGCAGGGACCGAACCTGCGACCTTCGGATTCCCTTCCTTCATTTATTAGCTATGTAACGTAACGCATAACGCGCTACATCACATAGCTCTTTTATTGCGATGACGCGTCTAAATAAAAAAAAGAAACATTTTCTGACGAGAACTGCTGTATTGTGCAAAGTAGTGCGGCGTAGACACAGTAGCATACGTACAGTGGGGACGGAAAGAAACGCGAACAGTGCGCCATCTACATTTTCTGCTGGTTCGCATTGTAACATCTGTAAGCACTGTAACATCTTTTTATTGCCACCAAGGTCAGAGTGTGATGAAAACAGTGCGCCGCGCTGTTCCCGTTTGTTTCCATCCCCCCTGTACATTACTAAATACATTGTTATAACATGAAATACCTGAGATTAGCCGTTGCTAGCCAAGATTAGGCAGAGCTCGTATTATGCGGGTAAATAAGCTAGACTTTTCACACAATCCATGTGTATATTTGTTAAATTAATTACCGTTATAATGTATACTTGTCTAGAACATAGTTTTATGCGATAATCTGTATGTCGTACTATACTTCACTGGAGGTTCTCCTTTTCTATTATAGTTGGAAAAAAATTTCACCGATGGTTACAATATTGCCTAATGCGAATTCTGAGCGCCGATTCGTGTTGGGGAAACGCCAACTGTGTTTGAAGTTCTGCCTTTCCGAAATTGTGGCAATGTAACATTTGCTATATATTGCCACAGAAACTGCCAGCGCTCGAGCGCTACGCACACCACTCTGTGCATTACGGGCGTCGCGAACCAAGCGAAACGCTGACAGCCCCGTTACGATAAGCAAAGCCAGCAGCTGTGCACGTGTCAGCCCTGCATTTGCAAGAGCTCCGACCGAAGGGCCAGAGCGCGACGGAGGAAGAAAGCGATGTTAGAGGCCAGTGGCTCGCGATATGGACAGATTCCGCGTTCGCTTTCTTTCCTACTCGCTCGCTCTATCGGTAACGCCACCGACGCGAAACGGCGACGTCGCTCAACGCAGGAATGGGCGCCTAAGAGCTGCGCTCTAAAAATACTTTGGGCTGAGACAAAATTACTTATGAAAGCACATCTCGCTCCCTACGGGATGCTACACAATAAAAGCGTACACAATATGACTGTTTGCGATGTATACTGCTAGGCCCGTGATCCACTATAAAAAATCAAAAACGCACTATGAACGCGGTGTTCCGGTTGCAATAAGTGATACATGTTTTCCGTTTCCAACGCGTGCATCGGCACCGTATGCAAATTTGGGAACGTCTTCATTAGCATCTGGTTTCGCATGCGAGTGAATAGTGTAAGTGTACTACGGCGAACACCGCATAGCCTCTAGCGCCACCATATTCAAGGCTACCGCAGTATTTTAGATAAATACTGCGGTATTCATCACGGATGTATGTGCGCTTGCCTCTTCGTCGTGCGGTGGCGCTGTGTAGCCCGACGTAAAGCATTACGAGAAAGTGGAAGAGGCGAGATGCCAAGACCGTGCAGCGCATTCGCGCAGGAGAAAAAGAAAAACAACGCGAAGAGGCATCAGCGAAACCTAATAAACTCACAGGTTCCATTATACGCTCGCCTAAGTTGACTCGAAGGCCAGAGCCACTTTTTACAGCGAAAGCTGTTATGAGATCATTTCACCGGCCGTTTTCCGCCGCCGCCGCCGCCGCCGCCGCCAGTGTTCGCAACCAGTATCGCTCGAAATAAGAAAAAAAAACGAAATAAGAAAAAAATTCCAGGATGGAACGAGGTTCGAACCTGGGCCCTCTGCGTGGGAGCCCAGTATTCAACCTCTGAGCCATGCCGGTGCATGAAACTGCTTTGCAAAAAGGTCCTATACAGGCTTCATGCCGGGAAGGAACCACATTAGCATATGCAATATAGCGTAGCATAAGAGTAAAATAAGCACCAAGCGTCGCACAACGCGAATTCTGTAACCAGGCGTCACACAATGCGAATTGCGCAACGAGTAGGTTGTTGAATGCTTCCAACCCATTACAAAGGGCTCTGCCATAATTCTTCATCGTCATCAAGCACAGCATCAACAAAGTGTGCATAATGCCTTACATGCGTTTAGCAGGTACCATCGCTCTCCGTAGAATGACGAAAAATGGCACAGTGCCTCAGGCCCGTAGCCAGGAATTTTTTTCGGGGGGGGGGGGGGGGGCACTTGCTGAAAACCTTGAGTTTTTGAGAAAAACACCTATTTTTATTTTTTATTTTTGGTAAAAACACATACATCACCAACATTTCGGGAAGGGCCCGGGCCCCGCCCCCCCTCCCCTGGCTACGGGCCTGCCTGCTGCCCTACTTCTCAAAAATTACAATGATTTATAACGTAGTGGGTTTCTCGCAAGTGCACTTGTAGTGGTTGCCAAGGAAGCCCATAAGTGCATGATCCACTTCCTCGGGGTCTCAGTAAAATCACAATGATTTATAGCGTAGTGGGTTCCTCGCAAGTGCACTTGTAGTGGTTTCCAAGGAAGCCCATAAGCGCATCATCCATTTCCTCGGGGTCTCAGTAAAGTTCTGCGCCCCCTCCCCCCCTCTCTCCCACGTCAACGGATATTATACAGCATGACGGGAGAGGGAAATAGCGACCGGGCGTCACCCAATGCAAATTACATAACTGGTGGCCCGTTTAAAGATTCCAACCCATTACAAAGGGCTGAGCCATAATTCTTCGTCGTCATCAGTCGTCGCGTCAACAAAGTGCCTTACAGACGTGTAGCTGGTGCCTCGCTTCTCCGCAGAATGACGAATAATGGCTTAGTGGGTGCTTCCAAACTTCACAAAAATTGTGATTTATGGCGTAGTGGGTACCTTTCTAGTGTACTTGTATTGTAGCCCCAAGAGAGCTTAGAACGGGCTCTAGAAACGCCGCTCTTCCAGCTTTCGCTGTGACTGTGCTGCGGGTTCAGCGCAGGCCTGGCGTTTTTTTTTTACAGTGAAAGCTGTCATCAGATCACAATGGCAGTGGGTAGCTGTCCGCCGCCGGTGTCCGTAACCACTATCGTGCGAAATAAGATGGGATTTGAACCCGGGCTCTCTGCGTGGCAGTCGAGTGTTCTACCACAGAGCCATGCTGGTGCTGTGAAACTTATTTGCAAAAAGACCCTATACATGCGACATGTCGGGCAAGGAAACGCGTTAACATGTATAGTATAGCGTGGCAGAAGAGTAAAATAACAACAAGGCCTCACACTATGCTGACTCCGCCATGAGTGCGTGGTTTAAAGCTTTCCACCTACTACAAAGAAGAATTATGAAGAATTACAAAGAGAACCATAATTCTTCAGGGTCATCTCTCTGTCCCGACGTGGGAGCGGCCCGCTTCGCGCTAATCGCGCGCACCGAAGGACCTCAATAAAGTTATTCATCCATCTATCGGCCACATGCGTCAAAGTGCACATAATGCCTTAACGATGTGTGCCGGGTACCTCGCTTATCCGTAGAAAAGACGAATAACGGCATTGTGGGTGCTTCGCTACTTCAAAAAAATTATGATTTGTGACTTAGTGGATACCTCGCATGTATACTTGTATTAGCTTCTTCAAGAGAGTTTAGAACGGGCTCTAGAAAGACCGCTCTTCCAGCTTTTGCTCTGACTGCTGCGCCCCTCGCAGGCCTGGCGTTTTTTGCTTTTCACTCCCCTGCTCCCTTCCGAAAGCTTTACGCACCTCGCCTCGTTTTGCACTGCCTCCGTGATCGGCCCAATTTTTACCAAGCCACAATGTCACGTTATGTGACGTCATGATGACGTCAGAAATTTTGGCTATCTGTCATGTCGTGACGACGTCATATGGTGACGTGTTCACGCGATGATTTTTGCATCACTCGTGTTGACGCCACCGACGGTCAATTTTCGCGATCGATGAGGCATCTAAGGCTTTCGTCTTAAAAGCGGACACAGACAGCGACGCGAATACAGACAGCGAAAGCAGGACCGCGCTTCTGCACTGTCGCAGGAGCCACGGAACGAACTCGTTTTTCGTGTGCGATTAAAGTTCCGCATGTAGTAACTTCACAACGAACTGTACGCTATTTAACGCGATTGGAACGAACCGTTCCCGGGAGGTAATCTGCTGCCAAGAACTCAACAGCAGTCGCAATAAAGTCAAGTCCGTGGAGGCGGAACCATTCGTGAAACAGCTTTCGGCGCAATCTCTTCGTAGGCGACGTTTGCAAGCTTTAGAGCCCAAAATACGCTTCTATTAAGACAATTTCACAGTGCTCCTAATCTATGCAAATTCCTACACGCGCCACATTTGCACTTTTTATTCCTCTGCGAATATTCAGTGTTCTCTGTGCTGTTCCCATTAGAAAAGCTCATTCCTGGGAATCTCGTTAAAAAACACTTTGCTTTCGGCTTTGCGCGACCATTTGTGTCGGCACTCACTCAATAAATCGGCGCTTCTGTTTTCATTCCAACCAAATGCTCCTTTTTACTGTTTTCTATGTATATCGGTACAATATGTCCCAATTCATCAACCTACACGCGTGATTGTTTTAGCAGTCGGCCTTTTCAACCATCGTTCCGAAGCTTGAACGCTCGAAAACTACACGAACCATCTCCTTTCTTCGGCATCTGTTGGTCCCTTACTGTTGCTCCCGGTACGACGTCACAAACGACGTCACGCACGTCACATGTTATTTGTCAGCTTCCGCACTCGGCGCCGTTTCCTCCCAGCGAATGCCGACGTCTTGCTGCCTCTCTTTCGTGCTTAGTCCTGTTTCGCTCGAGACTCCACCCACGCGTTAGCACGCTCCGGATCTTCGTGACAGTGATCGAAAAGAAGGGCCTTCCCTTACGTATCCCCTTCCCCTTCTTCATCTATCAAGCACGAGCCAGCAGCACGAAATCAAGAAAGCCAACTCGCGAATGGACGACATGTCTGCTCTGGCCCGAGCAGACAGCTCGCAAAGCCATGTAGTAAAGCATTTACTAGCTTTACGTACCGTAAACGTAATGGAAAAAAAAATGGGGGTCACGCAGTGCGGTGCGTTTTGGCCTCATTAGAAAAGAAGCGACAAGAGCGCCACGTATCGCGCGTTTTTAAATGGGCATAAAGGAAAGACAAACGCGTGGCATGTACGGCTCAAAGTAAGCCTTTGGTGGATCGGAATAACGAAGAAAAAAGAATGCAAAGAACTGGCACAAATGTGGCAGAATCGGCCACGTCTGTTTCGTTGAAACGGCGCTGACAGGGCGGTGGCACCAGAGTTAGCACTCGCAGAGCGTACGAGGGGCCCCTTTCGAAGAAACGTTTGGCCATTCGGTCGGACAATGACGTTATTGAGCTGACAGCTCTCGTTTGAAGATTACTTTGTATATATCGGGTTTTTAGAACGTTTCGGTACCATCCACGATGCATTATATATTTCTTTTTTCTTTTTTTTTACTTACTCTTGCAAGTGTCTTGGTCCACGTCGCGTGTCGAGTCCCACTCACCCCGATCATTTTTATTTGTCATTCCATCTGGCGCCACATTTCGTGCACGCTTCAGTTTCCGTTCGCTCCTTTGTTTGCTAGCCTCTTGTTTCCGCGACAGTGTCTGAAGCACTTGAGGAACGCTTCGCTATGGTGCAGGTTCTTGGGCAGCTCAGAACGCATTAAGTGAGAGCTCCATTGACACCTTCAAAACTGAGCTCACTTATTGCTTTAGTAAAATAATAATGAAGTTGATGATGATCGCGTTGATTATGATGGTCGTGTGACGTAATCTTCTAAACAGAGAGGGTTTGCGAGATCAACATTTTTTGCAATTAGCTTATGCGAACGATGCATTCGCACTACATGAAACCGTTAGCAGTGGGGTAAACGGGATCAGAACCAAGAAATCATGCGGCACAGCTTGGCGACAACGCGTTACACACAACGTTGTCCTCATTCGCCGCAGCATTGCCAGCTGTGGCCTCCGAAATAAGAGGACGGACACCACCACTCGCGGAGTTCTCCGTGGCAGGCAACACACCGCGATCACTACGAGGTCTAGTTCTTTATTTCCCGGCATTTATTCCAGGGAGACGCCAAAGGTACACGCACAGAAACTTGCACTGTATCGCGAGCATGCATAATCGTAGCTAGTCAATAAAGCGAGGATCATACAAGGACAATCGCCATAGTAAAGGGCGTTGTTCTCCAAAACGCATGTTGTAGCGAAAACAACTCTTCGAATTCCAGTGGCAGTGGCGGACAAGGTTTTCCTTCACCCCGGTTACGTTAACGGTGATGTTGGTGATACGAAAAGCGTAGAGCTGAGGATGAAGCTGTCGCCTGACGTCATCAGCGTGATCGAGACCGCAGTGGCTTAAAGGGCCCCTAAACCCCTCAGATTTAAAAGAAGAGAGAGTGGTCTCCATCTCGCCTTCGCTACACTTCCCACGGGCGCCGTCTCCTCCTCGCCACTTATTTCTTCGTAAAACACGTGGACAATGTCAGCACTAAGTGTCGAGTCTATCGGGAGTACTTATTTACAGACTAGTTTGTTCATACTGAAAATGCGACGTGCTGCGTAGACAGAAGGAAGAAAAAAATGTGGACACAGGATAGCGCGCAGAATACGGGATACCGCGCTCTATCCTGTCTCCTGTTTTTTTTTCTTCTTCCTGCTTGCGCAGTACGTTAAATTTACAGCCTGTCAGGATTTCGTGCCTTTCAGCTGCACACAGTTACCTCCACTTGCGCAGTAAAAAACGCGCGAAATGAGGTGAAACCGGTTGATTGCGCACGATAGCCATGCGTGACAAGGCAGAAAGGGCGTGCGACTGCATGGCAAAGCAGGGTAGGAGACAATTCACAACTGATATCCCTCGTATATCGACCAATCGGGAGCTCATTTCCTCACGACGTCACGCGAGCGGACTGCTGGCGTCACGAATTGTGCCGACAAGACGGGAAGCGTCAGGAGGGTAAAGCGCTTGTTCTTTTTATTTTCAGATGTTGTTTACGGGTCCTTTGAGTGCATTTTCGTGCTTTTAGCTCTTAAATGCTGTAATTGTATTAAGATAAAACAACCCTATCTTGTTTTTCCGCGGTATACGATAGTCAGTAAGAAGAAAAGACGCGTTTAAATTTTTTTTTATATTTTCCCGGCATTGACCTGTCAGAACCAAGAAGCACGTTCCCCAGTAAATGCTTTCGACACTACAACAGTACGATACCGTGGCCTTTCTGCTAATAGTGTTTTCCACCGATATCGTAGTGCATCTCGGTGTTCAGCCCGATCCAATCCCTACTCGAAGTGAGCCACCCGTTAAAGCCCGCAGCGATAGAAGTTCTACGGCCTAAATCGACGGTCGGTTCATCCCGGGGCGCCGTCTCTAAGTGGACGCTGAAGGAGCTCGACAGCTGTTCGAGACGCAGAGTGTTTGCGCCTCCAACACTCGAGACCCGATCCGAAAGGGAGCGAGGACCTTAACGGAAATGTACACGAAGGAAGCCATTAATGGGGACAGGAGGGAATAGAGACGCCAGAACGAATTACTCGTTGTAGACGCGTAATGGCCTCGGAGACAAACTTAAGTGCGTTAAGTGTACCGCCGCTGCTCTTTTTTCGCACAGCGAGGCTCTTAGGGTATAGGGCTTCCGTGGATGTGCGCTGCCCTTGAAGAGAATCGGAAAAAAGAAGCGATCGAAATGGCGAAACCATCGTCGACGTTTTCGAAAGGATGCGAACCTTGCACTTCACCTCTTCAAATAGGAAGGATTCGCTTACTGCTATGGTTGTTTGCGCGAGACAACATGCAGCTTCAAGCGGATGCTCTCAAAGGCTTCCGTGAAGATTTTAGGCATTGAAGAGTATTGTAGAGAACTATAGAAATGACGAAACCTTGGGAAAGCCTGAGCGGCCCGTGGCCTTTTACTCGGTCTTTCGAAATGCCTTTCTTTTCTTACATCCATGATTTTATGTGGGCAAGATAAAGTACATTGTATCGCTGTGAAACCTTTTATCCAGACTCGAATGTATATGTTTGAGCTCGAAGGACATCTGAAGAAACGATCAAAGTGGCCAAGCTAAGCTATCTTTTAAATGCATTTTGAACTCATACTTCGTTTCAGCAGGAGAGTTTGTCACGCTGATAGCTGCTACGGCACCGAAAACACTTAGGGCTCGGTCACACCTGCGACTAGCAACGGTCGCGCGCCTGGTCGCAAAGCGACTGGTCGCAAACGGTCGCAAATGGCCGTTTTGGTCGCAAAGCGACTGCTTTGACACAGTCGCTCGCTGCTCGATTTTTTTAGAAGTACATTTACAGCGCAAACGCAAAGACGCATCACAAAGAAAGAAACGACACACACAAGCGCTGACTTCAGCTTTTTTTGTAAAAACATGCTAACATTGTGTTGCTAGCACCCTGATTCGCTGACGATGGTTCTAAAAGTCACTTCTGTCTTGTGGGTCTTAGCCGTGAAAAACACTGTCAATGACTTGCCTCTGCTATTTTCTATGCTTTTGGCAAGCGACGTTAATTCCAATTTTTTTTACAAAACTCTACAAACTGTGATTTGACTCGAACCTCCCGCTTCCCAACAGGAACAAAGTCTTTTGACACCGCCTGAAGCGCTTCCTCGTTAAAAATGCCTTTTTCCACTACAACAAAACCCCCCTCTTTATCGGCCTGCGTGAGGCAGAGGTCGTTAGCTCTCAGAAAGGACAACGTACGCCGAACACTAACATCTCAGTCGCGCGACTGCAGTCGCATACCTCTGAACCAATCAGATGCGCAGGAACAGGACATCAGCCTATTTTACGAGGCAACGTCAATGCAAGCTGTATACGAGCAGACGTGAATTCTATGTGGCGAAGCATATAGGTCGCACGCAGGTGTGAACATCGGTCGCTTTGAGTCGCTTTTTGACCGCTAGTCGCAAACGGTCGCGCGACCGTTCCTAGTCGCCGGTGTGAACGAGCCTTTAATACACGCGATTCCTTGATACCCTTGCCCTTGAAGTGAGTCGCAGGGGGGAAAAATCCATTAAAACGCGGAAGACTGCAGGCGTTGTGAAGGTTGTGTCTGCGAGCTTTCTGTGCTGAATGGTTTTCTTCCAGCATTATCTGTTGCGGAGATTGGCTACACGACACACGCGCGACATTAGAGGACACCTCCACGTGTCCACGAAGCTTTGACGTTTTAATGAAAGGTCATGACCTCTGACATTTACTGAAAAGTCGCGTTTGTGGGTTCTCGACGCAGAACGGTGCCAAGGGTAAGTTGAGTTATCCGGTGCTGCACGGACGCCACCGCACACTTGCACTGAGGCATTTAAGGACTTTAGTCAAGTGGCCCTCTCAAGAACATACCATATTCACAGCCTCTTCCTCCAGAGTGATGGAAAGGAAAGTTGTACTGTCCTAAATGTGTCCGCTGCGAAGATGGAACAAAAAAAGTATGGCAGCTCCACTACTGTAAAACCTGAGGAAGTGCGTACCACGGGCACCCAGCCATTCCCGTTCGTAGAGTACCCACTGCTATTTTTTACAAAAGCGTCGATAACGCCAGTGTTTGAGATAAGCATGTAGGGTTGGCCCCGCACGAGTAGAATCTTGTTAGAAATATGCGCGTTACTTTTTGCTATGCGTTGTTGACTTCCTGCTTGTTACGGCAGTTGAGGTGCGTGTCGTCTGCGGCGAGTTATGTCGATCTGTCGGGTTGTTTCCGCGACAATGCGCCCGAGAACGCCGGTGGAATCGTGCTTTTGGCAGGGTGGTGGCGCCACCCCTTGCGCGGCACGGAGTCAGGCCCAGGCTTCCGAGGCGTCTTTAGCGATTTTAAGTTTTTATTGGAATTACGTCTTGGTTATTTCTGTTAATTATATTATCTTAGACCTTGTTCGTTCATTGCAACCCGGTTTTGAGCATTGCTAGCCTTGTTTTAGGCTTGTATTGACCACTTGATTGTAAGCGTGATCACACCACGTGAGATGAATGGATGGACGACAAGCCGGGCCCCTAAAGTGCCCTGCACTTGAAAAGTTGCCTGGTCTCTATGCATTCACCTAAGACGACTCGAAGGCAAAACCCACGTTCTTCTTTCTTTTCTTCTTTCCAAGTGAAGCTTGTATTGACTGGCCTGTGTAGCTGGAGGCGGTGGTTTCCAAAAAAAAGAAAAAAGAAAAACATCATAATAATAAATAACTAATAAAAACAACAAAATAAATTCTCTTTCCAGGGCATGGGTTCCGGGGATAATGTCAAAAGCGAGTGCCTTGAACACTACGCCATGCGCTTATACTTGCCCAATATGAACTGAACTGAAGCTTACGAATGCGTTCTACATACGATGCAAAACAAAAAACAAAAAAAAGCCTCGGCAGCAGTAAACTTGCTGTGGCAGCTTCATGCACTGTTTCGTGTGGGCGGACTAAAAGCGATCTGCTGACCAACGCGCAAGGTCGACATCAGGAAATGCTCATTTCAGCAAAATTCCGACTTCGAGAAAATCGAATTCCTAACCCGCGTTTCCGTGATTCGCGTGGTGGTCCTTTCGTTGGGCCGTTCTGTAGGCCCGTGTGCTTAGATTTAGGTGAACGCTTAGGAACTCCAGGTGGTCGAAATTTACGGAGTCCTCCACCACGGCGTCTCTAATAATCATATCGTTGTTTTGGGACGTCAAACCCCCACAATTAATATATATTTAAACAAGGTGCTGCGCGAAGTAAACACGGACAAGGAAGTGAACGAAGACGGGGGCAGGTCCGTGTTTTCACTTCCTTGTCCGTGTTTACTTCGCGCAGCACCTTGTTTCATGATGTACGACCGACTCGCCCAGCAACATGCATTATTTTAATATATATTTTCTTCTCAGTCGAGCTTTCTGCGCCAAACATGGTTTTGCACTGCCTCTGGGATCAGAGGCGTTGGAAGTCTTTTGCACGCGCCCTCGCCGGACCTCCAGTGAACTTCTTTCACTCACTGAGTCACTCACTCACTTCACACGGTGTTGCAGTGCCGGCTTTGACCAATCGACGAGGTCCTGTGACGATGTGGCCATATGATGTCCCGCTAAGCGACGTCATGATGACGTCATCCTACGATGTCACGTTAAGGAGACGTCATCACATGATGATTTGCTTGCATCACTTCGTGCTGTCGCAGACGCCACGCCAACAGTCACTTTTTGCGTTTGACGAGGCTTCGCCTTAGTAATCACTCAAAAACCCTTTTCTTCGTTAGATAACTACGAAGTCAAGAACACAAATATTCCAACTCGACACTCACGTGAGCGCTTTTTTCCTGTCACCGCAGTGTGGCGCCTCGTTCAACTAAGTCCGCCATATGTGCGTTCTCGTCCGCATTCAAGCTTCTAGCGGCTTCAGACGCCGCCATTCGGGTCGTCTTACCACCGACTCCTTCTCGGAGACCACGAGAAAGGAAGCGTATGCCCACCTGATCCTGCGCACACGTGGCCCATCTCGAGCAAATAACTCATCACTACGCAGTATCGATCGGGCAAGTTGGGAAAAGGGGGCTTCGGATAGAGGTGGTCCATATATCCACGTAGACGACAGCGCGTCTTTATACTGTCGTGCGTGCGTACGTAGCTCGTAATTTAGCTGCTCCCGCTTCCGAGAGACGACGGCAGGTTTCTTCAGCCGTTTGCAAAACTTTTGACATGAGCAAAGGCGTGTGCATATACGCTTCAAAGAACCTTCGCCTCGTTGATTCCCACACTCCGTCGGATCCGCAAGCTTTCATATAGTGACACGAACAACGAGTGTTGTTTCCACTTCACTTAGCTTCGTCACTACGTCATTCTACGTCACGCTACGTCACCAGCTGACGCAGGCGTGCCGTTCATGACCTCAAAACAGAATGAGCGCGAAATTACGCAACAAATAGGTGAGTGCTTCGTGGACGAAGAAACCACTTTTTAAAACTGAAACATGTCGAATACCAAGCTTCGACGCCACGTTTCAACAATGCATTTAACAGGCACTAATTGAAGCCGAAGAAAATTAATCAGAAGCAGCGTTAAACCTTATTATTTAGTGAAATCAACCTTCATTAGTGTACAGATAAGGTCCGGTTTTAGCGCTGGACCGAGCTCCTAAAGGTGACTCTTTTAGCGCTCTTATTTGCTAATGCGACAACGTGAGTAGCGCGGAACATGTCAACAACCTTCTACGTGACTTCTTTCTCCTGGTGTATTCTTTGCCAGGTGTCTTTTTTTAATCTTTGTGCAAACACTACATAAAGCAATGTTACACTGTTCGTACTACATAGCTACTGCGATCACTCTTCCCCATCCGCCAGCACAAACAGCGCGTCACAAGCGTGACTAACGCAGCGTCGCAGTGCTTGTAGCGAGTGTCCTATAGCTTCCCTCTTTTATCGCCTCTTTTTTCTCTTTCTTTCTGACCGTATCGCTTTCCGCCTAACCTGCATGCAGGGTTGGGAAGCCAGTCTCTTTCCTGCAAGTCGTATAGGAACTGCGCCGTTCCCTTTTATCCTCTCCTCCTCACCGCGCTTCCAGATCCGCCGGGCTCGCAAATGACCCACTTCGCAGAGAGGACGCTCCATCATCTCGCAAAGCGTGCGCAACGTTGTTAGCAGTGAGCAGGCCGCGATAACGCCCTATTTTTTTTTTCTTTTACCTCTTCCCTTTACTCGCCAATCGCCTCACGCTGGCCCCATCTTTTCCCTTTCCGTCCCTATGCTCATTTATCCTTTCTTTTTTTCTGCGCATGCGTGCTCTTTTCTCGTTCCCTCTTGAGGAGATGACGCACGCCAAGACGGCTTGCCTCGACGAGTTATACCTTGATATGAGGCGTATCGCTTGTTGTTCTGACAGACGAGTGGCTTGCTGGGCGAGTTGATACGGTATCATCGTAGGAAGCAGCACAAAAAAAAAATGGTGACGAGGAAAATACTACACGGACACAGCGCAAGTTACCAACTGACATTTGTTGAAAAATGTATACTGGTGCACAGAAATGCGTGCTCAAAATCTAAAAACGAAAATACAAGGTTTCATTTAGTGGTTAGCGCTCAGGAAATCTAATTCAGTGGCATGCAACACGATTGCGCTGTCTAAGTGTGGTCCTTTCCTTGTCCCCGTTTTCTTTTATTATTATTATTATTATTATTATTATTATTATTATTATTATTATTATTATTATTATTATTATTATTATTATTATTATTATTATTATTATTGATTGATTATTATTATTATTATTATTATTATTATTATTATTATTATTATTATTATTATTATTATTATTATTATTATTATTATTATTATTATTATTATTATTATTATTATTATTATTATTATTATTATTATTATTATTATTGCGCTGCTTTCTGCGACATTTCTACAGACATTTCTTCTACCGCCAAAAAGATAACCGTGGTGATTCTTTACCTTTTTCTTGTAAGCTCCCTTACTCAGCGGTTCGCATTAGTTATTGGTGAGATCGGCAACGCGGCGCGACAAATTAAAACGTCATAATCGTCGTAAAAATTAAGCGGTCAAGATACGATCACTAGCTTTTCTCAGAGTTATTTCCGTTGGAACAACATCGTTCTATACAATGTGACTGCGGCGATAACAATTTTCACTGTCTACCGCTTAATATTAAGATTTAGAGATTCAGTGACCACAGCAAAGACGACAGAATGCGTACGATAACTACTAATGCTTATAATATTGAGCAAAATTTCGCTGCTAACGTTTGATTTTTGTTCAGTAATGCTTCAGTCGGCCAGTGTTAACGGAACAACCTTTTGCTAGTATCCAGAAATAAGTGCTAGGAAGTTGGCAGTGAAATTTAATAAAATTTGACATTGGGCGAGGTGTTTCATGATTTTAGGGATATTAACGCGCAAGAATATACATACACATAGGTCGAGAAACAGGACAACGCAGGACAGCACAGGACAAACACATAAGCCGAGAAACACAGGACAACACAGGACAAACACTCGACCTGCGTGTACGTCAATTTTTGCGCTTTAAATTTTCCAAAATGGCAGTGAAGTTCAGTTGCATTTCTACATAAACCTTCTTCTGAAGCGTTCTTATGCAGAATCATTGCATACGGGAGCCCTGTTGTGAACACAAGATTCCATGTGAGTCAAGAAACGTCAATTTATTACTAGTTAATTCACGTTGTTTGGAGTTCATGATCGTTTACGACCAGACGAGAACTCTTTGAACAGTTCTCTTCATATTGTTCCATTAAAACGAATTTGGGTTCTTTCGCTGCAGTCGTTAGACTTTGGGAACCTCGACTGCGTAATATCTGCAAACTATTCTTGTATGTTCAACTTATGCGAAGCTTAAACTGCAACGTATTTATCTACTTCTATTCGGGCAAGGCTAGTGGAGGGCCACGTGCGCATCGCCTTCTCAATTGCTAGCCTGGTTTCGGTTCTTCGTGCATGCCTCAACCGTGCCGTAAGGAAACGAACGACCGAGAAAGAGAAAGAAAGAAAAAGAAAGGGTGAAAGGGAAACATTAAAGTGAAACAAGGAAGGCCGCCCAACTCCGCTCTTCCTTCAGGCTTGGCACCGCCAGTGCGAAGCCGGCAAAAATTGTTTTTCTTAGTGTTGGATATGCAGCGTGTACGAGCGCAACAGACAAAAATTTCGATCCACAGACTACCGAGCGGCTTCATTTCAGACATCTACAGACATTAGTCAAGCAACGCACCTAGCGGGACATTTTTTATGGTTGCTGTTTTTTTTGTTTTTTTTTTTCAGGTACACAAATTTCGAGTTTCGTCTTGCCGGAACCCTCCCAATCTTAATGGCTCGGTTTTGCCAAGATGAATACATGTTGCAGAGATGGATGGCCGAGGGGTAATGGAGGGTTCGAGTAGAAATAACTGCACTAACTGAATTCTCTACTGCCCCGCAACGTGGCCCGAAGGCATGGACGCAGCATAGCAATTGAAAACGGCGCTCGGGGGCATCCGAAACACACGTTACCTGGAGGAACATTCATCATCGTGGTAAAATACACGGCATGGAGCGCTCCACCAATCGATGAAAGAACATGCCACACTGACGGGAAATTAGCATGCATAAGAGAAACCTGTTGCAACATTCATGAAGCATTCGCATCCTAGGGGCGAAAAAAGAAACACGAGAGACGAAGGAAAACGAAAAGAACAAACGGTCGTCACAGGACGTCAGAGATCTCACGCAGTTATGGCTGCCGCAGCGGCGACCCGCACGATCTGAAAGGCCTGTACGGGGTCGAGCGTGCCTGCTGTAAACAAGCAATGCAGGAAAGCGACCGCGCCGGGAAAAATACTAGCAACAAAGCCGTGGCCCTGCAAGGAGTGGCGACGCTAATGTGTCCATTAATAACGGGTCGCTCTTCAGGGAGCTCCGCGAAAGTGGCCGGCCCGTTAGATGGGGTTCGCCGGCTACCGCCATCGCTTTCCCCGTCTCTGAGACCGGCGGGACCGTTTCCGTTGATGGGCGGTCCTCCACGCGCCCGTTCGAATCTGGGTCGTCATCGAGAAGAGCGTTAGAACTCTTCTCAAGATAAAGAAAAAAACCGACTTATTTTCGTCATGCTTCTTCCGCATCTTCGTGGACTGTTCTTTTACGCTCGACTAGGTCTCGGCGTGGTGAAAGCGTTGTGGTTTCGCTCGGTGGTCACAACGACTGTTGGTGTCACTGCCGTCATTAGCGACGTGATAAGTGTTTCCGATGTTTCCTGGGTGGAGGAGGCTCTTGTTGTTAGGCGGCCCGAAGACAATGCAGACGTGCCAGGCTATTCTAGCTGTCAAGTGTTCCCCGCTTCGTAGTCCTTAACGCTGGTCGGCCGGACAGCGAAGCCGCTGTCACCGTCACTGTGATGCGTGTTACGAGCCGTGCCCTTCTGTAGGCCTAAACATATCCTTTACCTGAATAGGAACATTCTTTGCCTTAATACACGTGAGCAAATGTTTCCGTGCGGCTGTGCCAGAAGCGTTATTTCTAATAGCGAACCAAGGGTTACGGAGAGGGCGGGGAGGGGGGAATGGCGCTACAATTGCTCCATTTTTACAACGATGTTCTTGTTTCTGAATACCACAGAACGTTAAGAGGCGTTGCCCTATGTCAAGTTGGCGGCTAGGGTGTGACCAATGCCTGCGCACCTGCCCAAGGTTATAATAGTTCTCTGCTATCGCTGTGCTTATGAGAGCGAGAGACAGCCAGCTGACCGCAATAACCCGGAGTAGGAATTCGAAATCTTAGGTAGAGGTAATGCAGGCCCCCCCCCTCCCAGGCTGCATTACCCAGAGATAAGATAACGGGTAGGTGGATTGGGACATACCCGAAATGTGTTGTAAATGTACGCGGCGATGTCAACCAAAGGATACGTACGCCTTTATATGCCGTGTTCCACCTGATCAGAAACTCTGGCATATCGGTTAACTTCTGTCAAACAGACCTCGCAGGAGCGTCTTTTTCTTTTTTTTTACACAGGGGCTTCGCTTGCCTGCTGTTTGTTTCCTGAATTTTTCTACCGTCCTAACGATTCCTCCTTGTAGGCTTGAATCCATCCACTGCTAAAACAACAAGCGGGAGGTAAGGTCCAGGTCGCTTCTTAACCAGGGGTCCACTTCTGCCTCGGAGGGTTACCTTGATTCCGTAGGTCAGGCGGATGCACGTTACGTTTTTATATTTTCTTTTAAAGGCCACAGAGCCCCGTAGACTTTCGTGGCTCAGTACGTAATCCACTTAGCCATGATGAACATCGCGAGTCTTTTTTTTTAGCGCTTGGTTTTCTTCCTTCAATAAAGAACTTTACTTTACCCGTCTCGTATTCCATTGAATACTGTGTTACTCGCTGCATATGCCACCGAGTTTCGATTCAGATGGTTTGCGCCTTACCAAGCAAAGGTCACCGTCTTGTTCCTCGTATTCGTTATAGCTGCAATGTGGCTAACCAGTGAAGTTAACCAGTGAAGGTAACATAATATTATCTAGAACGTATATCTTTCACTAAAATTATACATGCGAATTTCAGAATAACAGTACAGGGCGCCACGCAAGAATGCTCCAGCATCACATAGCGAGCCAAGATAAAGATGAATACTAAAGAAGCTACTACTTGCCGTGAACATAGCGCTGTAAACTTTGTAACCTACCGTGGGGCTGATAACAAGTTGTGTACACCATTTATCTTACCTATGAGTAAATAAAAAGCACATGGTAAGTACACGTGAAAAACGATTGAAACACCAAAACAGCGTCTACGTCGAACGTGTTATACAAAAAAAGCGTGTGACGGTTTCAGCGTAACGGTTCGGTTACAGGGTTCACTTTCAAGTAATGACAAAGAATTATGAAGGTTACTGCGACAAGTTACACAATTAGGCGTACTATTTCATTCCATAATCGTTTGTGAAAAGAATGTGTGTATAAAGCAATCAGTTTTGAATTAAGTCTCCTGCAGCATTTGGGAACGTCTGCGGCGTCCGCAGTGTTATATCGAAGGTAATCTCGTAACACTTGTTTTTTTTTCCTTCTTGTTCTTGCAGTGGCCGACTTCACGCAGCAACTCTCCAAGTTGCACTCCCGCCATGCCGAGGAACTGCAACTACTCGTCGAGGCATTCCGGAAGCGGAACTCGGAATTACGAAAGGAACGGTACGCGCTTCCTCTTTTCGATCTCCATCCACTTGTACTCATGTGCGAAGCGTGCTGAGAAAGATATGTTCCTGTTCGCGTGCATAGGTTGGTTCACTTAGTCGTACTAATTAGGTTACTAATTAATCAGTAACGAGGGGTGCGAGAGGAACGCCCCGAAGCTCTTGGAAGCACTAACGCGAGCTCGAACTTCCCTGGGGGCTTAGCACTGTTCAATAGAACCAAAACTACATATTGGTAGACGCAAGTACGAATGACAAGGCGTGTTTAACTTGATCCCATAAAACGAGTAGTTCAAACAGAAATAAATGACCGATGCGGAGAAGACGTGCCTTATTTTGAAGTAACCTATTTTAATGCAGCAACGTCAAGTCACTGTTTGTGTGTGTGTGTGTGTGTGTGTGTGTGTGTGTGTGTGTGTGTGTGTGTGTGTGTGTGTGTGTGTGTGTGTGTGTGTGTGTGTGTGTGTGTGTGTGTGTGTGTGTGTGTGTGTGTGTGTGTGTGTGCGTGCGTGTGTGTGTGTGTGTGTGTGTGTGTGTGTGTGTGTGTGTGTGTGTGTGCGTGCGTGCGTGTGTGCGTGCGTGCGTGCGTGCGTGCGTGTGTGTGTGTGTGTGTGTGTGTGTGTGTGTGTGTGTGTGTGTGTGTGTGTGTGTGTGTGTGTGTGTGTGTGTGTGTGTGTGTGTGTGTGTGTGTGTGTGTGTGTGTGTGTGTGTGTGTGTGTGTGCGTGCGTGTGTGTAAGCTGCGAGCAAGCGTATGATTAAACCACTTTAAGCTCCAGATGTGTCGGATTTGATATCCGGTTCGTCATTCATGTTCGCGACAATTTACAACGTATACATGTTTTCTCAGTAAGATAACCTCGGTATCTTGTTACATGCCGGGATTTCCAGTATGTTCATTCCCATCTGCCTGTATTGCCCGCAACAAATTTCTAGGTCAGTTTGAAGTGACTTGTACCGTAGCGTCTCAACCGTGACGCCGAACCGCATAATGAATGCCGAGGCAAGGAGCTGGACAGGCACCAGTGGCATCGACGCCGCGGATTGGGGCCAGGCTAGAACAACGCTTGACCCGGCTCGCCCTCTAAGCAAGCGCAACACTGACGTCAGGAGTGCATTCGTTTGCCAACACGCCAGAGGGCCGTAGACGAACAACTCCGCAGCTTCCTACTGTTGCCATGAGAGCCAGCGCCCGAGCCTCCTCAAAATAGTGCCATTGACACAGCGTACGGAGCTTCCGCGGTAGCGAGAGCTATAGCCGATCGACGAAAGCGTTACTACGCTAGGGGAACATCAACATAACAAGTATACAAAACACGGGGATGACGAGCGGATAACATAACACAGCGGGCCCTCCTCGGGAGAGGCTAATATACGCGGCACGCTTTATCCTTCCTGCCCTGATCGCGATTCCGTGTAAGCCGTGAAAAGAAGACGCCGAGAATCGACGCTGCGCGTTCGCCCATGTCTCGGCGCGCCCGGCTCATTGATGCGCAGCCCTGCCGGCGTCACGATCCAATTACGTTCCGATGCGACGAGAAAGAGCACAGCGGCAGTAGCAGCAGTTAGAAAAGGTGGAGCGAAGGCCTCGTATAAGCCATTCCTGCGTTCGTGTGGAGATTTTTGTACGAGGAATGAAAGACACCCATTCGCGATTAGGTTGTACGTATATATACGAGGCTTCGATGACGCCAGAAACGAGGTTGTGGGACAAGAGGAAAAAGTTGGCTAGCTGTGTAGTGTGTAGGAGGACACCGTTAACAGCTACAAGGAAAAGAAGCGTTCGTAATATAGGTTATGCACCCTCTTTAAAGATCCTTATTCCGGGAAAGTGCAACGCCATTACAATTATCTCAAGTCTCGGGTTATACGAGAACATGAGGTGTATTGTGCCAAATCCAAATCGTACTGGGTAAATGGAGCTAGAGACAGAGAGAGAGGGGGAGATTTGTTAGAGGCAGCACAGAGAGTTCCAGGCGATAAATTAGCTTTCTACATAAAAGAGAACAAGTTTATTTGTATCAGTTTATAAAATTGTGTCTCGATTTATCTGCAAAGTATTGTTCTCCGCTTTGAAGGGAATCTCGAAACCGCGTCTAAGTAATCAGTGTATATTAGCTCGCTAAAGCCACTACAGCGATTACACCTCGTCATGGTTGAAATTTCGCAAAATCTAAAAAAAAAAAAAACAACTAAAGCGACAAAACATAGCTTCGACAGGAATAAATATCATATTAACCAATACACGCGTAACAAATAAAGCGTGCCTCTGAGTGTTCTTTATAAACGCACCCGCTTTAAGCGCCTCAAACCTGCGCATAAACAGGTAAAAAGCGTCGTCCCTCGCTACGCGACGGCGGCGTCACGCGTGCTAAAATGCAAACAAGAAAGTCAACCGCGGTAGTACGCGCTGTGCAAACACGATTTCTAAGCCGAGGAGCGAAGCCCTCCCGAAATTACCTCGACGGCACTGTACTACATGCGCGAGGTTCGCGTGCGCCTTGCTCAATCCGTGCTTCCGTACTTCTCAAACACCGTCTTTTGCCGTCGAAAGTACCATAAGGTTCTTGCTAGGCGGGTAAAGAAGGATGAGAAGGAAGAAAAAAAGAGGACCAAGGGGATGAAACCTTTCTACGAGGCAGCAATCTCGTTACTGCAAGTCGGTTCGGCTGCACAGCTTTGGAGTACGAAGGAGAAGTCTGTCTGCTTCAGGTTCACCTTTTTTTTTTTTCTTTCTTCTACTTTCGAACTCGGATGTCCGTGTATCAATCTATATATGCCTGTTCCGTATATTTCTTTTTTAATTTTTCGTGCGGCTTCTTCGAGCCTACGTTCAATCGTAAAGACACATGTTTTGGTTGAGCTCCGAATTCCAACTCACCCAAGAATCGCACCACTGCCACGTTCCATTAGCCCCGCACGCTATAAACTCATCCTGACAACGAGCAACTAGCGTACATATCACTGGTATATATATATATATATATATATATATATATATATATATAATATATATATATATATATATATATATATATAATATATATATATATATATATATATATATATATATATATATCGAAGCGATCGAACTTGGTAATGGGTCGTCCTCTCGAACACCTCCTAGTGGGTCGCCCTCTTCGGCTCTTTTCGAAGAGAACGCAACTCGCGCTGAGAGTCGGCCCCGCCTTGGCTGTCGCTGTTGAGTATCGTCGCCGCTAATAAACCTCTTTATAATATATATATATATAGATATATATATATATATATATGACGCAGCTGGTATATGCGCGAAACTTTCGGAATTCGCAGCCTCCATCCAACAAGTTGAGTCTAGAGGTTACGACAGCAACGTGTCTCAGGAAATTATTAACTAAGGCGCCTAGTAGCTGTGCTTTCTGAGCCAAGTTTGTCAAGCTGCACCCGAAACGAGCACTGGTTAGCAAGAGCGTGGACAACGGCGGCACTGTGTCCACAAGAGAAACAGTAGTAGCCGTAGGTCGATCTAGTCAGACTTTTTAGTCAGGCGCAACAGTCAGACTTTTTATCTCTTTCTTCCTTCCTTTCTTTTCTTTCTTTCATTCTCTGAATTTGCTACATGAAAATTTAGGCGTTGCTGTTGGGATGAAATCGCGCGTAGCGAATGATTACCGCACGCTTAGATCGCGCTCAATCTTCATCCGTATCGTTAATGGCGCCACTAATACTTAGCCAAATGAGCGTTGCACAGGCGAACACTTGAGACACTGAAGAAAACGATCTATTACGAAGTTCCCGTTGTTCGAAGAAAAAGCAACAGGTCGAGAGTAACCGCAGTAACGTTTGAGTTTATGTCGATGTTTCTACGGTCACCAAAGAAGGGGCAGAGACGAGACGACTCGAGTGGCGGCAAATAAAGGATTATACGAGACTAGAACGCTGAATAGAGTTCATTCTCGCCTCTCTCTCTCTTTTATTTCGCGCTACCGTTTTATTTCTTCTTCGGAGTCACGAAACAACTCGCCCAACAGAACATTTTTACCAAGACCCGAGTGTACTCTGCCCGACGGACAGAAATACATTTACGACTATCCGGACTTACGACAAAGTAAGTGCGGACGTGTGAGTGCGCCGTGAAATAAACAACAACAAAAGGAGAGGCACGAAAGGTCGCCGTGTGGGTCAGCAACTACAAGTTGTCGCCACCAGTCGCCTTTCACCGTGCACAGCCGTTGCGTGGGCTGCTTCCGCACACCCAAGCACGGCTCGAGTGTTCCCACACTGCCTCCACATTTACTGTTTCTTGTAATCTCGTTCCGCGCGCCTCACTAAAAGAAAGTTACGTTATTGTTTCCCAGGTAATGCTCCTACGCATTTTGTTTTACGCTTCCCTTTCCTTCTTTTTTTTGATCGCCCTCTCCCATGAGACGCCATTCCAGGGCGGGCAGAACAACAACGCCGGCGCCAACGGACGAAATACCGGAGGGAGCGCAGAATGTGTGCGTAAGGCGCGGACCCCTCATGTAGTTAGGTGCTGCGTAGTGATTACTGCCGTAAGGTACGTGACGCTCTGCGGGACACGGTGTCTCAAAAACTGCGATATCCTGCTGTTCATAGGTCGAGGGTTCAATTCCTGACGGCGGAGGCGTTATTCTAACGTGTGCTGAATGCAAGAAGCCGCATGTACCGGGCGCGTTGAAAGCCCTCGTGATGGTAAAATTAATCCGGCGCTCCTCATTACGGCGTATTCCTTTGTCTGTGCGCCAAAATCACTCCGATCGATCGATCAATCAATCAATCAATCAATCAATCAATCAATCAATCAATCAATCAATCAATCAATCAATCAATCAATCAATCAATCAATCAATCAATCAATCAATCAATCAAAGCTAAGATAAAACGCGAAGCACGCGCCAGCTCAGAAAAGATATCCCTGGAGCAGTGCAGTTGAAATCAAGGTGCCGTCTTCCTTTGACTCCTCGTCGTCCAAGAACGCACTGCCTTGTAATCCTTGAATAACAGGATATGACCCAAGCTACTTAACCGTCTCCATAACGTCAACGACTGCGTCTCCCCATACGCCACTAACGAATTTCACTTCTTTAAAAACTACTACAAATGAAACATATAGGGCCTATAAGATGGAGTCGGCCGGCGATTACGAATCGCCGACATCTTACTAAAACTTTTGCGCGACGTAGTACTATAGTTCTAACCTCAAGGCTTAACAGAAGCACAATTGTGTGTTATTGAGTTAAAACCATCATACGCACTGTCTTGGGCGCATACCGGAATAGATATTCCGCGACAGTAACGCTGGTATTCACAACACGCTAGACACTGACTCGTCACTCAATACCTTGTGTCAAATAAGAAACGGAGAATTACGCAGGCGCCGACATGTTCCCGCTGCCAGGTAGGCGAAAGACATTCAGACATCGCAGTGGAAGGTCTCAGCAGTCTTAGGCACAAACGCGTCGCGAGACGTTGCTGCAATCGCTGCTACCTGACATATGCCTCACATAATTCACTGGTTCTCGCTTGCACTGTACTAAACGCATTGAACATGTATAGTCGCAATGAACATGCAACATGTACATGCAACATTTGAACGTGTATACATGCATCGAACATGTCTACTGTCCGCACACATTCAAAGTACAGCATGGCTGAATTCCAATGAACAATATCAAAAGGCCCGCAGCTCTCAAAGTGACCGAAAACGACGCTCAAAGCTTGTTGCCAAATGTTTTCAAGTATATCCGTTCTGACAACCCACAGAGTATAAACTGCCGCGCCGTGTGTTGCTCAGATCTTCTAGATGCTATCGCAGACTTATCGGCGCTGTCACGCTGTAGTCAAGACAGCACAAGGCCCCTCTTTATATTGAGATAACCAGAACTTACCAGTGCGGACGTCCGCCGAAAGGCGACCAGCATATAATGAAAAAATTGGCCGCGTATCTGCGTGATTCGCTGCAAATGTCGTCGAAAGACGATAGTCGTCTTCTGGCCACTGCATGAGTCCTCCTCCTCTATGTTGAATAGCCGCATCTGGCTCATAGCATCGCAGGTTGCGGTGCAGCCCAAAAAACACTAGCATTTTCCACGCAGCCTAAGAAACACTAGGGTCTTTATAATTACGTATATATCTATTTTCCAGTAAAGGAACGCACTACCTAATACTTATGTATTGATCTTGCGCCTCAGATATGCGTAACACATGCTTTTTGATCGACAATGTTCACAAATATGAAGGCGGTACCAGTTGAAGATGGCTGGGCGTTCCGCAAGTGGCTAAACTTTGGCTGAGTGGCTGAATCGGGTAACAGACAGACAGGCCATAATTTCTGCGTTTAAGTTCCCCAAGAAAGACTATCGTCTTTAAAAGGAAACGCATCCTTCACAGTGAATAGGTCCAGAATTCCGTCAACGATTACATAATGAGCCTACGTAAGGTGAATTATTCGCTTTAATTTCATAAAACAGGTTGAGGGCTATAACAGGTTAATCGTGATAATTTAGTCAAACTGAAAAATTATTCTTTGTAGTTGTTTATTTATGAAATATTAAATACTAGTAGAGTAAGTCGGGAGTAGCTTGGAACATATGATATTCTTAAGGTAGATATGAGTTTTCGCAACTTTCGCCCTACGGCAAAATGAAGATGCTAACGGCCGAACAAGTCGCTCCCACGCGCTACTCAGCAACATATTGAATACCATGGCAAGTCAGCCGTCACACCGACTGTCCAATTAGCCAGGATTGAAAATCGATGCACACATTTTCACCGCGAGATTTATGCGAGTAAGATGTATGAATGAATACCTTCAAATAAATTATGCAGCTGTGTTGCGCCCGAACTCGCAGTGACGCTCCGCTGCTTTCGCACCGCGTCGCTGCACGGAACTAATGGGTTGCAGCTTGGTAACTACACTTGTATCTTCGCGCTCGTCCTTCGACGCTAACCCAATTTGCGCGCGCCACTTTCTTTCCTCTGCCCCGGTGTAGCGAGTGCCGTCCGCGCGGTTATGTGTGCCGGGCTAGGCTTGACTTGCCTTGGCTTGGTCTAGCTGTGTGCGTCCTTACGCGAAGCACCCAAGCTCTCGCTTCACTTCTTGAAGACGACAATATTTTCTTCGACGCACCTTTCGCAGAAGACGCGACAATGTTGTTCGAGGAAACGCAAAAATTGTCTGGTTCTTTCTTTTTTTCCGACTGCTTCTTTCGTTAATTTTGTTTTGTCTAGCTTTTGTTTAGTGTTCAGGTAAACAAGGTGTACCCAGACAAAGAAACCACTTCACTTTACTCAGTCACTGTGGGACCTTATGATTACTTCAGGAACGTTGAAATGTGGGACAGATTGCGCCGTGCAGAGTAAGCTCTGAGCTTACACATAATAACATTTCGCTTATCCAAAACAAAAAAATTCGGCGCAATATCTGACGCTGAGTGACACTACGTGAAATAAACACAGCTGCGACATCCAGCGCTAGTCACCTTCTTTCCGCTCGAGAGAAGTGACTTCGAACGAGTCATAAAGTGAGTCCCAATACTCGTCATAGACGGATAAATCGACAGTTAAGCGGACCGCGGCCTGGTTAAATCTCGCTCCAATACAGGCAAAGCCGGTAAGGAATGCAGGTTTGCCAATACTCGTCATAGACGGATAAATCGACAGTTAAGCGGACCGCGGCCTGGTTAAATCTCGCTTCCAATACTGGCAAAGCCGGTAAGGAATGCAGGTTTGCCAAGACTTGCGCCACTAAAACCAGCCATATCATCATCATGCGAAGACGTGCAACGAGGCAGGCCTACTTAGCTGTCCAAAACAAGATGGCGGCGCAACTGAAAGGCTTAAGAGCTCGTGGGGTAGGTAGCCTTCTCAAAGGAATACGTAGGCGTAGTTTCTTATGCGCTTAATGTAACATGCGCTAAGTTTTTCGTAGCTTCAAACACGAAAATAGTCGAAAGCCACAGTTCCATCGGCTTATCGTAGCTTCATTTTACACCGGAGCTGTATATGGAACACTCGCTTTATTTGTGGCGTCCGTCCGCGTGCGTCCACTCACAGAGAGACCACGTGACCTCCTCCGCGGAAACAATGACGTCACACGATGGCTTAATCGTCAGTCAAAGGTGTACTGATCCCGGAGGCAGTCCGACCGGTGGGCCGGTCATGGAGGGAACACAGCGCAAAGAAATACGGGTACAAGGAAGGCGACGCACACACAGCGCTTTCTTGTACCCGTCTTTTGCGCTGTGTTCCCTCCAATGTTTGACCAACAAGTCCAAGCTTCGCCGCTAGATCATGGAGGCTGTGCAGAACGCTTCAGCGGAGCGGCAAGTATGCGTCGACCGCTCGAGTATGAGAACGCCTGAGGAGCAGCGCGCTTTCCAAGTACGCCAACGAGAGCAGAGGCGGTAGTGCGCCAGTCAGCCCTCTGGTCATTCATCTACACAGGGCGGAATGACTCCAACTTGTTTTTGTACACGCGAGGTGGCGTCACGTGGCGCAGACGTCTCCCAGATGCGTTCCATTCTCTAAACGGCTCGTGCTCGATGCTGTCTTCTGAGTGGCGTCAACGTAGATTACCAGCGGTACTTGCAGAATCAGAACACGCCCATAGCGCCAGGACACCGTATACTGCCAGATATGCGGTTTCCTTTGGACGTCGGGCGTGGCAGGGTGCCCAAGCGAAGTTGTCACTTGGACGGTTCGCTCATGTGGGCCTGTATACGCGGCAAAGATAGCCTGAAAGTAGCGCGAATTCAAAACACTTCGCCCACGTAATGGGGATACCTGCTTGACAGAACATTAAGAAGTCGCCTTGTCGAAATCGCTAGTTCCCTTGCCTCGTCGCCACCTTGCCTCGTCGAGTTGATAGTCTGTACTCCGTGGTTTTCTGCCACTTAAGGTCGTCGTGACATTGCAACACGAAAACACATCAACTGATCCAACTTTTTTTTTCTTAATTCAAGTTGGCCCTTATTTCTTTCTTTCTCGCAGGCCTCCGTACCACAGTAGTCTCTTCAAGCTGTTGGGAAGTGCTTCTTCAAGAAGTTGAAGTCGACTCCCAGGTAAGCAATGCTATCTATCAAAATATTTTCCCGCATACGCATAATTCTCGCGCACATGCATTAACACTCTCTTAATGTCGTTGGGATCCGCAAAGTATGTGCAAAATTTTCGCTGAAACTTTCGCTTATTGAAACCAATGTGAAACGGTATTAGGATAATGGGCGGCTATCTTTATCTTTCGTGTCTCTAAAGTGTTCTGCCGACTGGCTCAAAAAAGAGAGAGAGAACGATAGCAGGAAAGGCAGGAAGAGGAACTAGCTTACAGGATGTAACCAAGCTAACCTTTCCCAGTTGTAGATTACAGACGGTTTGCTACTCCGTACAGATATGCGAATACAGATACTTGATGCGCTCGCAGTTTGACATGACGGGGAAAACGCCTAGAGAAAGGAAGCGCTAAACAAGTGCAGAGGTACGCGCAGCTATAAGGAGCTTACACGCTTTATCAAAGATGTGATATCAAGAACGGAAGCGACAGAAAGAGAAAGCACACACGTAAGAACACACGCAGTACATGCAAGCGCTTGCGCAGTACATCTTGTCACAACTCCAGGAAGTTTCCAAAGTGAAAACAATACCTTACATTCCGCAGAAAGGGCGTAAGAGTCTTTGAAGCTTCATCGTGTAAGTGCTCGCGTGCCGTCATCCCGAAGGGACGGAGTCGAAACATCTCAAAGCGTGTCTCAAACGTATTTCTTCCTTTAAGGCTCTCCTTAAGTGTTGAAGTTAATGGTCAGTTAACTTAGCTTAGCTAACTCAGCAAATGCAGGCGATGGAAATCTCAAGAACGACTAGACAATAAACTTGGCTGCTTTTAAGCAGCGGAGCTGTCAAAGCCGGCCGTAGGGTGTAATCCGTGGACTGTAGAAGCCTCACCGAGCAATGACGTCACTGCGCGTCGCCTTGGCAACCCATTGGTACTCGTGTCACGGCGCCAAAAGCGCGGGAAACGCATGGCTATGCTCGCTTGAGCTTGGATACACCTTTAATACCGATCGATATGTAATCGATATCCAATCAATGCCGATCGATAACCAATCAATACACGACAATCCATAGAAAGTGACACGAAACGCATGGCTATGCTCACTTGAGCTTGGATGCACGTGTAATACCGATCGATAGTCAATTGATAGCCAACTGATAGCCAAGCAATACTCTTCGATAACCAATAAATAGCCAATAATTCATGAAAATGCTGCGACAAGCATGGCTGTGCTCGTTTGAGCGTGGATACACGCGTAATACTGATCCATACCCAATTGGTAACCAACCACTACTGATCGATAACTAACCGATGCCGATGACGACCTTGATGAAACCAGATGAGCATTACTTGGCTAATTTCGACTTCATCGGTCCAATCCATACCGATCGATAACCAATCAGTGCCGATCGATATGCAAAACTAATGGAACGCGATACTGACAGAGCATAGCCCTATATAGCATAGTATAGCAAGGGGTGAGAAAGGGAAGTAAGGTTGAGAAGGAGGGAAAAGAGGAGGGGAACGCCACCAGCTCCGCTCTTTCCTAAGTCTTCGAACCACTAGTGCGTAGCTCCCCAATTTGTTTCTTTTTCTTTTTCTGTATTTTTTTGTGCAGGTGCACGGCGACATTTCGCGCTGCTTGTCCCAGCACATGGGCGTGATGCTGCTGGAGAAGACCTTCCACCGAAAGGCGCAGTCGCGGAAGGTCTTCCTGCACCGAGAGAGCTTCGAGAACATCCTCGTGAAGGCCGAAGAACTGCTAAACAAGGTGAGCAACGGCACAGCACATCAGCCACTCTACGCTCCGCTATGCGCGAGGGGTTTCTATGGCATCCTATAGAAAACCTCTACAGTAGCGCAGAACAAACACTATCACAAGGCAGGGTACGCATTCAACTTTGTTTATTCACGGGCGTGGACCGCTAAATAACCAGGGTACGCATAGCAAAGACCGCATGCGTAAAATGACCTTATTCTAATGAAGGCATCCACGCACCTGCACCAAGAAAGGCTTCCTATTATGATGTTAACACTCAGATCGCTGGTCCCATTGCTTCTACGTTGATAAGCAAAATGCCTGTACTTGATATCAGTTGCAATTTCGGGCTTGTAATTCGACCAATGTATTTCGTCAAGTCTGGGATCACAACTGCGTGTACTACAACGCTCAGGTAATGCTGTCCTTTTTATCCATCTTTTTTATTTCTCTTTTTAGACACAGCAAATGTTTCCTTACCAGATCGTCAACGCAAATGTTGTTTCACGTATAACCCACGTTATTAGCAGTATACACGCCGGTGCATAAAAAACTGAGAAAAAACGCCAGGCCTGCGTTGAAACCGCAGCACAGTCACAGCGAAAGCTGGAAGAGCGGCGTTTCTAGATCCCATTGTAAGCTCTCCCTGCGCTACACTACAAGTACACCAGAAAGGTACCCACTACCCCATAAATCACAATTTTTGTGAAGTTGGGAAGCACCTACTAAGCCATTATTCGTCATTCTGCGGAGAAGCGAGGCACCAGCTACACGTCTGTAAGGCATTATGTGCACTTTGTTGACGCGACGAATGATGACGATGAAGAATTATGGCTCAACCCTTTGTAATGGGTTGGAAGTTTTAAACAGCCCACGAGTTATGTAATTTGCATTGGGTGACGCCCGGTCGCTATTTCCCTCTCCCGTCATGCTGTATAACATACGTTGACGTGGGAGAGAGACGAGGAGGGGAGGCGAAGAACTTTACTGAGACCCCGAGGAAATGGATCATGCGCTTATGGGCTTCCTTGGCAACCATTACAATTGCACTTGCGAGGAACCCACTACGCTATAAATCATTGTAATTTTACTGAGACCCCGAGGAAATGGATCATGTGCTTATGGGCTTCCTTGGCAACCAATACAAGTGCACTTGCGAGGAACCCACTACGCTCTAAATTATTGTAATTTTACTGAGACCCCGAGTAAATTGATCATGCGCTTATGGGCTTCCTTGGCAAACAATACAAGTGCAACTTGCGAGGAACCCACTAGGCTATAAATCATTGTAATTTTTGAGAAGTAGGGCAGCAGGCACTGTGTCATTTTTCGTCATTCTACGGAGAGCCGTGGTACCTGCTAAACGCATGTAAGGCATTATGCGCGCTTTGTTGATGCTGTGCCTGATGACGACGAATTATGGCAGATCCCTTTGTAATGGGTTGGAAGCATTCAACAACCTACTCGTTGCGCAACTCGCATTGTGTGACGCCTGGTTACAGAATTCGCGTTGTGTGACGCTTGGTGCCTATTTTACTCTTCTACCACCCTATATTGCATATGCTAATGTGGTTCCTTCCCGACATGAAGCCTGTATAGGACCTTTTTGCAAAGCAGTTTCAAGCACCGGCATGGCTCAGAGGTTGAATACTGGGCTCCCACGCAGAGGGCCCAGGTTCGAACCTCGTTCCATCCTGGCATTTTTTTCTTATTTCGTTTTTTTTTTTCTTATTTCGAGCGATACTGGTTACGGACACCGGCGGCGGCGGCGGCGGCGGACAACTACGGCGCCAAAAACGGCCGGTGAAATGATCTCATAACAGCTTTCGCTGTAAAACACCGATTTCTTCGCACCCGCTCTTGATTGTCTTCCGATTCTTTGATTTGTGCTCATTTCTCTAACACGTTTGTCCGACACACTGAAGCCACAAAATCAAGTTTATCCGTCATTGTGAAAATCAATCACGGTTAATGCAGTACAGAGCGTCCCTAAGAGGGCTTCTATTACGCCTATTTTAAGTCAGGTAATTCTATCAGATGTCTGCGAAGTTCTTAATGCTTAACGCTATCAGATGGGTCATTTCTAAAGGATATTCGGCTTCAGGTGTCGCGAAACACGTCGCTACTGATCTGCAGAATGACTGAAATCTAAACGCCGGTTCTGAAATATACAACTTTTTTTCCGCAGTAATGTTTCAACAAATGTTGACCGCATGGGGTGCCTCAAGAATACTTGAGACCAGTCACGTCTGTGTAGCTCATGAACATACTTAGCATTAAAAGATGGGATGAAGATAGTCATGTGCGGGCCTGGCCACTAGCCGGAGGTCTAGTGGCCGCGTGTTTGAGAGCCCTGCTCTAGATAGAGAAATATACCCTGCCTACAAGTGCCATGAAAGAAAGAGGGCGGATTGATCGAGGGCTAGTTTCTTTTTGTTAGACACAGCCTAGCGTAACCAGCAGCCAATAAAACTAAGGAACGTACAGGGGACATTACTTGTGTTTTAACTGCAGTATAGTTAATATGACATAAATAGAAAGGAATAAAAGTGGATGAAAAAGCACCTTGCCGCAGGTAGGCACCGAAACTTCGGATAAGGCGCCCGATGCTCTCTACCAATGCCCCGCCACGGTGGTCTAGTGGTTATGGCACTCGACTGCTGACCCGAAGGTCGTGGGATCGAATCCCGGCCGCGGCGGCTGCATTTTCGATGGAGGCGAAAATGTTTGAGGCCCGTGTGCTTAGATTTAGGTGCACGTTAAAGAACCACAGGTGGTCGAAATTTCCGGAGCCCTCCACTACGGCGTCTCTCCTAATCATATCGTGCTTTTGGGACGTTAAACTCCAGATATTATTATTATTATGCTCTCTACCAATTCAGCTACGGCGGCGGTCGCTTTCCCATCCCCACTATTGAGTATTTACGTTTTGATGTAATCCTGCGAACGTTAGCCAGCACCGTACCTCGTACCACTCGTGTCATTAGCGCTTTGTAGTTGTTGACATATACACGAAAGTGTCATATGACCGCAGTATGAATGCTTGTAGCGTGTAGTATTCCGCGCCCATAACGTTCCACTGCTTGTCGCGACCAGTGCCAGGGCGAGTACGCCGAGGCGTACCGGGCGGTGTGCCGCCGAGGCTGCACCGACCTGACGGCCGCTCCGTTGGACCAGCCGTCGCCCCTGAGCGCGTCCGAGGAGCAGGCGGCGCTGTCCGCCTACTACGACTGCCACAACGCGTACGTCCAGCAGCTGGCCGCCACCAACGGCATGCTGGACGAGTACTACAGCTCGACGCTGCCCCGCCTGCTGGACGAGCTGCAGGACGTGTACTGCGACATCAGCACCATCATAGCGCAGTCCATGCTGGCCGCCTCGGATGTCCTCGCAAACAAGGTGCGTCTTGCGTTCTAAGGGCGCAGCGCTTTAGGGGCCCGGCTTGTTGTCCATCCACTGTCTCATGTCGCATGGTCACGCAGTTGTCAATACAGGCCCCAAATAAGGCTAACAATGCTCAAAAGCAGCGCGAAATAAGCTAACACGGTCTAAAATAATATAAATTGCAGAGATAACCGAGAATTGATAGCAATAATAAGCCTAAAGTTGGGAAAAACGCTTCTGAAGCATCCGGCTGATACCCGCGCCGCGCAAGAGAGGGCGCCACCGCTTTGGCAAGCGCGTGCTTTTGAAGGGAATCGCTAGGTTGCCCGTGTTACGCACTTCCCCAGGTTCCACGGCAGTGGAGCTGCCTTAGACGCAGACATTAGAACTACACAAAGACCTACACAAGAACGACATTAGTGCAGGATTTATCGCGGAAATTTTATTTTTATTTTTTTTGGTGGCTGAAGCGTGTGTACGCGCATATCATTGGCCGATCAATCGATCGACTCATCGTTCCAGAAATTGATAAGTGGATCGCTTGCTTAACTGACAAATTGATAAATGTGTCGCTCGCTTAATAGATTAACTGATAAATAGATGAAGTGATCAATTGGTCGCTTCCTGATTTGGTAAACGGAATAATAAACGCTTTCACTTGGGCCAGTTGGTGCAAACTTGTAACTTCAATCATGGCTGCGCTTCATTCATGGCTGCGCTTCATTCATGGCTGCGCCCGTAGTCTGTACCTCTCTTCTGTTGTCCGTGTCTTTAGCGCAGCCATGAATGAAGTTGCATGATTAGTAAATATCTTGCTAAACGGGATGATCGACTAACTGATTGATTCATTCATTGATCGCCTACAGCTGCTGTATTCACAAAAATGAATGACTCGTGGATAAATTAATTGACTGAGTAATTTATAGACTGCTTATTTTTTTGACAAACAATTTATCCCTTGATTTGCGAACCGTTTGATCACCAAATTTCTCCAGTCACTTACGATTATCTACTTTATTCAGTAGCTAATTGATTGTCTGAATAGGTGATCAAATATTAGAATAAACGATTGGCTGTTTGATTTATTTGTTAGCTGATTCATTAATCGATAGATTCAATCAACCAACTGTAAAGCAAGCCATAGAGATTGAAGGAGTATAAAAGACGAATTAAATTTGCACAAATTTCAGTTTACATTGATTGCTTATCGGACGCTTTGATTGGGAGATTTATTCACCCCGTGTAAAGAAGTCATCATGAATTCTGCCTCATTTAGCGCAATAGGTTCAGCTTTGTGCGTAACGTGAAGATTCTGAGATTACTGCGGCGATAACGCTTGTGTTCTTTTAAATTTTTTATTGAGGCCGGAGAACTATAGTAAATATCCTACACCACTCCACCTTTGCCCAATTAGGCCTGAGGTTCATCCATATAGTAAAGCATTAAATTAGTTAACCGAGCCTGGGGAAATGAAAAAACGTAGTTTACCGAACGTTCGCTGTGCGTTAAATGTCGGGCACGTCATGACTAAAACAACCACCGATCCGTGCGCCAGGACACGCAAGTAGGGCGTTGCAAAGGGTCGTCAATTCGGGGTCACTTCTCAATTCATCATCATCATCAGCCTGTCTACGCCCACTGCAGGGCAAAGGCCTCTCCCATGTTCCGCCAATCCACCCGGTCCTGTGCTTTCTGTTGCCACGTTATACCTGCAAACTTCTTAATCTCATCTACCCACCTAATTTTCTGTCTTCCCCTCACGCGTTTGCCCTCTCTTGGAATCCAGTCAGTTACCCTTAATGACCACCGGTTATCCTGCCGACGTGCTACGTGGCCGGCCCATATCCATTTCTTCCTCTTAATTTCAACTATGATATCCTTAACCCCCGTTTGTTCCCTGACCCACTCTGCTCTCTTCCTGTCTCTTAAGGTTACACCTATCATTTTCCTTTCCATCGCTCTCTGCGTCGTCCTCAATTTAAGTTGAACCCTCTTTGTAAGTCTCCAGGTTTCTGCTCCGTAGGTAAGTACCGGTAAGATGCAGCTGTTATATACCTTCCTCTTGAGAGATAGTGGTAGACTACTATTCATGATTTGATAATGCTTGCCGAATGAGCCCCATCCCATCCTTATTCTTCTAGTTATTTCACTCTCATGGTTCGGCTCCGCGGTTACTAGCTGTCCTAAGTAGACGTACTCCTTTACAACTTCCAGCGTCTCGCCACCTATCGCGAAGCGCTGTTCTCTGCCAAGATTGTTCCACATTACTTTAGTTTTATGCATATTAATTTTCAGACCTACTCTTCTACTTTCCGTATCCAGTTCAGTAATCATGAGCTGTAATTCGTCTCCCGCGTTACTCATCAATGCAATGTCATCAGCGAAGCGCAGGTTACTGAGATACTCTCCATTAACTCTTATCCCTAATTCTTCCCAATCTAGGGCCCTGAAAACCTCCTGTAAACACGCGGTGAATAGCATTGGAGAGATCGTGTCTCCCTGCCGTACGCCCTTCTTTATTGGAATTCTGTCGCTTTCTTTATGAAGGACTATAGTGGCTGTGGATGCGCTGTAGATTTCTTCCATTATGTTTATATAGGCTTCGTCGATGCCCTGATTCCGCAGTGCTTGCATGACTGCTGATGTCTCCACCGAATCAAATGCCTTCTCGTAATCTATGAAGGCTATGTATAGGGGTTGGTTGTATTCCGCGCATTTCTCTATCACCTGATTGATGGTATGAATATGGTCTATTGTTGAGAAGCCTGTACGAAATCCTGCCTGGTCCCTTGGTTGATTAAACTCTAATGTCGTATTAATTCTGTTAGCAATTACTTTTGTGAATAGCTTGTAGACAACGGACAGTAAGCTGATGGGCCTGTAATTTTTCAGGTCCTTGACGTCCCCTTTCTTATGGATCAAGATGATGTTGGCATTCTTCCAAGATTCTGGTATCCTCCCTGTCGAGAGACACTTCGTATACAGGGTGGCCAGTTTCTCTAACATAATCTCTCCACCGTCTTTCAACAAGTCTGATGTTACCTGATCCTCACCAGCGGCTTTGCCTCTTTGCATTCCCTTTAGGGCTTTCTTTACTTCTCCTGTTAATACTGGTGGGATGTCAGATTCCTCTGGGATATTACTGCTTCTTACGTTATCATCCTGACTGTCTCGGCTGCTGTACAGATCTCTGTAGAACTCTTCCGCTATCTCAACTATTCTATCCATATTGGTTGTGACCTTGCCATCCTTGTCCCTTAACGCATACATCTGATTTTTGCCTATGCACAGTTTTGTCTTCGTAGCTTTGAGGCTTCTCCGTTCTTTAAAGCATGCTCAATTCTCTCCATATTATACTTTCTTATGTCGGCTACTTTACGCCTATTGATCAACTTCGAAAGCTCCGCCAGCTCTATTTGTCTGTTGCCTTTGAGGCTTTCATAGCTTGACGTTTCTTAATGAGGTTTTTTCGTCTCTTGGGATAGCTTACCAGTGTCCTGTCTAACGACTCTACCCCCGACTTCCACTGCACACTCCTTAATGATACTAGTCAGATTATCATTCATTGCGTCAATGCTAAGGTCGGTTTCCTCGGTTAAAGCCGGCGTACCTATTCTGAAGTGAAACTCTGAATTCCTGTACTTTCCCTCGCAGAGTTAGTTCATTAATCGGCTTCTTGCGTATCAGTTTCTGCCGTTCCTTCCTCACGTCTAGTTGAATTCTAGATCTTACCATTCTATGGTCACTGCATCGGATCTTGTAACTACTTCTACATCCTGTATAATGCCCGGGTGGTCGCACATTATGAAGTCTATTTCATTCTTAGTTTCGCCATTAGGACTCCTCCACGTCCACTTACGAGTAGTCCGTTTTCTGTAGAAGGTGTTCAAGATCCGTAAATTATTGCGTTCTGCGAACTCTACTAGTAACTCCCCTCTGGCATTTCTAGAGCCGATGCCATATTCCCCAACCCGCACGATCTCCAGCCTGCTTCTTGCCTACTTTTGCATTAAAGTCGCCCATCAGTACAGTATACTGTGTCTTTACCTTACTCATTGCTGATTCTACGTCTTCGTAGAAGCGTTCAACCAGTTGATCATCATGGCTGGATGTAGGCGCATAGGCCTGTATCACCTTCATCCTGTACCTCTTATTAAACTTAATCACGATACATAACACCCTCTCATTAATGCTATAGTATTCCTCTATATTGCCAGCTATATTTTTATGAATAAGGAACCCCACTCCTAGTTCTCTTCTGTCAGCTAAGCCACGATAGCATAGGACGTGTCCGTTCTTCAGCACTGTATAAGCCTCCTGTGGCCTCCTAACCTCACTGAGCCCTATTACATCCCATTTAACACCCTCTAATTCCTCGAATAGTACAGCTAGACTCGCCTCACTAGATAAAGTTCTAGCGTTATATGTAGCCAAGTTCAGATTCCAATGACGGCCTGTCCGGACCCAGAGATTCTTAGCACCCTCTGCTGCGTCGCAGGTCTGACCGCCGCCTTGGTCAGTTGCTTCGCAGCCGCTGGGGACTGAGGGCCGAGGGTTAATTGGTGTATTCGTGTGGGAGGTAGTGGCCAAGTACTACACCAGGGTGGCCAATCCTGCTCTGGTGAGGGAGTGCATTGCTGGCTGTGGTCGCCAGTGAGGCTGCACCCCAGGCCTTTTTACACAATTCCATCATCACGCGGATTTTTTTTTTTTTTTTTTTTAATCCGGTTGGGAATTGTCCGGCACCGGGATTCGAGCCACGGACCTCTTGCATGCGAAGCTGATGTTCTACCCACTACGCCATCGCTGCAACATGGGTAGTTAGAGTACTTGTGATTAAGTGTACTTGAGGCCCTACTACATCACCAGGCTTGCGTTCCAGAATGTCCCACTACTGGTGGCGCAAATTGCATTCTACATTTACCTCAATTTCTCAAACACTAAACCGCTCCTGTTTATAATATTGATGTTTTAGATGTTCTCAAGCATTGACCTTTCACTCTGACATAAAATGTTATTTGTCTAGTGTCCCTTTAACTTCTTACAGGCAACTTCTGTAGACACTAGCATACAAGCTTCCTTATGCAATTTTTGAAGAACAGTACGTGATCTGGCATGCTTAATTCCAAGCACTGTTAGCATCACACTTTTACTATAGCACAAGGACTGCATTTGTCACTTCACTCAAGCTTCATGTGTCTTAAGTCAAGCATCATCTGCCCAGCTAAATGGAAGTGCCAGAGCACCATCTCCATGGCAATGAGAGAGTGTGGACAACATGGAGTGTTGAATGTCCTGCTACCATATGCAATGTTGAAATCATAGGACACACGAAAGAAAGCGCTACAAACAGAAGACACTTTCTTAAAAATGTTTTATTCTTGTACCATTTTAAAAATAAAGGTAGCCGTGCCATTGTAGCTAGTGAGGTAGACAATAGGTGGCAATGGTGCTTCTGTCGCATTTACTGGTCAACATAAAAAAATACGTAGTAATGCGCTTAAAATATACATATTTCTTTTAAAAAATGTAAGAATATTTTTGTTTAATCCCATTAACCTCTCATAAAAATCAAATGTGCCATTTCATAGCTGTCACAGCAGCTCTACAGTTTCTACCTCTAAATAACATAAGCGCCCACCTCTGCTCAAGAGAGCAAATTGTTATATAGGTTGTTCACTTAAAACTCTACAAGATGTATACAAAAATATGTAAGTGTACCAAGAGCCAGCCTGGTGCACCTGTACCTGTCCTCACTATTAATATTTAGTACAATAGGTCATACGATAAATTAAAGGAACAGCTGCAGTGCATTGAGGTAAAAAGAAAAATGACATTAAAATCCATAAAAAAAATTGAGTCACAGGGCAGATAAAGCAATGCTGCTCATAGAGAAGCCATAGATTCACCTTCAGCACTGGGAATGCAAGAAGCATATGCAATGCACGCAACTGTACACCATTTGGCATGATTACTAAGAGCTTAAGTTAAGAAGTCACTGTACATCATGGCACTTCAATACAGAGTGCCTGCTTGATCATCTCAACACACCTCTTGGAACCTTCATGAGCTTCTTTGCAAAAGGGCAGAAAATTAAGAAAAGCGTGCGGGAGGTTGTCCAATATTTCAAGCTGCACATAGCGGTTATTGACCGCTAAAGTTGCTGCTGTACACAGTGTCCGTCAACACAGAGTTCGAAGGAATGCCAAGCTGGCGCTGAGAGTTCCTCGGAAAGTAAAATCTTCTAAATTTGCCATCGGAAGCATACGATGTGTGCTCAGCCAGACATACGATATTTGCGAGGCGACTTCCTGGCGTACTGAACCCTGAGAAGGCCTTCAGACAGACATCCACTCTTAGGCGACTTCTAGAGAGCGAACGTAAACACGATGAGCATTCTGCATTCGATGCAGCAGCCTAATGAAAGTGCATCTCATCAGAATTGCAGCGCCTGCTGTACACTAAACGTCTACACGAGGAAGTCCTAACGCGTGGGTCTCCAGAACCCGAAGCGACGCTTCAACGAACCTCCGCTTCCATCGTGACGTCACTTCGGGACGTCCATTAGCGTTCCCCCTGCCCGTGGTGACTGGCGCGGGGTGTGTGCGTGTGTGTGTGTGTGTGCGTGCGCGCGCGTGTTTTGGCGATAGTCGGCGAGTGCTGCGGTAAACAAATCCCCGCGACACCACTCAATCCGAAGAGTGGGCCTATCGTCCATGCTCTTCGCACACACTCAGCCGATCCCCTATGGTACTGCGCCGTCTAGCAGGCCGGTTCCGAGTGCACACCGCGTTTGTTTGTGCGCTATATTACGGGGTCATATCTTCGCGTCGCCGATGCCCTCCCTGTCGTACGCTTGCGCGAAGGGACGCGCTCGCATTAGGAACAGCACGTCCATTTGGAGAGTCCGCAGCGCTTTCTGTGTATGTGCGCGTCCTGTTCGATCACTATACGCTGCAGAAATCTCGGCGCCGGGAGGCGGTGAGGCCATTCGATATGGTCGCATCCGCCCAAATTACCGGAAGTCGATGTCGTCCCCGATCAGCTTACCTCAGTGCGTCAGTCTTTATGACCGTATGCCTACTTCACCAGTTCAGACGCGCGTATGGCTGCAAACTAACACAGTACCGGGAGGTTTTCCGCAGAAGTGCCGTGATTGAAAATGTACGCGTCGTAAGTCCTAAATTGGGCCTTATGTACTAGAGGCATCGGTGTGTTGCTTCAGCAGAGAATGAAAGGAAAGCCAAACATGTTTGAACGGAGCGGTATATCGCTCAGAAGTTCGAAGTTCGCGGTTCTTGTAAACAATAGAACGCTTTCATGAGGACGCTGTAAACAAAACCGCGCCGAATGACGAGGGAAGTGTTTACGAGGAAATGTTTACGAGGGAGTACTTGTTGAGCCTCTCTCGCTTTCGCACTGTCACAAGAAGCTGCGGCACTTTGATAGCGACAGACGTCTGCTACGCTCATGATCATATACGTCGTCCTTTGGTCGCCAGAGTCTGCTTTCGGGCGGAACATTTCTTCAACGTCGCTAATTAAACCATCGGAGTGGGCGCCTTCCTGTTTCGATGTGTTTTTGTGCGTTCGCGCGTGACAGAACTCCGTGACAACTAATGGTAATCGTTCCAATTCGCCGCGTTTGCATGAACAGTTTTTTCTCCATTTTGTCGTCTTCAGTTTACCTACGCCGAACCTCGTGCTCATGCCGTCTGTGTATTCTATGTCCACTAAGGATTGCTTTTTTTTTTTAAGGCGAAAGCCTTAAATCTCTCATCAAACGCGAAACGTGACCATGAGCGGCGGCGACGGCGTCAACAACAGCGATGCAAAAAAGCATCACCATATCATGACGTCACCCTGTGATGTCACAGGTCGCGAAAGCTCATGACATCGTGACGTCATCACATGAGATTGCCGCCTTTCCCGGAGGCACTGCAAAACTGCGTGAGATGCAGAAAGCTTCCAATACTTCCAATCCCGGAGGCAGAGCAAAACCACGTTGGGTGCAGAAAACGAGAAATGTAGCTTTCGCGTTCGAGTCGTCTTGGCCAAATGCATAAGGAACCATGGGACTTTTATGGGACATTACCCTGTTCAGATTTGTTTGTTTGGTGCTACTGATGAAGTCTGAAATGACATCTCATACACGAGAATATTCCCATCTCATCTTTCGACTCGCGCATGACGCCAGTCACTCAACTGAACACTTGCCGTTAACAAATAAAAATCATACAACCACGTGAGTTCAACGAAAATCTTCAAGCTCACGAAACCGCTCAACAAAAAGTTTACACCTGCCAGGAAGCAGCATCACAGACAAACAAGACATTGATGACCTGGAAACACTAGTATCGTTATTTTCAGCTCAATAGGTTTATAATAATTGTTGGTGTTTTTACATTGCAAAACCGCGATATGATTATGAGGGACGCTGTAGAGGAGGGCTCCGGAAATTTTGAACATCTTCTGTTCTTTAACGTGCACCTAAATCTAAGTACACGGGCTCCATACGTTTATTAATACATGCGAAAATCAATACCAAAAGTTTTGCTTTTAAGTTTCCCGCCGTAATCTCCGATGGCGACGTCACGGATTTGTGCTTTCTCGTATTTTGGCTACATCGGCTCACCGAACTTTCCTGAAACTCGGTATGTTAAGTCTCTGGCTCCCTCGGAAGACAATGCACTTCATTTTTCCGAATTAGGAACTACGTAGACGCAAGTAGACGCCGTCCAAATCAATGACGTCACGGCGACTGGTGCAATAACTTCAAGGTGGCGTCGCCACCCGCAGTTTCTTTTTGCGCGTTTTCTCGTTTACCAAAGGTCTCCCTGCAGCAGGCGCGCGCGGTGTTTTTGGTATCTTGAAAGAGTAATCTACTAATACGAGAAAAATCGTTTTTCTCTCTAGCGTCAATTTAACACCGTTGCAAAATGTCTTTAAATCCGCAGACACCTTTCAAAGCGTTCACGCAGGCGACAATTAAGGCTCGCCTTTTTCCGATACTCTGACACATCTTCAATCCTAGACGACAAGTCTCAAGGTTTCCAGCCAGCGTTAGTGACGTGTGGCAGAAAGAACAGGAAAAAAAAGAGGCACCGTAACTTACTTCTAAAGACGCCTGCTAAGAGCCGAAGCGTGGTCCCTGGGTTTCTCTGAAACAAAAAAATAAATAAATATACGAATAACCCAAGTGTGAAAGGGCGAGCTGGTTGGGATGAGAGCGTGCGGAACTTCAATCCTGCGTATCGGGCTATAGCTTACAATTTGCTGGGTGGAAGCAGCTTCCCATGTAGCGAGCAATTTATTGAGGAAAAAAAAACAAAGGCAGACGGTCCGCTTCACTCGGGCTATACGCATTACCGCGGAGCGTCCATTTGCGGCGCGAGTGTTCGATTCTGAGTGCGGAGACCGTTGCAAGGATGTTGTAAACAAGCCTGCCGAGGGTTTGAAGGCGCTTGGCGACGGGAAACGTTCGATGAAGGCTCTTTTTTTTTCTTTCGGGCAGGTTCCTCGTTTGTTAGTTGTTCTCTTTTCGTCAGAAGTAATGGCGTTCGATGAGTGCGCGGCGGATCGAGAGAAACGGGTTTTTACTTTCCAGTCTCGGGCAATTTAGATTAGGAGAGAAACGCGTGAAAGATGTTAGACCTATCGGAACACCCGATGAAACAGGTGCCCGACGAAACGTTTTGGTCCTTTCAGAGACGGTCGAAGGTCAGAAATGAGCTTGCTCCCTGATTACCATACGAATTCGCAACTACCTTTGCCAGAAAAGTTCCAGGACAAAGGTCGTAAGAATAGAAAATTGCACTCACGAAGTAACGATCCTAGCTGCTGTCAAAGTAGTTCTCTTGGCTGTCTGTACATGATTGCCAACGTTTGTGAAGTCCTTGGAAGCAAGCAGCGAAATCTGCAACTACGATAGCTTGGATGCTCTCGGATCGTCTTGCACTCAATCTTTGCATTCAAGAAACCTTTCGCGCCACTCGAAAACACGATTTCTTGAAAGTGCCTCGTCTGCATATGCTTACTTAATAATGTTCCACGTTTCATTGGGGGCTTTTCCGAGCTTAACAAAAAACTTAATGTTCAATCTTTGCTCCCAATCAGCATCCATCTTGTCATTAAATAATGCGACACCAACCCGAACAATGTGTTGCTGAGAACAGCCCTGAAACCTAGTGAGTACGCGCGGAAACATGGCTGAGGCCATGTCAAATGAGAACACATACCAGATTACATAAAAACAGCACTAGTTGCTTTTTAGTAATTCAAATCCAGAAATAAAAGAAATTGTCATAGAGCTTTTCTGACAAAGCTTTATTCCGGTATTCCGGAAGGTAGTCTCCCCCTCTTCACGATAGGCGTATTCCATCCTTAAGTTGCCCTATTAGAACGCCCTCGGCGTCAGCCTCTTCCGCAGCGATGCGCACATGCCTGCCGCGGGAGCAGGAAAAGACAGTTTCTCAACTTCGTCGACATTTCAAGTGCCAATCAAAGCGCTCCTCGCAGCACCTGCACTACTGCCTTCTTCCCCTCCTGCGTCAATTAAATTGCGCAGAGACGAGAGCCAAACCTGTCGGACGTGTCTTGTACGCTTCATCGACCTGCCATCCGCCCCACCGAGTGTCCTGCAAGCCTGAGTCCTTCGATTAAGCCAGCTCCGAAAGTCGACTTCGAACTCCCTGGCGCGCTCCGATACATTTCTGCGCGGTGCTTGTGAAGAGGCCGTTGACAGACAGGAGCTAAGTGAATGACGCACCGCCAGCAAACGGAAAAAAGAAACTTGCTGAAAAACGCATTGCTTGCTAAAAAAAAAAAAAGTTCAGTTGGCTTGTTCACGGTAAGTGCCAATGAAGTTTACTCGGAGTGAAGCTGCGTGCTTAGTTTTATTGTCAGTACATTACGTGACACTCAGCACACGCCCTCACGCGTTGTTCAACAAACACTGTACCTGACTTGAACTCTCTGGCCCTGCAAAAGGTTTAAGTGGCACGACTGAGAGTGGTGAGCCTCCAAGCGAATTGCAGTCCTCTAGCTGCTGCTTCTGAACTTGCGCCGACAGCTCAGGCAACAATACACGTTAATATCTCAGTCCCCGTGGCAAAGCGTTTAGCCTGTAGTAGATCACAAATTAAGATTCCGCGGACGCTGTTTAGAAGAACTCCTGTTGCATGTAAAGCTACAGCATACGCGACTAGCTAGTGGCATAACATCGTTTCAGACATCCCACGCTTCTCCGCAATCGCTACGATCACTCGCAAATTGCGCTTTTTTATGAGGCTCATTTACAAAAACAACACTTGGCCCTGTCAATGGTTCAATTCCTGTAGCCAATCACCGTAAGTATTCGAAATGCATGTAGTTTCGCAGAAGTAATACCTAAAGTAACGAAAACTCCGTCAGCGATTCGCCTTTCTAAAATATATACGTCCTTACAGCATTGCTATGTAATTTCCTAATCATTGCAACCTTACACCATGTCATCGGAAACAAATGTTTCTGCTGATATTCTGCCTAAAGTCTGAATATGTTTACGTAACAGTGATTGGTCAGGGCCCTGAAACTATGTAGTACATACGGCTACGTCGGGAGAATGTAACAGTCAGTAAACATCGCCGTGCATGCGTGCTACTCACCATTTGAAAGATACAAGCATGCTCTACCGTTTTATTTACCAAACAGCCAAATTAACCAATTAGCTCGTCCTCTAGTGTTAACCAACAGAAATCTGACCGCCACCAAACTCCATACGAGACGAAATGCCTATAGTTACCGCGCCAAGCCTAAATGAAGGCATTATGTTTGTTGCCCTTAGACTCGCGTTGATATTCGCGACGTTGATCTGTCGGTAACGAAAAACTTACAAACCCTCTGCATGTAAACGAACAGTTCTGCGGAATGAAGCAGAAATTTTTTTCTCCATCTGTGAGCGACCGCAGACGCATATAACACCGCTTTTAACGGAAACGTCTGACACTCGTACGTTACATACTGGGGCCAATATGACCAGTGCATAAAAAAAACTTCAGTCATATTGCTGTCTTTTCAAATTCAAGTTGTTGGAATTACACAATTTACAACAACAACAACAAACAAACAAACGCTATGTCGGTTATGTTTATAGTTCTGTGCTAGACGTTTCCGACGAGGCCAAGTCATAGGCGCAGTTTTTTTTTTATGTATTCTGGCGCCATTCGCGAGTTCATGGGCTTGATATGCAACCTCGGCGACTTCCATGGAATGCAACGCTCTCGTTTATAGACAGCATTGAGTGATCTCTGAAAGCAAAGTCAATACGTGGTTCTTCAAATGGAAGTCTCCGATAGCCCCTGTGAGACTTCGAAACGTTATTCTTCACAAATCAATTAACATTATCTGGTTCGCTTCTTTTTAAAGACGATAGTCATTCTTGGGGAACTTAAACGCAGAAATTTTGGTCTGTCTTTCTGTCTGTCCTTCTGTCTGTCTTTCTGTTTGTCGGCACGTCCCTCGATTCAGCCACTCGGCCAAAGTTGAACCACTTGCCCAAGGGCCAGCCATCGTGAACGGCTGAATAGGTTCATACTTGTGTACAATGTTGATCAAAAAACAAACATTACGCATATCTGAGGCGCAACATCACTAGGTAAGTATTAGGCGGTGTGTTCCTTTAACAGAAAATACATACATACGCAATTTTAAAGACCTTGATGGTATGCGTTTAACGTTGAGACAGTAACGCGTTTATTAAAAGATTGCTACAGCTGAAGCGATCAGCGGTCCAAGCCGAGCAAGCGCGAGCGCCAACAACAACCGTCTTCGTCGTCTTCTTTCGCAGGCGTTCTTGTCTGCGCCCTAGCCATGTTACAAATCACCTAAGGAACAGGTACAAATGGTGGGTCATAATGCGGCTTCAGTCGATCGACGTGAACAGTCTCGCGGCCGCGACGACAGCGGTCCGTAGATGATTGAACAGGCTCAATCATATAGTTAACTGGGGATGCTTGACGTAGGGCGCGGTAGGGGCCTTCGTACTTAGGCAGTAGCTTTGTGGAAAGGCCAGGAGCGAAGGAGGGAACGCGAAGCCACACCAACGTTACAGGCGAATACGACTGAGGAGGCAGGTTTTCGTCGTGACGGCCCTTCTGGCCCTACTCGCCCTACAATGTTACAACCCTAGTTTCTTAAGGTGCGCTGAAAATGCGACTGCGCTGAAACTTGTCTTCCTCCGTGCCCTCTGCACAAGCTCATGTTGTGTTTCGGTTTCGGTTCAGTATTGCATTGTACGAATGACAGGGGGCGCCGCTCTGGCATTCCTGTTTTACCCAGGCGACGTGTAAGTAAGAGAGTTTGTGGAGAGTACTCGTTGAGTGCGGACGTTTCTTCTCCTTCGGCGCATCGTGCCAAACAGCGGGTTCGGGCTGGCCGGCGTCCCCACCGGTCGCGTTGGTCACCGCCGGTCTTCGCCTGCCGCTGCGCCGGGACTACCAGCCCGCAACACAGCACTCGTGTTTCCCGACGTATTGCCAGATGGCGTCCATATCTCACGCGGCGCCTCTTCTATCGTCTTTAGACGACATTTGCAGCGAAGCACGCAGATACGCGGCCAATTTTTTTTTAATTATGTGTTGTTTAGAAGATGTTAGCGCCTTTATTGAGCGCCGGCTACGCCTTTTCACAGATAATAGAATTCATGAAAATCAAAGCAATAAAAAAACATAAAAGAGCACCTAGGGAGTGTTCATGCAAGTCCCTCATTGAAAATACTAGAGCTGCTGGTTTTTTTTTTTTTGCTCTTTTTTCATTGTAGCTAATTCAGTTAGCATCGGAGCAGCAGCCACCGCGTTCACCGCGACCTCAAAGGAATAATCAGTCTTCATTCCCAGACTTTCTTTTTACAAAAGGGCAGCCGCTCAATTAGACTGAAAAATAGTTCCCCGCCACCACCAACAGCCCACTATGATCGATGCGCGGTCTGTCGTCTGCTCATCGATCCGTACCACCATAGCTCTCCACTGAAATAGTGTGCCTCGATGCGTGCGCGCAACAAAACGCGCATCAAGGCACCCTACACTGAAAGAATGCGTGGCGCCACCGCTCGATCATCTTCGCAGTGAACCCAACTTGCAAGCGTCCTCCGAGACTCGAGTAGCCGACACGGCGCGCTTACAATCTCGGAGGACACGCAAGAGTTTTCGTTCACTTCCGTGGCACCGCACCACCCGCGAGGCGCAGCGGGTCGTAAGGCTACATAGAGCGTCGCGCGTTAGAACCCGTGGAAGTGCTGAAGATGTAGTCGTTAGTTATTCTTTAAAAATTGTCAAGCGAAGGTTGCTACGCGTACCGAATGCGATCATGATATTTCGCCTTCAAGCTTGCCTGACAAAGGTGCCTGGGACTGAGCGCATATTCATGATATACAGTTCTGTCAAGGGGTAATTAAGCAGACTTTTCACCTTTTTCCACTGTAATGGTGAAAATAAAAGTTCTTGATTGATTGATTGATTGATTGATTGATTGATTGATTGATTGATTGATTGATTGATTGATTGATTGATTGATTGATTGATTGATTGATTGATTGATTTAAATCAGTAAAAAACAGCATACAGAGGCAATGTCGTCGGCTACCGCCGTTTCGGCTGCGTCGTAATTTTTTGTGATTTATCATGTGTCATATTACGTGAATCATGTGTCACTGAGCGAATCGCTGAATGAAAGCAAAATTTCAGTTACAGCTACCTTTCGTTTCCCAGCAATAACCAGACCGTCTCCCTTAAGTACATGCTACGTTATTTTGTAACGACTGCAGCGCGCAAACTGCAATGATAGCACGTTGAGTTCAAATGTCATCTATGTAGTCTTAGACAACCAAGCATGCTGTACAAGGCGATAATGTTTCCACTGGCGCCGACGCCAGCGCTGTTTAAATTCGGACTTACAGTGATAACTCAGCAGATAAGGTGTCGCTATGCTAAGCTGGTAGACGCGGTTTCGACTTAAGGCCACGGCGCCCACATTTAGATGGGGGACAAATGCAAAGAACACTCACGCTGGCACTTAGAGGGACCTTGAAGAACCACGGTTGGTCAAAATAAATCTGTAATTTTCCGCTACAACGTGCATAATAGTTATATCATGGCTGCGGTGCACAAAGCCATTTTTTGTTTAATTTAAGGGACAGCGCAGTGGTACCTAGGTGATTAGGTGATGTGACTACGGGTGATTAGGGGATGTGACTGCAGTGGCACCTAGGTGATTAGTTGATCTGACTACTCGACGCGCGAAGGCTTAGGTTTAATCATGCCAGCGATTTCGGCCCACCTCAGTATATACTATATAGCATCATCGGATAAGCAATAGGGCCAAAGCCAAACCTTTCTATCGATATCATTGATTCGTGGTTTATGGAAAACAGCCATTTCTTTTTTTTACGGGCGAAGCTCCTTAGGGTGTGGGTCGTTCCCTCCTCTGTAGTATGTATGTATGTAGCCAGCTCTAGTTTAATGAATTGCTCACTAGATGGCGTTTCATGTATTTCTTAGAGCTCTAGTTTAATGAATTGCTCACTAGATGGCGTTTCATGTATTTCTTAGAGTTGCTGTTTAAAGATGACAGATGGCACTTGTATAATGCGAATGGCGCATGTCATTGGATGCCTGCGATCGTAAAAGGCGCTCGCTCTTGGTGCGCTTTCTCTTTCGCTCGGGCTCACCGGACGGAGGCAGACAATGCGCTCGCTCTTGGCGCGCTTTCTCTTTCGCTCGGAGTCGCCGGATGGAGGCAGACAAGGCACTCGCTCTTAGCGCGCTTTCTCTTTCGCTCGGGAGCGGACACTTTCCCTGCATTTCACCGATCACAAAGCGGTGATAATGAAGGGACCACGTAAACCAACAGTACAATAAAAGCTTGATGTTTAATATATACACAGTGTTTCACACTCTTTATATGATGTACTGGGCGAATTTCACGGAAGAGTTTTACGGTTTACCGATGATTTCCTCCAGAGCTTCGCCCCACCCATCATCATTCACCCCTTGGATATGCTGCGATTTTTTTAATTCGCTTTTCAATTTCCGCTGGCAGTGCACACAATGCCGCAGGCGTCATGACGTCGAAACAATGTGACAACGTGTGTATGCCGCAAGGGAAGATCTTAGATAGATAGATAGATAGATAGATAGATAGATAGATAGATAGATAGATAGATAGATAGATAGATAGATAGATAGATAGATAGATAGATAGATAGATAGATAGATAGATAGATAGATAGATAGATAGATAGATAGATAGATAGATAGATAGATAGATAGATAGATAGATAGATAGATAGATAGATAGATAGATAGATAGATAGATAGATAGATAGATAGATAGATAGATAGATAGATAGATAGATAGATAGATAGATAGATAGATAGATAGATAGATAGATAGATAGATAGATAGATAGATAGATAGATAGATAGATAGATAGATAGATAGATAGATAGATAGATAGATAGATAGAAACTGTTAAAGTGCCTGTGGTTCACGAAGGAATGCTTCGCATTTATAAAATGCGGCTATGCCGCGTTTTCTCTTCTCTCGCTCGCTCACTCTGTCTGAAATTACGGCCACCCATTTTCTTTGAGTCCCGAGGCCGTAGCAGGCACCGCTAGCTACATTACGGCAGCTGGCAACGCAGCTGCGAGTTCCCATGAGCCCATTCCGAAGGCGAAGTTAGTAGAACTCACATTGCTCGCGCATCCCGGAAGCTAATTGGATGAGCTCCGCGATAAGAACGCGCGCGATCAAGCTCAACCGCCTAACCCACCCACTGTAAACAGTTGTCGCATATTTCTTTACCGCGTGCTTTTCCGTTAGGCATTACAGGAAGCCCTCTTAGCAGGCAGTGCGCCGCGTGGCGAGCAACGGTTAAGTAATGACTATTTTCTCCAGCACCGGAAGAAGCGATCAGGACGAAAGGAGAAGGGGCACTGATTACAAAACACGAGGTCTGCTTGCAAATCATTGTTAACTACGCAATATTAGGAAAAAGAACAACACAAAAGAAGACACACGAAAAAGATCGAGCGCCATCTTGTAAACTATCGTTAACTGCGCGAAATAAGGAGAAAAGGGCAACACAGCAGAGGGCACACGCGACTGATCTGTTTTGTGAGTTCATCTGTGTTGTCCTTTTCACTGATTTTGTTCAGTTAACAATCGTGTACAAGAATGCACCGACTAGCCCCTCAGCATGCTCTAATTAACAAGGTCTGCTTCTAACGCGAACATTGTTTGGGTAGTCTAGCGACTAAGAATTTCCAGTAACCGATGTGTCTTCCGCATACAGTTCCAAAGCTATGCCAGAACATATCGCCAATTCAAATGTGTAGTTTATGCGTGGATGTTGTCTGACAACCTATGGTAGCGACGCCTATAGCGTCGCTTTATTTTCCCGCTTAATGAGATTAGCTTTTCTTCGTCGACTTCATAGTGATTTGATCTTCACTTCACTGTGAATTGAAAGGCCATCGAGGAAGTGCTCGAGGCCGTTCGGAATCGATATCGGATGGGATACTGATTTTTGGGATCGAAGCAATTGGTAATAATGGAACAATGTCACAGAAGAATCGAGTTCAAAATCTGAATCAAACTGAATAGAATTAATTCAATACGATCTATTGAGAAGACGAAGAATAAGAAAAAAGATGGCTTTCGCCTTAGGCAGATACATAAGAAACGTGTGACTTTTTAAACATTAGAAAGGTTTTGTGATTATCCTTATCTGGTGTCCTTCAATGAGCTTGCGAGGTGGTGTGGTGTGCGCATGCTTGCTACGGTTGTATATTTTGCGGCGTCGCTACGAACCTAGCGAAGTTGACACTTGTTCACACCTGCGCTCAGCACTGGTCGCGCGACCAAGTTAGTTGCAAAGCGACTGGTCGCAAACGGTCGCGAATGGCCGCTTTGGTCGTAAAGCGACTACTTAGTTTTAGTCACTCGCTGCTTGATTTTTCATTCGCACGACTGCAGTCGCAAACCTCTGAGCCAATGACATGCGCAGGAACAGAACGTCAGCTTTTTTTCCCGGGCAATGGCAATGCGAGCCGTATGAGAGAAGACGTGAATTCCGTGTGGCGACGGGTATAACTGGCAAACAGGTGTGAACGATCGGTCACCTTGAGTCGCTTTTTGGTCGGCACTCGCAAATAATCGCGCGACCGGCGCAAGTCGCAGGTGTGAATGAGCTTATAGTTGCGAGTGCACGCCTTATTCTGTCTTGTGTTGTCTTTTTTCTGCGGTGGTTACGCGTCTTGTGTATTCCAATACGCCTATGACGTGTCTCTACGTGTTTTCTGTGTTTGTATCACTGCCGCATATTTTGCCGCTAAGCGCTAATATGTCCTTTTCCAGCGCATTACACAGGGGGCGAGTGTACATTTCGCAGATTTTCCCGCTCAGTTTACAAAGTACCCCTCGTGCCCAGAGTGTCGGAACGGAACGAAAACCGAAAACGAAAAACGAAAAAAACGATATTTTTGACCGGAACAAAAACGTAACCGAAACTTTATTTATGATTTCGTTCCGGAGTGAAGCCGAAATTTTTTCAATCGTTTTTCGGTTCACGAGAAAATTTCGCAATCCGGAACAACTGAGCTCATGCAGTGTGAGCATATCTCAGGGTATAGTATTAGCGCATACCTCAGACAGGAATTCCAGAGCAAAGATATGTTGAAATTGTGCGAAAAACGAAAACAGTGGCAACCAGAGATGTTTATATTAACGCAAGTGGACTTTTGCGCGTCTGTCAAGCAGGCCAAAGTGGAGAGGGCATTGTCGGCGCTGAAGTTTGTCACAGCGAAAGCTGTTATTAGATCACAATAGCCGATTTTGGCGCCATAGTTGTCCGCCGCCGCCGGTGTACGTGACCGCCATCGGGTGATATAAGAAAAAATTAAATGAGAAACAAATTTCTAGGATCCGCGCCCTCTGCGTGGCAGTCGCGTCTTCCACCACAGTGTCACGCTGCTGCTTATAACTCCATCGCAAAAATACTCTATACAGGCGTCATGTCGGGCAGCGAATCGCGTTAACATATGTAATATAGCGTTGCAGAAGAGTAAAATAAAAACCAGTCATCACACAATGCTAATAGCGCAAAGAGTGTGTGGTTTAATGCTTCCCACCAGTGTTGCGGAGTTGCCACTCTTGAAATGGAATGACTCCGGAATCATTCCACATTTTCGCGACCCCGGAATGGAATGGGGACAACGCTCGGAAGAATGGAATTGGAATGGAATTACGTCTTTTTCCAAAAATAGAGGACGTTTTTGTCTACGTGCTGTTTTTCAAACTTCGTACGTTAGTAAGTCAGAGCCTCGCAAATTAACACTAGAGCAGTATTCTTAAAATGGCTTGGCTGATTACAAGCACGGTACATTTATAAGCAACGCGCCTACTACAAACAGAGGCGTAAGTTAGTGTATAAACAAATGCATTATCCCAGCAGATACCAAAGGGAGAAACAAATTACCCCTGCGCGTTGGTTCCCATTGATACCCCCACACGAAAGTGGCGAATACTCTATGCACAGCCTGATCTTTATCTCACGAGCAGTTTAGTACCTGACACACGTAAATAACCTTTGCGACAAGGAAGACATTGCATACCTGCGCACAGGCGAACACAGAAAGTTCTCATCACCGCATCCTTGCTTGCGAGGCGCGCTTGACAAGCGTGTGTGCTGACGGGCAGTGCGGCCCAGTGTTCCGTATTCGATGCAAAGGCGCTTTTGTAGGCATAAAAATACGCTATTTCGTCATTTTAGCATTAACAGATTTAAGCTTAAACAATATCGAAACACCACCATTCGTTCAAACATGTTGACCGCGCAAATACTATAGGTAGCGGGAGAACTGCCCCTATGGCAACTAGTAGGGTGGTTGTACTGCACGAGATATGTCATCAAGCTACTATCCCTCAACCTTGGTAAAGTGTTTTGCGTACTTTTGCAGTTCTTAATGCATCTGATGACTTCAGCTTTATGGGGCGTTCATTCTTAACTCGATAAAACTATCAAGATGCCTTTCCTACGTTGAGGAATTACAGGAATTGAATCGAACTGCCAGGCCATTCCCAGAGTGCGAATGGTCTAAGTTTTTTTCATTCCGAGGAATTGAAAGGAATGGAATTGCGGCAAATTCTAATTCCCCGGAATGGAATTGGAATGGAATGGAGGCGCCCATTCCGCAACACTCCTTCCCATCCACTGCAAAGTGCTCAGTCATAATTCTTCAGTATCAGCCACAGCACAAAGTGCAGATAATGCCTTACAGATGTGTAGCGGATACCGCAATTCTCCGAAGAATGTCGAAAAATGGCATAGTGGGAACTTTGATACTTCAGAAAAATTACGATGATTTATCACGCAGTGGGTAGCTTGCATGTGCACTTGTATTGTTGCCCCAAGAGACTCTACAATGGGGTCTACAAAGTCCGCTCTTCCAGCTTTCGCTGTGACTGTGCTGCGTGTTTCGCGCAGGCCTAGCTATCTTTATATCAGAACAACGGTATCGCACATCAGAGAGTAGACTCAATGACGTGCTGCTTCTGAGATTGTGCTCAATCCCTTGGCACAAAGCATTAAGCCAACTGAAAAAAATCGTATTTGTCTTGTGAGGAAATAAATACTATGACTTTGAAATGAATACTGGTTTGGGCTAGTTGGTAGGAATACGTGGTACAGTTACTTCCGCTCCTCTGAAGAACGTGTTTTACCCTTGTCCCACTTTCTTAAGAGGAGGGCAAGTGACTACATCACGAATGCAATGTTTTTTTACGATTGCCTTACCTTCTTCATACTTTTTTTCATACAAAAGAAAAAAAAAACGTTACGAACCATTACGGGACGTTTTTTTTTTTTTTCGTTTCGGAACAGAAACGGAACGGAACTTTTTGCGGTGGAACGAAACTAAAACCGAAACGAAAAACATTTCGTTCCGACACCCTACTCGTGCCAGTATCCCATTTCGAGGCCGATATCACTGTAGGTATTTTGTGTTGAACACGCGCTTGTATTGGATCTCAGAAAAACAATTACAAGCTTATCGATAAACTATGTGACTTGCAGGAAAGTTGTGAAGAGGTAATCAATGGTAGAAATTTTCGCAGTAAAAAACGAGGACTAGCATCTACAAAAAATATTTTTTGAAAAACCCGGGACGCGACGGGCATCCGACTGGGATCGTCTTCAGCGAACTGTGCAGTATTGACGCGGGTTTTTATCTAATCTAAATCTAATGAACGCTTACCATCAAGAAAGGTACCAGCTAGGAAAACAATGTCATTGGTACAAAAAGCTCATGGAGCAAGCGGGAGGAGGTTATCACTCTGCAATATTTTATTCCTTTATGGACCCTACTGACAGCGTACAGTCTACGTATTAGAGAACGTAACGTCTGTGACGACTCCAGTTTTACGGATTTCGTCTTTTGTTGTTGTTTTTTGCCGTATAATTCGACATCATAGACGCCGTTTTCGCTTTCACAGTCTTCGCATGTCCAATATTTTGTTCGTGTTGCGACAAAGGAATCTGGTTTAATCAAAATGTGGTTTCCTGATAACGATATACCCAAGTACACACAAGACACATACGACTGTTACTTGATTAATTGCAAGAGTTATGGCTTCAATATTGATTGATTGATTGATTGATTGATTGATTGATTGATTGATTGATTGATTGATTGATTGATTGATTGATTGATCTTTTGCAGGCTCGGGAGCAGGCGGATCACTACGAGGCAGTGGGCTCGTCGTGCCGCGCCGTCAACGCGCGCAGTGACCTGGCTGGCTTCGTGCGAACGCTCTGCAGCACGGATCCGCGCAACCCGACCGGAAGTGGCACAATTCCGGCCACGCCCCCTCGGCACCCCTTCGTTCCGCCCAGGGCTGACGATGAATCCGTGTCCTCAGGGGTAAGACGAGAACGGGGCCTCAAACCAGACTATTTCTTTTTCAGTTGTAGTGTGTGTGCCGTATACAGCGTGTCTTTTTTTGTTTTTTTAGACAATACTGATTTGTACGAAAACGCTACGACAGTCTGGCGCCTGTCGTCTGCGCACACGAAGTCTACGTAGAGGCGGAAAACCTTTGCTACGCTTAGAGTTGTATTGAAGTTTTCAATTAGGAAAACTCGATAATTAATTTTTTGTAACCTGAAGGCAGATGTTTATATCGAAACGTTTTAGGACGTGACAGTTCATGGCATACCCATTTTTTTAGAGATACCCAAAACGCACGTAATTTGAGATATTAATCATCGAAATGCGAGGCACCGATAAAGGCGATATCGAAACAGTGCCGGAAATGCCGTCGCTGTGTAAACTCAGAGCCGAACTTCACGTGACAATCTTTGAAAAAAAAAGGCGCGTAGCAGCAGAATCTGGTCACAAAAAACGGCGAGTTGTCTCGGGTACACAAGTTCACCACGTGTTCCTTGCGCTTGGTGCGTGTGCTGAATGCGTAGGCATTCGTTGATTACTTCCCCGGACAAGATTGGCGCAGTACCATGTCCGGGATATTGATTGATTGATTGATTGATTGATTGATTGATTGATTGATTGATTGATTGATTGATTGATTGATTGATTGATTGATTGATTGATTGATTGATTGATTGATTGATTGATTGATTGATTGATTGATTTTTTATGGATATATCACAACACATGTGATCGGAGGCGAACGGAAAAGCCATTCAAGAATGGCCTGAGGGACTCCTTCGCCCCAGTACAGGCAAAAACAGCAGCTGAGGTACAAGCCAGGGGCGTAGACAGAGGGGGGGAGGGGGCTTATGGGGCTTCAGCCCCCCCCCCCCCCCGAAATTTTTCGTGATCTCATACACCACCAACCAGTGGCGATACCCGGGTGGTGGGATTTATTGGGCTTCAGCCTGATTATCATTTATTTAATTATTTATCTTTTTCTGACCCTCAAAATGTTAGCAGAAGCAAGTTTGATATCGGGCTCTACACAGATGGCTCAAAAGTGGATGATGACACAAAACATCAACTGCTAGCTTCTCCTTGGATTCCTCCGCCATGCTATATGTTTAAGTCTATGAACGATTTTAAGCAGAAACGAATGTTTACGTGGCTTGGCTGGACAGGTATCGATGGCTTAGCTTCTCAGCGCTTCAAGAGGGTGCGTTTTGCCGAGTGTGTGTCCTTTTTAGCAGAAGTGAGATTGGCAAGGGCCAACATGCGTGCACTAAGGCCCTCGTATCCAAGCCATTTCAAAAGTGGAAGCACGCCCTCGAAGTCTTCGGTGCACATGAAGTCACTAAATATCACACTGACGCTCATCTGGTAGCCGATAGTTTTCTTCAAACCTTCTCAGGATATGTGCCCAGTGTTGTGATCAGCTGGACCATGGCAGGCAAATTCAAATAAGAGAGACCCGAAGGAAGTTACAGCCTATTGTTGAGACAGTTCTCTTTTGCGGGCGGCAAGGTGTGGCTCTCCGTGGACATAGAGACAGTGGTCCCATGGATTCAAGCACAGCCTCCTCTAGAAATACAGGCAACTTCAGAGAGCTGCTTCGCATGCGCGCAGATTGTGGCGGCACAGATCTAAAAAAGCATTTGGAAAGTTGCCCAAATAAGGCCTCATATTTTAGTCCAGATGTACAAAACCACATTATAGAAATCTTTGCTGCAATCATCAAGGAAAGCCTAGTCGCAAAAGTAAACGCTGCAGGCTGCTTCTCCGTACTTGCTGATGAAACGACGGATGTTGCTGGTATCGAGCAGCTTCAAGGTACCTTAATAAGGATGCGAACGGAATCGAAGAAGTGTTCTTAGGCTTTGTGCCAATTCACGACCAAATGGCCGGGCCCTCGCCGACGCCATGATAAGGCTCCTTATAGAAATAGGAATTAACATGCAGCATCTCCGTGGTCAAAACTACGATGGTGCAAGTTCGATGGCCGACAAAACGAATGGTGTTCAAGCTGCTGTCCGTGAGAAATATCTAGCCGCACTCTATTACTCACTGCGCGTGTCACTCCCCTAATCTAGTTGTGCGTGCGGCATGCTCCATCACAGACATTCGAAACTGTTTTGGGACTCTGAAGGCGACGTCAGTCTTTTTCCGTAAATCTTCTAGCCGCTCACACGTTTTGCCAAAAATGATAAGTCTGAGCTGTCCTGAGCCTACAAGGCACTGCCTTTTGGGACTATGCGAAACGCGCTGGGTCGAGAAGCACGATGCAGTGCTCCATTTGTGAGCCTCTTTGAGCCGTTGATCGCAGCACTAGAGGAGATTAAGTTTAACGGAAATGGCGAAACTCCAGTGCAGGCAAACAGTCTAATGTTGGCACTCTTTTCACCAGCGTTCCTTGTAAGCCTGCATGTGACGGAGCACGTGTTGGCACTCACTTTGGCACTGTCGAAGAAGCTAGACGAGGAGTATCGACATGACCGTTTTTGCGCATGACGTCGAAACGAGGGCTGGTTTTGGAGAACTGCGACTATGGTGGACAAAGTGGGCAAACAAAGCAGCAAACCAGCGCCCCGGTACTGGAACCGATGCCCTCTCTCATTGCGACAGCAGGTTCTATGCGAATGTGTACAAGCTACTCCGGATTCTAGTCACCCTTCCAGTGACCACTGCCAGCGCAGAGAGAACGTTTTCAAGCATGAGGTTACTTAAGAACTACTTACGCTCCACAATGTCTGAGGAACGCATGGTTGGCCAGGCACTTCTGTACGCCCACAGAAATGTCGACATCAGCGTGTCGGAAGTCATTAACCGCTTTGTAGCGAAGCGTTCGTAGTCCGTAATGGGTCGTCCTCTCGAGCGCCTTCTAGTGGGTCGCCTCTTCTCTGAGAGCACGTTCCTCGTGCAGAGAGTCGGCCCCGCTTTTGACTGTCGCCGTCGCCGAGTGCCCGCTAATAAACGTCTTGACAATTTGGCGGAGAGTGCTGTGCCCTTTCAACAACTACGGTCCGCATTCGATGCCCTTGGAGCTTCGATCTCGTACCGTGCCTGCTACCATGACTCAAGACGCCGCCCAGCAAACGCCTCCTCTTGCACCGACGCCATGTCCAGGTGTCCCCCGCATCCGCGACCCTCCTGTCTTCACCGGCGCGGATGGCACCGACGTCGAGGACTGGCTCGCGATCTACGAGCGTGTGAGCGTCCCCAATAAATGGGACGAGGCAGGCAAACTGAGCAACCTCGTTTTCTACCTCGCGGGTGTTGCCGGCCTATGGTACAACAACCACGCATCCGATTTCGCTACGTGGTCAGCTTTCAAGACCGCCATCATCGACGTGTTTGGCCCCTGCCGTTCGCAAGCTGCAAGCCGAACAGCGTTTACGTGAACGAGCCCAGCAGGCCGGCGAGTCTTTCACGAGCTACATTGAAGACGTGCTCGACTTGTGCAAGAAAGCCAATGCGACAATGTCTGAGTCCGACAAGATCCGGAACGTTATGAAAGGCATCGACGACGATGCCTTCACCATGCTGCTCGCCAAAAACCCTCGCACTGTGGCAGAGGTCATCACACTGTGCCAAAGCTACGAGGAGCTGCGCCGGCAGCGGCTGATGACGCGTCGACCTCCATCACGCGACGCCGATCTCGCTGGCTTGTCGGCCACGTCGGACCACTCCGTCTTACTCGCCGAGATCAAGTCCTTCATGCGCGAGGAAATTGCCCGCCAGTTTTCTCTACTGGCCTTCGCTAACCCGCAGCATGCTGAGCAGCCGTCGACCACACTGCTGCCTCCCCTACGCCGGGCAATCGAGCAGGAAATCGCGGAGGTCATGCCGGAATGCCACCAGCCCCCTCCAGCGCCTGCGCCTCTCAGTTACGCGCAAGTTGTAGCCAGGCTGCCCCCAGCGCTCCCTGTGGTGCCCCCGCTAACTTACGCCGGAGCTGTCGCCAGGCCTCAGGCCTTCGAAGCGAGTGTGCCGGCTGCGTACGCCGACGTCATTCATACGCCTCGACTGCAGACCACCATGCAGTCGTATCAGCCGCCGCCCCGTCCCTCGCGTCCTGCGACATGGATGGGACCTAGCCCGGCAAGCCGATGGCGCACTGCCGACAACCGCCCCATCTGCTTTGCGTGCGGTTGGGCCGGTCACGTCGCCCGCTATTGCAACCGCGTGCAGCCGCCTCGAGTCGGATCAACCGTCACCAACCAGTCCAGCCGCCCGTATTACGACCCGCCGCCGCCTATGTCGCCGACGTCACGCCCAGCTTCATGTACCCGCCGTTCACCGTCCCCACGACGCCGATCACTGTCGCCGATGCGGCCTCGTCCGGTCGCACGAGAACAGGAAAACTAGTCGTCGCAGTCCAAGAGGCAAGGGCTGCGACGCTATCGAACTGCCAAAGCCCTCAGCAAAGCCCATCAAACGTAGTAGACGTGTTTGTAGATGGTGTGCGCACATCGGCCCTTGTAGACACTGGAGCTGCTGTATCCGTTATGGACGCTAAATTTAGCCGACTACTACGAAAAGTGACGACGCCACTTTCCGGGCTCTCCCTCCGTACAGCCAGCGCCCAAAGTATTCACCCGACAGCGGTGTGCACCGCCCGTGTCATGATTCAGGACGCTCTGTACGCCGTCGAATTCATCATAATTTGTTCATGCTCCCACGACGTCATCCTGGGATGGGATTTTCTCGCACGTCACGACGCCGTAATTCGGTGCGCACCAGCCGAAATAGAGCTTTCACCATTCCCAGATTTGACGCCGGCGGACAGTCTACCGGCTGCGACCAAGGTACTCGTCAAAGACGACACCACACTTCCTGCAAACTCGTCAACGGCTGTATCAGTCTATTGCACCGGTCTCGCTGATACCGTTGCACTCCTTTCTCCATCTGACCACGTTTTCAACAGGAAAGGCTTGCTGGTGCCATTTGCGACCGTGCAAGTCACTCAGGGCGAGACCGATATTTTTGTTACGAACCCATCCCCGTACATTGTTACATTGGTGCGAGGGGAATGTCTCGGCAGAGCGGAAGCCCTCGAAGACGCACAAGTTATGGACGCACCGGGTGACACGCACTGCGCCAGCTCCCGTTCGCTCAGTGCTGTTTCCACATCTGATTCGTCACCCGCTGACGTGTTTGGTTCCTCGATTGCTGACAACCTTACATCGGTCGAGCGTTCCCAGCTTCTATGCCTGTTGGAAGAATTTCGTTCTTCGTTCGATGTCGCGCAAACTTCTCTCGGCCGCACGTCTGCTGTCACGCATCACATCGACACTGGCACCCAACCACCACTGCGGCAACGTCCATATCGCGTATCGCCAGCAGAGCGTCGTGTAATTAACGAGCAAGTCGAAGACATGCTTCGCCGCGATGTTATTCGACCCTCCAACAGCCCGTGGGCTTCTCCTGTCGTTCTCGTTGCGAAGAAGGACGGCTCTGTGCGGTTCTGTGTGGACTACCGACGACTCAATAAGATTACCCGTAAGGACGTTTATCCCCTACCTCGAATAGACGACGCCATTGACAGCCTGCAAGGAGAAGAATTTTTTTCATCGCTCGATTTGCGCTCAGGGTACTGGCAAGTCCCCATGGCTGATGACGCTCGACCGAAGACAGCGTTTGTCACACCCGACGGCTTGTACGAGTTTAACGTCATGCCGTTTGGGCTGTGCAAAGCGCCCGCGACCTTTGAGCGCATGATGGATACCATTCTGCGCAACTTGAAATGGCACACGTGCCTGTGCTACCTCGACGACGTCGTCGTTTTCGCCCCGGACTTCTCCACGCATCTTCAACGCCTGCGGCATGTTTTGACGCGTTTGAGCGAGGCCGGGCTACAACTGAATCTAAAGAAGTGCCGATTTGCAGCACGGCAACTCACGATACTAGGATACGTCGTGTCCAAGGACGGAATTCTCCCTGATCCAGCCAAGCTTCGGGCCGTGACAGAGTTCCCCAAGCCTACGTCCGTCAAGGAACTGCGCAGTTTCGTAGGATTATGCTCCTACTTTCGGCGCTTTATCCGAAACTTCGCGACTATCATATCGCCGCTGACGAAGCTCCTTGGCAGCAACGGGCCCCTAAATTCGTGGTCGTCACAGTGCGACGACGCTTTCGCAAAGCTCCGTCGTTTGTTGACGTCTCCTCCCATACTACCCCACTACGACCCAACGGCCCCTACAGAGGTACACACGGACGCCAGCGGTGTTGGCCTCGGCGCTGTCCTTGCGCAGCGCAAACCTGGGTTCCCAGAATATGTCGTGGCATATGCAAGCCGTAAGCTTACTAAAGCCGAGACCAACTACACCGTCATGGAGAAAGAATGCCTGGCAATCATCTGGGCCCTTGCGAAGTTTCGGCCTTATTTGTATGGTCGCCCATTTGATGTTGTCACCAACCATCATGCACTGTGCTGGTTGTCGTCGTTGAAGGATCCCTCAGGCCGTCTCGCCCGTTGGGCACTTCGCCTGCAAGACTACGACATCCGCGTGCTGTACCGCAACGGACGCCAGCATGCTGACGCCGACGCCCTGTCGCGCTCTCCCTTGCCTGACGAAAATGCCCACAGCTCAGTGTCTCACTTTGCCGTTTCTTCCATCGACATTCACACCATTGCTACCGAACAGCGCAAGGACCAATGGATTGCCTCACTGATAGACTTACTGACTGATCCGTCGGCCACACCATCTACTCGCGCGTTGCGTCGTCAAGCCCACCATTTCGCCGTTCGCGACGACCTGCTCCATCGACGCAATTACAACGGCGACGGCCGCCGGTGGCTACTAGTAATACCCCGCAGTCTGCGTTCTGACATATGCGAGTCGTTCCACTCTGATCCGCAGTGTGCACACTCTGGCGTAGCAAAAACCTACCACCGCATTCGCCAACGGTACTTTTGGCGAGGGATGTACCGCTACGTGCAGAAGTTCGTTCGCTCCTGCATCGACTGTCAGCGCCGCAAAACTTCAACGCACCTGTCGCCTGCAGGTCTGCACCCTCTACCTTGCCCTGCCCGACAATTTGGGCGCGTTGGCATCGATCTGTATGGGCCACTTCCTCTGACATCCGCTGGTAACCGATGGGTCATCGTCGCTGTAGACCACCTCACGCGATACGCTGAAACTGCCGCCCTCCCTGCGGCTACAGCGCGCGATGTGGCCTCCTTCCTGCTCCACCGATTCATGCTGCGTGACGGTCCGCCCCAGGAGCTGCTCAGTGATCGAGGCCGTGTCTTCTTATCGGAAGTCGTGGAAGCCATTCTCAAAGAGTGCAACGTTGTTCACCGCAAAACTACTGCTTACCAGTCGCAGACGAATGGCCTCACCGAACGCTTTAACCGCACGCTCGGCGACATGCTCTCGATGTACGTCGCCGCCGACCACACAAATTGGGATGCCATTCTGCCCTTCGTCACGTACACCTACAATACCGCCTCTCAGAGCACTACTGGTTTCTCGCCATTTTTCTTATTGTACGGCAGGCACCCGTCGCACACAATCGACACCATCCTTCCCTACAAGCCAGATCAATCTGAATGTGCGCCTATTTCGGACACAGCCAGGCTTGCTGAAGAATGTCGCGAGCTTGCGAAGACCTTTACAACGCACGAACAAGAGCGGCAGAAGAGCATTCGCGGTGGCACCACCACTTCTGAGTCCACGTTCCTCCCTGGAGCGCTCGTGTGGCTCTCGGTCCCGACCACTGCAACTGGCCTCTCTTCCAAACTACTGCCCAAATACGAAGGCCCCTACCGTGTCGTGGAACGCACATCCCCGGTCAACTACCTGATCGAACCCATCGAACCATCTTCGGACATGCGCCGTCGAGGGCATGCGCCGTCGAGGGCGCGACATTGTCAACGTGGAGCGCCTGAAGCCCTACCATGACCCGCTCATAGTCACAAGCTGCTAGGTCGCCAGGCGGCTCCCTTTTCGTACCCGGGGTAATTGTAGCGAAGCGTTCGTAGTCCGTAATGGGTCGTCCTCTCGAGCGCCTTCAAGTGGGTCGCCTCTTCTCTGAGAGCACGTTCCTCGTGCAGAGAGTCGGCCCCGCTTTTGACTGTCGCCGTCGCCGAGTGCCCGCTAATAAACGTCTTGACAGCTTCAATAAGCTTCCTCGCCGGGTCAGCGTTGTCCTTTGATACCAAGCAGGACAAAAATCAGCGCAAAACGAAAGGAAAAGACACTGCTGTTCCAGCGTTCAGGTCAATGAGCCCGTAATTCTGACGCAATATTATTGTTCACCACCTTTTAAAGCCATGAGGATTTTGTACCTTCTAGCAGTTAACACTGTGCATGACCTAATATAAACTTAAGAATACGGGCATCAGGTGGACATTACCAGCCAATCGACAGCTTCACCTTGTTCACTGAGAGGTCGGCATATGCGGCGTTACCAAACAAATTCAACTCTTGGGAAACCGTACTAGCAGCATTGTTTGTTACTTTCATTTGTCATTTTTGTTCTTCATGGCTTTTCGAACTAGAAGCGGCAACCTTCCTTTCATATTGAGTGCACAATAGTGGTTCGCACTTTTAAAACAGTTTTGAAATAGTTTCTTTTGTTATTTCTGCGCTCTTCCTTTATAGTTCTGTCCACATGGTGCGTCCGAGACAGCAGCTTGGCCCAAGGACATGTCAGTTGGGCATTATGTATAGTGATCATTGCTTAGTTCCGTTTACAGTAAAACCTCGGTGATACGATCACAGCTGATACGAATTTCGGGGTGATACGAATTTTTCGTTGGTCCCGGCCAAGGCCCATTAGCCTGCATTGCAATGAAGTACGGTTGTTGCGAGCCAATTTTCACCCAGTGACGTTTGATACGAACGTATGCTACCGCACAGGCACGAAGAGGTGTTGTCAGTGCTGTCCTGGAAGATGCGCCAAGCACGTGCGAGCGCGGGAACGCAAGCGTGGGCATGCGCGCTGCACCGCCAAATTGTCAGAATCACGGTGTCAGAAAAACACTTTTCTTACGGTCAAAATAAACCCTCAGAGACGCGTCACGGCCTCCGAGATCGTGTGCGCGAATCTTTGAAGCTCTTAAGTGCCTCCGTGTGCTTTGGCGTTTAGATTACAGAGGATATTAGTGCCATGCTTCTTTTTCTAATGCGTCGACGCGGGCTCCTGTCGTTGTACTGTGTTTACACGTGCATGCCTCATGCATCAGACATCCTATGAAAGGTGGACGAGGACCAAAAGAAGGCCAGGACGGTATTTGCGAAGGAGTCAAGCCTCACAGTGTCAACATGCGCGACCGTTGAGGTCGCACTTGTGCGGGCATGGCCGTAAATATCCCAAAAACATCCCCAACACCTCCACGATAACAAAATCATAACGCAAGACCGTGGTTCTGCAATTTTGTGGCCTTGATCCATTGCGTCAAAGCGCTTCTTTTGTAACTTTTACTGCAGTACTCCGGTGTCATGCAAAAAAAAAAAACATACTAAAATTTTAAAGGGGCTACTGCTGGTGCGGGTCACAACGCACCTGGTTCATTAATTAAATACGCGCCTACGGGCCATATATTTATGAGTGCTGGTATGATTGCCGACATCTAAAAACTTAACTGACAATCGTTCATGGTTCTTGCGGACATTGTTGCGGCCCTGAAAAACATTAAATGAAAATTTACGCCAGCTTTCTTTTGTCGCATGCTAATTTTTTATGTTTTCTGCTGATACGAATTTTGGATGATACGAATATTTTTGGTAGTCCCATGAGATTCGTATCACCGAGGTTTCACTGTATTGATTGCATATTTAAGTGTAGATTTGTGAAGTTTTGCGCAAGCATACTGCGCACTGTTTCCGGTGACTTATGTTTTGCCCGTATTCGAGGTGTACTTTCCCATTCTTGCTTTTCCCTGGCCGCATTATTTGTGCAAAAAGATGAACATTTTGCGTAAACAATCTACATTAAAATATTTGATCTCGTCCTGGTTATTTTGTGGACTTCATTTTTTTTTGTTATCAGGCGCCTCTTCAGTTCAAAACTGATGCAGTTCCGAAGTTTACGTGATATTTGCCGTACCTGTTACACACACACACACACACACACACAAAATATTGAAAAGATTGAAGACAGTTATTCCTGGAAAGATTTTGCGGGCATGCCAACATAATATTTTTACAAAAAAAAAAAACACATTTCTTACTCGTTCTTAACAGAGGGCAGCATTCAAGAAGTTATTTGCAGCATCTAATACAAATCGTCACTGGTAATACATGTTAATGGTAATACCAGTGACAATGTATGTACATGGTAATACATGTACATACCCACGCCATTTTTGGAAAATTATGAAACCGGACGACAGAACCACAGTCTCTCTTTGTTAATGAGAATTAACAGACAATAACGCCAAGGAAAGTGTAGGGGGTGTTTTCTGTAGTATTTAGAATATAAATGTGAAGAAAGTAAAGTGGACGAAAAGATAACTTGCCGCCGGCAGGGACCGAACCTGCGACCTTCGAATAACGCGTCCGATGCTCTACCACTGAGCTACGGCGGCGGTCATCCTCCCGTCCACTTTATGGGGTATATATGTGCATTTAAACCTTGGAGTGTTAGTCAGCGCCAATCGCAGCCATGGCGGCGAGTGTGGAACACTCTTTTTCTGCCTTTCTGGCGTCACGTAGCACGTGATTTTTTTTAAATGGTAGAGGCCCAGGTGCTGTTCCATGTCAGTGCACGTAAAATAACACCAGATGGTCGAAATTTCCAGAGCCCTCCTTTATGGCGTCCCTCATAATCATGTCGTGGTTTTGGGACGTAAAAACCCCATATATTATTAAAGTGTATTTTGCCTTCACGGTCCCTAAACCACAATGCGCTGAAAAATTCAACCCCATTGCCTGTAAATGTAGGGTGAAGTCCTTTAGAGAAAAGTATCCAACTGGTTACGTTACCACGGCACGTGGTGCCGAAAAAAAGAAGGGATCTGAGCAGAGTGTCCCCCCCCCCCTCTCCTCTCAAAAAAAAGGGAAAAAAGGACGGCCCTGGCGTGTCTCCGGCTAACGCTAATGAAGGCCACGATCGCAGCGCCCAAAAAAGTGTCCTTTGAACTTTGTGGCTGCACACGCAGAGGAAACCGGTCACCGTAAGTCGAGTTCCAACAACCAGGGATTCGTCGACTCTATCCATGGGTCAATTACAGGCTAGTACACTAAATAACGACACGCTGTTGGACACCTGTCGCACTGACAACCTGTCGTCCTCACTGCATTTACCAGTAAAATGCCGGCACCTGCGCCCCTACAGTTACGTCGATATGAGTGATTCGCAGAAACTCGCTAATCAAGCTTTCTTTTAATTATTACCTTGAGGTCAGTTGTTTACATGAAAAAGTTGTAGGACGTGACAACTTATGGCGTACCCTTTTTTTTTTAAATCCCAAAAACGCGCGTAAAGATGAGAAATTCATAAGCGAAATTCAAGTCCCCGATCGCGGCAATATCGAAACTAAGCGCACCGGGCACGCAGGAAGTGTGGCAGTTGTGTTAAGTCAGACCGGAAGCTCATGTGACGAACTTTGAAAAAAAAAACGCGCCGCTGTAGAGTCCGGTCAGGAAAAACGGCAAGTCCAGGGGCTTAGCCAGATTTTTCTGGGGGGGGGGGGGGGGACACCTACCCCCCCCCCCCCCCCCCCATCCCAATATGGCTGCGCCCCTGGGCAAGTTGTCTGAAATACACGAGCGGACAGCTTATTATTTGCGCTTGGTTCGCTTATCCGTTTCTTTGTTAAACTCTGAAGAAGCGCAAAGGGAATTCATTCGCTTGTCTGCGAGAAGTAGCGCCGAAGCGGCGGTCGCCTAGTTTTAGGCTGTACAGTGAATGAAAAGGTGGAAATTGCGGTTTTCTTGGGTACTACGCGAAAGAAAGAGATAAGCACTACACGCCAAACGCAAAGAATAAGCGACCCAATTGGGTATTTGGGACGACTGCCGCTTTTTCTGACCAGATTCTGCAGCCACGCGCCTTTCTTTCAAAGTTCGTCGGGTGAGCTTCCGGTCTGACGTAACACAGATGGCGCATTTTCTGTGCACCCGGAGCACCCAGTTTCGATTTCGCCGGGACATTGAATTTCAATTATCTCAAATTAGGTGTGTTCTGGGAGATATTTTTTTAATGTGTATGTCATAAACGGACACGTAGTGCAACTTTTCCATATAAATCGCTCCTCTCAAATTAATTAAAAAGTTAATTGACGAGTTTTCCTTAATTACTCACTTCAACGTAAATTTAGGGGCGGAAATGCTTTCGTCCGTAGAGTTCGTTTGCGAAAACGACAGGGGCCCCTCAGTCATAGGCTTTTTATAGAAATCTGTATTGTCTAAAAAAAACCTGCATAGAGAGATAATAAAATGAGTGTAAGACAGGGAGGTCACCCAGAATTGTAGCATCCGGTTTGCTACCCTACACGAAGGGGAGGGGGAAAGGGAAAGAACGATGGAAAGGAAAGCGGAGAGGAGAGCTGGCGTGCGAAAAGGAAAATAATGTGCACAGCGAGTGTACTGTAGCCTATCCAATAAGCCACTGCCACGCAAGAAGTTCAATAAGGCCCCCATAAAAGTGTGCGTAAGGATCACGAGGCAAGCTAGTAACCTAAGGCAGTCGATGCTCAACACCCGACACCTACAATGTCTATAGCAAGCTAGGCGGTGCTAACACTAACACAAACCTTATGCGGGTAGTGCTCATTTGAGCGCTCACCGAGCAACCAACGCGTTACATGCCCGCCGTTAGTATACTGCGCCGTTAGATTACCAGCGAAAAAACATGTCACACAAATCAACCCTCTCCACTCCTTTAGACTATGCTGACACGTGGCAACACTGCAGCTGGCCACCACAAATTCGCGAGGGCTTCTTCACTCACCACTTACGCAGAAACTCCGCTGGCGCCGAAGGTCCATAAGTTCGGCTGCAGAAAACAACGTAGGCTGCTTTCGGCCAGCAGTCACACTTATGTGTATGACTTCGTTCTTCGTCACGCACATCTCGAGTAGCATGCTAGGCGTGCTGCCGGGAAAACTTTTCCAGTACTCATTAAAGAACCTCTCTGCCTCTGGCACTCTCATTAACAGCGCGTGCTTGCCCGAGTCGTCGCAAACCAGCCAGAGCGCAATTTCCGTATACAAGCTCACATGGTGTCGTAGCCGACGATTTCTGAAAAGGAAGGCACCCGCAGAATCCACTCACGCGGTGCTCGCGTCAGCACTAAATGGGGACTGTTGAAAACGTACTACTACCGCTACATTGGTTGTACCGCATTCCACGGCCGCGTTACCAGAAAGATTTAGCTTTTTTTTTTTTTTTTTGAGGAAGCCTGCGCACCGCCGGCGACGCCAGCGGTTATCTTTGCTATCATCCAACTTCGCAGCGAGACGTGGGCGGGGACTTGAAAAGCCAGGAATGCTGCTGACTCGCGTAGTTCCAGTGGCGCGCTGTCGGCCGTCGAAATAGTGCACCATCATAGCGGGCACGCACGTCGCAGCATTGCTTGGCGTCCGAAACCACGGTACTCGGCGCGGTGCGCACCAAAGCGGCAAGCAACGTTGCAGATTACAACCCCCAACTTTAAGGACAGACTATGCGTTTTTCTATGATGGTACAAAACATGGTGGATACAACTTTATTTAACGTCCGGCAAGGTTTAGCGCGACCCGCGCTTAGATCGCCCAAGGGAGAACGTCAAGGCCTTGCCTCAACGCCGCCTCACGAGCTTCCTGGACTGCCCACGTTTGGACGCCGAGGTCTGAGCTCCGCAGAGCGGCGGCCCACCTCGACGTCAGGGTCTCTGGAGTAACTGCCACCCTTCTGATAATTACATTACACTTCCACAACATGTGTTGGAGTGTTGCTGGCCCTTCCTGGCTCAATTTGCACGCGTAGTCCTGATGCTTACCTGGGTAGACTCGTTTAACATGTTTTTCTTTTCTATTTTCTTTTGCGCACTGCGAATGAAACATTAAACATTACTCTCGTATAAAAGCAGCTACTGACCACAACCGACAAAAAAATCGCGAATCCACGCATTATGGAGCTCTAAGCCTCCCTCGCCCCCTTCCAGAAAAACTCCGGATCATCTGAAACGGCGCATGAAGAACGGACGAGCACATAAGATGAGGCATACAAGTGCCTATATGTCCCATCTTGTGTGTTCTTCCGTTGTTTATGAGCTTATTTAGGCCATCGTGAATAAACAATTAGCCCGAATTACCACCATTGCAAAACAACTCGCAAACTGTAGCGACCCCGTGACGTGCGCTCTCGGATTGCTTTTGAAGCACCTGGCGTTCTTTAACGAGCTCCTGAAACACGATTCCCCAACCTTTTAAAACGAAAGCCCCGGATGAATCATCAAACGAGAGAAGTCGCTGTCGGCGCCACACGATATAATGCAAAAATTCATCATGTGATGACGTCACAGATCACCTAAATTTGTGACGTGATTATGACGTCATCATGACGTCACTTAACCTTATGTCACATAGACAATGAAGCCAAGGAAAGCCACCTAAGAGGGGGGGGGGGGCGCAAAGTGTGCCCCATACATTGACTTAGTGGGGAGGGGGGGCGCGCTACGACAAGCCTTCCCCCCCCCTCCCCGATGAGCAATTCTCCGCATGCCTACTACTACTACTACTACCACTACGACGACAGCAGGATAGACTAAGACAGCTTCTCCGTTGAAATAAATGCGACGTATTACATATAGTGATGCGTCCACACCTCATGTATCACAACGCCATCAACCGTAAACCAGGACAAATAAATGCTAGCCGTGGCCCGAAGCCTCGGAGGTTACCATCATGCGCCGTCACGTACCGGTGAACTGTCTCGTTCATCGGTCACGGCTCGTCGCGCAGGGATCGCGCGGCCGGCCGCCGTGCTCCCTTCCTGCCATGAGTCAGCAACTTTCGCTTCATGACGTCGCTCCTTATCGAACACGAACATCTTGGTCTTTAAAGGGGCCCTGCAACACTTTTCGAGCATGCTCAAAAAGCGCTGCCGATCGGTAGTCGAGGCTCCCGAGAACACGCGAGCCAAATATTATAGCGATGCGCACGGCCTGGAATTTACAATAAATTCTCAAAGTCAGCTGAAAATCGCTCCCTCTTCTCTCGACAAATGATGTATTAGTCCGCAAAATATGACGCGATTGTCGGCAGTTCCACCATTGGCTGATGTTATAATCACGATAACACCCTCATTATTACTTTCGTTGTTAATTTTGAGTTCAATAAGTAGATAATATGTATGTTTATATTATGTTATCGCGTTAAAAACACCGAACAAACATTAATATTAGCACTTCCGGTCTCACCGACAGCTCGTCTGCTCGTAGTTGCGTGGTTCCGTTTTCTTCGCCATGCGCAGTGCCGAAAACGTGAATATTTCTGTGCTTTTGACCATCGCCGGTTGCCGTTGAGAGTGGCAGCCGTTCGAGTGTTGCCTCGTCATCTGAGAACTGCATCGTCGGCACGTTCTCACGACCGACCGAGGCACGGGCGCAGCGTGTCTCCGATAACAATGCTGGCGTCCGGTAATGGCGGCGCTTCGGGGTCGTCTGCCAGTGCCGTCTTACGAGGCGATGTATTGGAGTATGGGCCGAAACCGATCTCAGCTGTCATTCGTTCAAAACGAGCGCGCACGTTTGCTTCCATGGTTGGCAGAGCGATGAAAACACTACGGCGTTCGAGGTGCACACCCAACATTACCAAACCGACGCGCAGTTTTCAAGCACGCGCGATACACAGCGCGATCGACTCCGCTCGACGAGAACGACGCAAGCCGACCGGAAGTGGCGGCACAGACCACGTGGTTGCGCCGAGACGCCAAAGAGAAAAAAATGAAAAAAATGCCGCCGGCGCTGACGTCGCCTCCTCGCACCTCCGCCCTCCCTCCCTCCCCTCACGCCGCGCGCAGCTTTCCGCGCGCTCGCTGCGTTGAGTTGAGAGAGAAAGCTGCGGAACGTGATCTCTATAATTTGGTAACACCACTTAGACTTGACGGATTCGAAAAATTTTTGCGGCATATGGCTCGTGAAGAGTCATACGTCAATAATGGGACTATTCCAATATAACAAAGAAAGGTGTTGCAGGGCCCCTTTAAGGTGCGCATGCATGGAGCGCATCTTACCCCAGTTTGAAAGCACCACTTTCGCGTCAATGCGCTACCTTTTCTTTTCCCCTTCCTTCTTTTTCTTCTTTTTTGCGTAGACGTTCTTGGGCTGCTACCCATGCTTTCATCCGCATGCCCGTCCTTCAGTAATTTAATCGAGCGACCGCGCTACGATAAGTGAACCCACGAGGTAATAGGCGTGCGCACAGGGGGGAGGGGGGGCACCCCCCCCCCTAATCACCAAAGAGGGGGGCGCAATATCGGCCCCGTACATTGACCCTTCTAGTTACCTCAGAGGAGGGGGGGGCCCTCCTGGGGCCGATACGGGGCCGATATTGCGCCCCCCTAATCACCAAAGAGGGGGGCGCAATATCGGCCCCGTACATTGACCCTTCTAGTTACCTAAGAGGAGGGGGGGGCGCGAAATCTGCCCCATACGTTGACATAGTAGGGTGGGGGGGCTGCGATGAACCTTCCCCCCCCCCCTGATGGGGAACCCTGCGCACGCCTATGCACAAGGTGGTACAGTAGTTAGGATGCTCGGCTGCCAATCCGAAAGTCACGGGTTCGCTCCCGGGCACGTTTCTATGGAGGTGAAATGCCAGAGGTCCTTGTACTGTGCGACGTCAGAGCTCGTTAAATAACACCATATGGTCTACATTTCCGGAGCCCTTCACTAATCATATTGTCGTTTTGGCACGTAAAACTGAGCCGACCCTGGAGATAGTACAGAACGGTGAACGGTTACCGGTGTGCTTGCATACCGTACTCCCCCGCGCATAACAAATACCCAAACTATAGCGCGCATGGAGCGAGCACGTGGCCTACCGCATTTATCCGCGTAGTACAGTGGTTAGCACTGCTTAATGTCGGCTGATGTTGCCTGTAGGAAGTTTAACATTGGCTATTGTAAGCTCAATTATGGGTAACGTTGGCTACTTATCGGCTACGGTGGCTGAATGACGGCTAGTTGCTGGCTAACGAAGGCTAATGTGAGTTGGTACTGCGACACATTGGTCATATGGTGTAATTCCAAATTGTGCACATGCACTATCTTTTAGCAACGGAGTTTCTGCTTCAATCCTCCTTCTTTTTTGTAGGCTTTTCTTTCGGGGGGAAAAAGAGACACAGCTACGGCAGGCGCGCATTGCTTTAAACGATGTTATCACGCAAGCATTTCCACGAAACATTGCGACGGCACGGTTAGCCAGCCACGCCCACAAGGACGCGGCAAAGTGAAGACGACGAAGGCACGCCAAGTGCCGTGCGGGGATTTCCTGCGCAAATCGATGCAGATATTTTTCGCCCGTTTCCCTCCTCGCCACGATATACTAGACATAATCCGCCGCTTTATCATCGGCTTCTTACTGATATGTAAATTTATTAAATTACTATAATCTGCCCAATAATGTTAATTTCATATTCTTGATAGAGAGGGAGATAAATGCAATGAGGAAATACAGGGAGGTTAACCAGAGGATAAATACTATCTGGTTTGCTACCCTGCACTGAGGCAGTTGTAAGGGGAGTCATAAAAGTAAGGAAGAGAAGAATGAGAGGGGGAGGGAGGTCGTAGCGAGAAACACACGCACTCAGGCACACACAGGAGTGTCATATTCACTCAACAATGCGGGTCTCTCGCAGAAGCTTCAGCGGCGCGTTCGTCGCTTTCTTGCACAATTAAAAACAAAAGTGATCCTAACCCGTTCATCGTCAATATAAGAATACAAAACACTCTATGCCATGGCGCATAAAAAAACGGCGCACGCACAAAAGTGGGGTGGACAAAGGACTGGCGCTATTCAGTTTTTAGCGCCAGTGCGTTTCATTTTTTATTGCGATAGCAATTACATGGACAGTCTCGACAGGTTTTTGTTGTCGCCGTCGCCTTCGCCGTCATGTCCCGTATCAAGTCCAAATTAACCCATATATTCCCAAACTCAGAAAATGTGACAAAACAAATATTTTTTTTTCAGAAAAAGTATACTTCTACTCTCAAAAGAAAGCACAAGTTCTTTATTTGCTGCCAGGTAAACGCAACACTGTTTTTCAAGCCGTCCTATACAATGTGTCACTGGACATTAGGGGTGGTGTGTGCGGGTGTGGTAAGCCTTGAAACATTTCACGTACACACCGAGATTGCACTTCTTCCTCTCCATGACGTATTTCATAAAAAGCACGCGTTTGCCCGGAGAAAGCGGCCGGCATTTCACGTGCACTTCTTCGTCTTCATGACATCTTTCACACAAAGCACGCGTTTGCCCGGTGAAAGCGGTCGGCACGTGGCAGCATGAAAAGCTACCAATATCCAGGCGTGCAGAATAAGGCCTGCTTGATGTGCTGTAGGAGGCGCTAGTCATCTGCTAAAGAATATAGCGATGTTAGAGTCCATCAAAGAAGCGTCCTATATGTAGGGCACTGGGCATATATGGGTTAATAAGATCCACCCGCGCATCGTACGTTCTACCACGGGTAAAAGCGCGCGAGCGAGGGCGACGAACGCGGCCGGGCCATTTCCGTCGCTCGGAGGGTGGATGCGATAAGATCAACCCGGTCGGGAGGCCTGCCGTCGAAGCAGACAGGAAACACCCCGCCCGTCTTTAATAAGCATGAAAAGACGCGAGGGGGTGGTGTCGCACGAGCAGCAACTTTGAACTTTCGATCAATATAAGGGCGCGGTCGCGATAGCTGGCGCGCGCTCTGTCTCTGTCACAGCGGTCCGCTCTATACCCTTCTACGTGCTGCGCTATCAACACGAAGTGACTATGCGCAGAGCATTTCTCCCTGGAACTGCCGTATTCTCTTACACCAGCGTTTTGTAGTTACGCGAGATCAGATACAAAACAATTAGCTGCCAGCCTCACTTCGCATAACACTACAATTTGTTGCTATCGCCTTCATTGCTTCGTCCTTGCGGTGAAACTGTGACTTTTTTGTTTGTTTGTTTTTTTTTTTTGCTCGTAGGGGGCAGGCGAAATTTGCCGGGGTGGTGGTGGCGGAGGGGGAGACGGTTCAGATGGCACGAACGGCTGCGACAGTGTCTGGCCGGTCCTTATTGCATGCTTGCCGCCGGTGTTATCTCGCCATGAGCTGTTACGTCACCAAACCCGCAGTGTCTATGCATGCCGTCGGCGGCGACAGCTAGCAACTAAGCTCAAAATTATGTAAGCCTCCCTATAATGCGGGTGCAGTAGCAAACGAATGCCTTCTGTACGCACCAATGTATGTACAGTGCTCGCGGATTGAAACGTGACATTTTTGGGCTAAGTAATGCACGCACTTTCATTTCTACCGTCTTCAGTTCGTTTCTTATCGGCGTAATTTGGATTCGAAAACTTACCAAGCACTTACACCGGAGCCAACATTACCTGCAGCGGCTATGTCCGTTGCCACGTGACGCGGTTTTCTCGATCAATTGCCTCTTTATACCAAAGGTTTTGATGTCGCGCTTCCATCTGTGATTAGTGTACTTCTTTATCTTTCCTGAACTCATGTACGAAACTTATGTTCGTGTGCTGAGTTATACGAATGGTGTCAGACGTTTACAATGAGCAGCTGGTTCACATAAATGCTTGGCCAGCCACTCCAGTTTCATCTTGTCACTCAATAAAAAAGCAGAGGTCACAAACGAGCACTGTGTTTGTGTGTCTGTGTGTGTTTTGTGTCGCAGGACTCTCAGTTGCAGCAGCCCACCCTTGGGGAGCAGGTGATAGTGGACCGGCTGGCTTCGCTGTCGGTGTCTTCGCGTTCCGAGAGCCTACGGCAGGACGTGGCCCAGCTCGAGGTGCAGGTGCGACAGCAGCAGGACACGCTCGACGCCCTGCTCAGGATGCAGCAGAGGTGGGTGACGTCACATTCCCACCCTCTTGCAGTTCCATTGAACAACTTGGGATTGTCAAAATTCCGCAGTTGCGGATTCCCGTCGTTAATTACGTAGCACCAGAAACACGGACCAGTACAACATTACTTTCATCTAACGATACAATTACGAAAATATGCAGCATTTGCGCTTAGAAAAATGAGAGACGATTTAAACTCCTGTCACGCGGGCAAGTTCAGCGCACGGTCGGAGACTGCCACTCAGTTTAAGTGCACCTTGCGAAGGAAAATGCGTAGACGATTTAGTGTATTATGTTCTTTACTGTGAAAGACCGGTAAGCTGTCCCTGACAAAGTGTAATAATGATACGCCTTTGTTAAGAAAAAAAAAACTGTGTGCGTTTAGAAATTTTTATGCTATCACAGGTGATTATTATCTACAAAATTGAACACAATACCTTTTTACTACGTATACGTTTACGAGAATCACAAAATAGAATTCAGACACGTAGACATAAACCGACATACGGAAAAACATGGAGGCAACATGTAAAGTCGGCCAATTTTTTTACTGGCGTGCGCGAGCGGCGATATTTTCTTTGCATAAGCGTCACATTATTTTATTTATTTATTTTATTTTATTTACAAGTACCTTACAGGCTCCACGGGGAGCAATGAGTAAGGGGAGCATCGAGTAAGGGGAGCATCACAAAAAGAAATGTAGAAGAAAGCGATACATGAGTATGAACACTGCAACAGTAACGTACTTGCGAGACGATTAAACAAATTGACTTACATGGCAAAATAATACTAAGAATAACACTAACTACTCACTAACGGCTCAATAATACGAAAACAATACTCAGAAAAAATAAAAATATAGGACACCAACTATTAACTAACAGAACAATACTAAGAAAGCGGAGCCAAGTTGCGTAAAGGGTGACGGTGAGCGAATGCCCACAAAATCTTTTTTTTTTTTTTGGAACTTTACTCCGTCTCATGGCACTGACGAACAGAAAAGTCGCTGATACACAGTTAAAAATTTGGGCTACTGTACAATTGATGTTTCACACATTCACACGCATATCCGAATAATTTGGCACAAACGGCTGGGTATACATACGCACATTACTCGTCCAAACAAAAAGCGCGAACAAAGCGTGAATATGTACATTTCGTGTATTTACATGGCATCGATGTCAACGATACCCGACGCATGAGCCTACCAAAACCTGGCAGACCGAAAGAGAAGCTTAAAGCGTCTATCAGAAACCGACACAAAAGTACTAGACCATGCACTGTCGGAGGAATTCCCTCTCACCGGGAAAGGAGAGCTCGCCTGACAGAACAGATATAAAAATGCAGACAGTTCCACTGCGTGAGAGCCGTCGAAAAAGCGAAGCTAATGGCCCCCTTATTCAGGCTATTGCCTTTGTATGTTTTGCACATTTTTTTTGTCTTCCTATGTTTTGAAAGCCAAATAAAGTTTGATTTACAACATGCACGAAGTGCAATGTTGAAGGCCACCCTGGCAAGAAAGCTGTAAGCATACAGCTTGACGAGGCCAGGGGGCCGCAACCAGGCAACAACAGCAGTGCACACATGCGCAATACAAACAAAGCTTTTCGTTGTGATAGTTTCATTAATATAACACGCGGTTATTTGGGCATAAATACATACAAATACATATAAATACATGAATGCACACTACGAACAGATTAAGGTACGCGTGAATAACATAAGCGCGAATTTTAATCTGTTCGTAGTGTCGCATGCATGTATTTAATGTATTTATGCCCAAAGAACCGCGTGTTATATTAATGAAACTATCACAAGGAAAGTCTTTTCCAAGTGTTTCTATGTTGTATTACTGATCAAACGCGGCATTCGTTTCCAGCATTAGTTGCTAGCGTGCCATAGCTGCGTTCGCTGACTAAGAAATTGAGACCTCCCGCCAAACGCCGGTACCTTAAGCGGACGGACGGGCGCGCCGCGTTGTTACTTTATGTGGTCAATCACGACTCGAGAGTGTCCACACCTAAAAAGTGTATATCATACACCGTGGTTCCGGCGCGCTTTCCGCCGAGCCTCGCCCTCTTGGCACGCGTCTCATTGGTTCGCCCTTTCCGCCGAGCAACACCCTCTCCCTAAAGCAGCCACTCTAGAATGGATAAAAGACCCTTGCCTCGCAGCGGTTGCGCCAAGGACAGAAAGCGCCGGCAACAGTGAGAAGGCGAGCGAAGCAGCCTCGAGAACAACGTCCAGAAGAAACGCAGCCATTTATTCCGAGGCTGCGAAATCCGGCATGTACGGACCTCGTCAAAACACGAGCAATAGCCTGTCGCCTCAGAACATGCTGATTTGTTTCCTCTAGGGTGCAGTTAGGGCATCTTGCTGACTGGACGATTCTCCACTGCTCAAGGCGGTCGAGAGTGGAGAGCATCTGTGTTTAGAACAAAATAAGAACAATTTGAAGTTCTATATGGACTTCACTATGGCAGAACAATAAGCCGTCCCGGTATAACATTTACTGGATGTATATTCTCGTAATCCTTACGACTTTCTGTGTGTTTGGAAAAATGGTTGACGGTTTGAGTATTCTGCTATCGGTACTCTAATTACTTTACTATGGGCTACCTATTATTATTAGAGCATTACCAGAGTTACTGTCATTAGACTACTCGATTGTTATTATGTACTCTGCTATGGGAGAGTTGCGAGCCGTCGTGAAAATAAGGATGACTGTAACGATGTAAGCAGAAATATATGGGGACCATTACGACGCCGCAGATTCATGTACGATTGTGCTTAGAAAAATTTATTGTATCACAAACGGTTAACATCAATAACAATTGAACATGACGTTTTCTTGCTAGAAATACGTTCACGAGAAAGACAACATCTTGTTCGCAAAGCGATGACAAGCTACAGCACTAACTGCGGTAAGCCCCTAGAAACCACGTTAAGAAACATACCAAATAGCTCTGGTCTTCTACGTCCCCCCTTGCTTTAAACCTTATCGTAACCTCCGGCGTCTTAGAACTATATTAAGAGGTCTCTGACATTTTGCAAGACAGCGTAGGTCTTTTAACTAAGCATTCCCGATGAAAGCTTCAAAAACCCTTAATGCGCCGGTGCGTGAGGCTCAATATACAGGGTGTCGCAGATATCACGCAGCGCAATTTAAAAAAATTACACCATCTCCCCCCAAATGGAACCATGTGGGGATGCGAAGCAGCGCGGTGGGTCGACTTAAAACGGGCACCTTGCCCGATGTTAACGCGTCCTTGCAAGTGGAGCACACCATGAATTCACTGTAGTTGCTGTTGCTGTTACTCGTCCCGAACTCTTGTTGGAGCACGCCACGCGGGTTCATCGCGCGTCTGCAAAATCTCGTTGCCCGACACCATCACGTGATTGCTGAGATAGTGTAAGGGGGAGAGGCCACAGCGTCTTACCCAGCCCCTTACACAGGCCCGAACGCGTTAGCGCGTGCCAGCGCATTCTGACTAGGATACAATGCGTTGGTTCATCGCGCGTCTGCAGAATCTCGTTCCCCGACGCCATCGCATGATTGCTGAGAGAGTGTAAGGGGGAGAGGCCAGAGCGTCTTACCCAGGCTCTTACACAGGCGCGAACGCGCTAGCGCGTGCCAGCACACATGGTTTTGTCTGCGTTACACCAAGATAGGACCGCATACGGCAGCCCGGGCCCCTGAAGTGCCCTGCACGTATCATCATCAAGACGGTCGAAGAACAAGAGGAAGAAGACTTCTCCGTGGCGCGAGCGCGCGCTCAGATGTCTATCCTAGGTGGTAGAGAGCGGACAGTCGCCAATGGAACTACGGACACAGCCCAGCGCAAAAGCTGCTTCGCATCTAAAAAGAGGAACGTGGTTACGCGAAGCACACCTAGTACATATTGTTCCCAGTGTACTGTAGTAGCCACTACTAATTTTTTTTTGTGAATGAGCTTTATTTAACTAGCCCTAATCATGTTTTTCATTCATCAAATGCACACCTCATCATTAAAATGTCAATGAAGCTTATGTAGGCACGTTCAAATGACATCTAACTGCGTTATTTTCAACAGCGTTCTAATTGCGTGCTCGCTTTCTTTTGGCAAATAAAGAAAGCCCGCGAAATCTGAAAAATGACAAATGACTAGACTGCAGCGCGCATCAGGAAGCAGCGCCCTCGAACAGGATCACTGTGAGGTGGCAAGTTAAGATTACGCTCATATTATTTTTCATATTTTGCGTGCTTTCTGCGCAACAAGTGGTGTTGTGCTGATACAGGGACCGGCGCACCTTTGACCGATAGACGGTTTCAACCAGTGACGTCATCATACGACGTCACGCAATGGCGTCGTTGTGTGACGTCAGGATGACATCATGATGACGTAACACATTCTGGCGATATGAAACGTCATGGTGCGACGTCATCGGTCGCTCGAAGAAAATCACTTGCGTTTTCAGAGGGGGCTCGCGAAAGTCTCGTGAAGCCTTGCAAAGTCTCACGCAAGTCTCATGCAAGGCTAGCGAAGGGGATCGCCAACGTAGCCACCTAAGGCTTTCGCCTTATTAAGTAGGGGGGGGGGGGCGAATAGTGAGTTTTGGAACCACATCGAAGAGAATAGAAAACGAATCGAATACTATTCCAATAGTTTTCGAATAGTAAGGCAACCATATTCAAAGCAGCCGCATAATTCCGAAAAGTTTTACTGGAAACAAATATTCGCAAGCCTTATCAAAGGAACATTACAATTACCTTTAACGGACATAAAATGCCCCAATCGTGTAAATGAGGCAAAGAACCTTCGAGACATTTTGTACCATCCGGTTAAATTGCAGCAGTGACTAGTATTCAGTATTCAATGTGGCAACTTGTCACTAGCTTTTAAATTAAACAGATATTAAAAATGACACACTTTCGAACCCGGTTTTTCATGAAAGAGATAAACCGTTTATCACAGCATGGGCCTTAGCCCCAGAAGCAGGTGTATCTGTAAAAATTATTTACACAAAGAGAGCACTTCCGCCATGGCTACGACAAGCGTTGCCTGCCTAACACTCCCAGGTTTCCATGCACAGAACTACCTGACAAAGTGTATGGGAGGACGACCGCCACCGTAGCTCAATTGGTAGAGCATCGGACGTGTTATAAGAAGGTTCGAGGTTCGATCACTACCGGCGGCAAGTTGTATTTCAGTCAACTTCAATTTATTTACACTTGAATCATAAATGGTACACTACAGTTAAAAAGACTAGAGATAACGTGCCCTATACCCTCATTGACTCATTGTCTGTTGATTTCACTAGGCCGTGTCTAACAAAGAAAACGAGCCCCTCGATACACTCCGTTCGTTACTTGCGCCTGTTATTGTTCGTGTAAATGTGTACAAAAATCGCATTTCCGAGCTTGAGTGCATGCACCCGTAGTTCTTAGCCGTAGAGGTGAACTGAATGATGCAATGCAGCTTCAACATGCCAAAAGCTTAGTAAAAGTGAGCTTTGAAACGAAACCAGTGGCGTAGCCAGGGGGGGGGGGGCACACCGGGCCCGTGACCCCCCCCCCTCTCCCCCCGAATTTTTTTTTTTTCGCTATGGCTTACAGAGCCCAAAATGACACTTGACAACATCTGCTTGCCCGGCCCCCACTTCACATCAAGGAGGTGCCCTCCCCCCCCCCCCCCCCCTCGAAAAATCATTTTTGCCTACGCCCCTGAACGAAACGCCTTCATTCGGTGACCAATGTAGCAGCTATAGTCCGATATTCGAATGTATGCATCTTGGTAATTAAATGATTAAGGCAAGAAAAATGACATTTCGCTGTTCGAAAGTCTCGTTTTAAGGCTTTCCCGTCGGTACCGATAATCCGTAAAATATGTAAAAAATACTCGATTTTTGGAGTGCTCCCTATTCAATTGGAGTACCGAACGGAATAGAACGCTATCCGACTCGTTATTCAAAATTTTCGATAATTCGCACACTCCGAGAAATGAGTTATCCACCGGATGATATCCGGATCTCAGGCGCAGATATCGAGTCAAATGATTCCGGAAGCGAAAAAAATGCAGGCCAGCGGTTCTTAATGCGCTGCGTCGTATTTTAAAGGACCGGGAAATGTTTATGACGCATAATAAGTTGTTACAACGTTATTTAGTTATGTGATATCTTGATTAGTATTGGCTTACAGGGATATAGTGGTATATTTTAGTCATATTAGGATATTGCCGTTTTCAAATAGTACTGACAGACCCGTAACCAATACGGTGGTTCAATTTGCTGTGAAACTCGTCAACGGGGTTGTTGTTGTGTGGACTTGAAAAGTAGCCATGCCATTTAATTTTATCACTAAACTTGTAGCTAAATAAAATAGAAGCGGTGTTATGAGTGTAGTACAGTATTGATCGATAAATATTACCTAGAGGCCCGTGTACTTAAATATCGGTGCACGTTAAAGAACCCCAAGTGGTCGAAATTCCCGGAGCCCTCCACGACGGCGTCTCTCATAATCATATCGTGGTTTTGGGACGTTAAACCCCAACATTTATTATATTCATAAATAATACGAACTTGAATAAGTGAAACCATAGAAATACGAGCACTGTTTACCCCTGTTGTTTGGTCTTCAAGCCACAAATAGGTTGCACATAAAAGAAGAAATTATAATAAATTCAGTGCGCCATGCATGTAGTTCATGTAGAATAGATAAAGTTCTTGCCAGATACAAAGTAATTTTGTATCATTCCAGCCACCAAGTCAGCGCGAACGTTGAGCGCTGAAATAGTGTTTACTTAAAGTCGCAGAAGCAATTTGATTAGTAGAGGTAACATAATACAACTCCAGCTTCAGGTAATCAACCCTGGTTACGAGGAACAGTTCAGCTTCGTTTGTGTCATGTAAAAGAATTTCAAGAAATTACTCTCGGAGGTAACGAATTTACGTTGGCATGTTCTGGCTACACGTACGGCGCGTCCCAATGATGATACAGCTAAGTGCCACGTATTTCGCGAGAACAAAACCAAGTATATATTGCTCACAAACAAATTTACAGCACCGCCAGGTTTCTTTCGTCGATGACGTTCGTTCCTTTAATTCTAAATATTTATCTAACGTGTCGCCTATCGTTCTAAGCTATTATATTATTCAAGATCTAAAGAAAAAAAGATGGTTGATCCCTCCGTCATAGGAATCGCAATAGCACGAAAGTAAAGCGTGCCCTTACAGAAGTAACTGAATGTTTACTGTACATAGATGTAAGAGAGTTTGCACAATGTATATTGATGTCTGGCAGCTATAGCACCGTTTAACGTGGATGCAACCACTTTTATTATTGGTGGTACATCTCCATCCCGACGACTAACGTCCATGTTAAATAATTAAACAAACCCTTGTGGTAGCTGTAGTAGATAACGGTGAAAGCGTAATCAGAGAACGAGGTGTGACAGCCAGAAGAGCGTCGCATATTGGACGCAGAACTTGGTCGCCATCCCGCGACATGTTGAAATGTGATTGAACACCGCAGCCGGACTAGATGGAAACGCAAAGCGTGTCGTGCCGGCCCGGTGGCCCGCCGCGATTTTTCTCGGGCCGAGCGCGTGAGGGGGGAAAGCGGTGTTACAGCCAGGTGAGGCAGGCGCGCGTCGCAAAGCTATTTTAGATGCGAAGTATCTTAAGGCGGAGCTCAATCCGGTCGTGGTGGTGTGCGGCGTGACCACCCTTACTGCGCATGCGCGTACCCTCTCCACACACCTCCTCTCCGCTCACCCTCTCCCCTCCCATCTCCACTACCCCTCTCCCCTTCCCTCTCCACTTTCCCTCTCCCCACCCCCTCTCCCTCCCCTTTCCACTCTTCCTCTGAAACGCGGGCTAGACATGCCGAAATTCTCTCCTGCGCAACGCCGCGATGAGCTCGAGCGCATGCGCGTCCCCTCCGCTTCTCTCTCCTCTCCCACGCTGCCCCCCTCTCGCCCGCCTGTCGACCGCGTTCCCCGCTCGCCCTGTGAGAATTAACGGCCAGGCTAGATGGAAGATACGACGCGCGTAGCGTCCCTCTTCGCGTTCCACGACGCGAGGTCGGTAGCATTTTGGTTTGTATTAGCGTGATGCTATGAGCGAGGCCGACGCTTTTACGACGCTTGGGCTAAGATCGCCACCTCGCGGTTTGTTAAGGCATTGACAAAATTGAACTTCTATTGAAAACGCGCCGAATGGGACGGACGTGTAACGCGTTGCAGGTGCTAATCGCAGAGGCCACAGTAATGACGAATTCCTTTACTGTACCGCTCCCAGAGGGCAACACCACCCCGCCGACCGGGAGAGTGGTAGATATAAAAAGCGCGTTTGTAAAACCTCTAAAGTCTGTGACTGTGGCGCAGTGGATAGCGTGCCCGGCATCTGTTGTTGCGGACCGAGCGGGCGTTGGTTCGATGCCCGTTGACGGAACTTTTTTTCTTTGCCATCTGATCGTGTAAATTTTTTTCGACGTCATTTCTGTGACGGAAGTATGTCACTGAAGTCTTGGTGGACCCCGGCATAAAACACTTTCGTGTTAAAAACGTTAGTTGTAAACGATTCTAAGCAACTTCAGTTTAACATATTTTTTCGACAAGGTGCTGCTTATATTGTGCTCCTGAAACAGAAAAGCTCCTCCGCAAAATAGGAAAGGTAACTACGAGTCCTCCGAGACTAGTACCCAAATCATGAAGAAGAACCACGAAAAAGACTCACTGGTTGTTCCTCACATAACACTGGCTAATTAATGGGAGAGCTGCCAATTTATAAGTCGCAAACCAGCGATACGGTGCGTCGCGCAGGGCGATGTTATCTGTTTGTATTTTATGCGGAACATGACGGCGACGGCGACCGCAAAAATGCGCCTCGAGTGTCCCCATATAACTGCTATCGCCATAAAACATAAATGTGCGTGTCAACCTGTCCGCTTTGCTGTGGTGAATTTCAGTGTTTTCCCGCACGCAGGAATAAGTGACGGAAATTAAGATTTTCATCAGTCACTCTTGGTACTGATACCACGCGTTAGAACAATATTTTTCAGTTCAGTTCGTGAGACACATTCAGGTGAAAAATAATATGGTATTCCAATTGCGCTAAGAGTTACAAGTGGCACAGTAGTTTGTAGTATGTTTTAGAGCGCGACAAAGACGACGAAAAAACTAAGGCACACAAACTACGGGACGCATCCCTGACTACCAAGGGAAATTTTTGTTCACGCTGTAACAAAATGAACAAGTACCAATTAGCCCAGTCCACTACTCCCTAGTTAGAAGTGCCCACATACCAACCGTCTCGCCTTAATTCTAGTACCATGTTTTGAAAAGCGTTTTTAGATTTTCGATTTATATCATTATTCGGAAAAGCAAGGTCATCAACTCTTCCTGCCCTTCGGATGCCATTCTTTTCTGTCATTGGTACACATTTTTTCCAGATGACACTGAACATCAAGCAAGAATTTCGCAAGGGAAATAATTATATCTTACATTATGCTTCACACCAAAGTAAGTACCTGCTCAGAACAAAGTGACTGGCCAGCGAATGGTAAGCGGTTGTGTGCCCATAAACCTAATTTACAAGCAAGCGGCGTTTAGACGTTTGTCGCTCGTACTCTCGATACACGAGATACCGCCATTAACCACAGTTGCGGGACACACACTGTAGGCCAAATTATGCTACGGTTCAGAGATAATAAGCGCGTCAGTCGTTATCGGCGCGCACACGAGACACAAATTACGCCTAGACAGCCTAGGCTAGTACAACGTGAGCTCGCCTACGTCGCTCGAATATAACGCGAATCTCCGCGAGAATGGCTCCCGCCGGGCGATACACGGTGGTGGTCCACTGCCAATGTACGAGCAACTAGTCATGCATAATCAATGAACCCTAAGGTCATGTCGAGAAAATATAGCAACCGTCCGCCCCCGCGATCAATATTGTGCGGTTGATATCGTTCCTGAGGCTCGTGTAAATAGCCCCACGGGATCTGTCTTTCCTTTCTTTCTCCCTTTCTCTTTTCGAGCTAAGCGGTGTCGTTGTTCGCGCCTATGCAAATTAGCCCTGCGGTATCGCTAAAGCAGCCGTCCTGGATTATCTTTTTCCTTCTTTTTTTTTGTCTCAACATATATATATAGATCGGACGTTAGTCTAGCCCCGATGCGTGCCTGCGACACCCACTTACTAAAACGCGCCGACGAAACCGCCAATGCGGCCAACACGCAGCGCCAAAAAAGCACGGCAGGGAAGACATTTTCTTTTCTTGTTTTTTTTTTGTACCCACGTCCTTGTTGCGGCGTGCGCAAACCTCTTTGCCGCAATTGACGCCCAGAACCCCCCCCCCCCTCCCCCCTCTGGGGCTCTCCGTTAAACGTCACACCTCCACGGGGGTCGCCTCTGCGTGCGTCTCTCGACGGGACTGCAGAAGAGAGGCTCGCGGCAACTTTCCGTGGCTAGGCATCATAAAGCTTTGCCTCCATTACACCTATACGCCCATCCTTTTTTGACTCTTTTATGAGCAAGTCGATGAGGGCCCAAACAATAGCCAGAGGCGAACGAAAGCACCGACGACGCGTGTCGTCTGCATCTTGTCGTCTGCTCGGCACGCCCCGCAAAAAGCCTCCTCTCTTTCTTTCTTACTCGCGCTTTCCAAATCGATAGCGTCATCAAGGGCTGCGCGGAGCGCGAGCCAGTGCCCGAAGGCGGAGAGAACCTCTACTCCCGCTCAGTTGTCCCTACTCTCCCCATACTCTCTCTCCTTCTCTACACCACTCGCTTGTGAGTGCTCTCTTTATACTCCCTCTCTCTCTCGTTTCGGTCTTTCTCCGCCGTCTCGTAATCGCCGCCATTTTGTCTCGCACGATGGTGCCGCGTCGCTGCTGTGCTGCGGTGTCGGCCCGCCGCGGCAGCGATGGATGTCCGGAGCTCCGCGATCCGGACTCCGGACGTTTTAGACCAGCCACTAGGATCGCTTCTCCGTGCGACATCTAACTGACTGACGGCCGCGACGTTACTTGGTGCGACTGCCACGCACCGAAGACAAGAGAAGGGATGACTCGCCGCGCGAGCCAGTTTCGGTTCTTCTTCGTCAGCGTCGCGAGCCCGTAGGTTTTCCGAATCCAGGTACGTGTGTGTTTGTGGCGCTCGGCGAAGCGCAAAACTCTTAATCTCGCTCCGCGATCAATTGTCAGCACCCTTGACGCGTGAATAATGTTCGATTGTCCGGCCCAACACGGTACAATAATCTTAAACGCTAGGCTGGTTTTCTTAATCAGGCTTCCGCTCTAGTCACAGTGCGAATGAGCCAGCGTTTGGTGGTACGTGTCACATCGGTCGTCCCACGCGTGCGCTGCCGTGAAGCCTAGTTTTGACGCATCGGCGACGACGCTGTTTGGTCTGCTTGTTGTCTGTGTCATCTTGAAGCTAATCTCAACGGTGCTCAGATCAACCCTTATTACAGGTTAAAGGAAATGAGGAGTCAGTGGTTCTCTTTCGATAGTTGTATCAGCGTTTTCTCGTTCGGTTGTTCGTTCCCGATTCGGATGGTATATATGAGAGAGTGAGCTAAGTTAAGAGGAGAAGCTAATTATGTAATCACCTTGCCAGCCTTAGTTTGCGGTTTCTCGCGGTGACATTTGCGTCTCCTACGAAAATCAACCCCGCGGTAAGTTCATTTTTGGAGTAGAAGACATTATCACGAAATGTATGTGTTGATTCAGTCTCCGCTATCGCCCGCGGAGTATGACAACTGTCGCACGTCGTTCCTCTTCATGATTGGTTGCAATCAATGGAAACGGCTTTACGGAGAAAACGCGGAATCTTCAATTCGAGCATCGCTCTCTTTAAGCGAATCACCATAAACTTTTTTTATTATTTCACGATAGTTCTTTGAAGGCACAAATAAAATTACCGGATCAATATGAGTTATGGTTTGAGCCACAGTGCCGCGTATTGAGCCATATTCTTGAGTTAATAATTTTTACTGTGATCACTAGCTGAAGCAAAAATTGTTTCATGTCAATTAGTTGGGTCCGTGAAGAATATATCAGTATGCTTTTCTAGAGATGCGCGAGGATTTATCAAGACCGTCTCTTAAATTTGATACGTTTACAAAGACATACAGAGCTATATAGCCTTCATTTTTGCACTGTGCGCGCGTCACGTTCTAAGCTACCTTCAGATTAACACGTTTCTCCTGAATACATCCTGATAATTTTTAATACAAAAAGTAAAGCACCGCTAAAGAAGTCCTCACTGATCCACAGGTATTATGACCTAAACGATTTCAGGAAATATAGAGCTGGGAAAAAGCGAACTTGTGAGTGTTTGCAGTAACGCCGTCTTCATGGCTGCAATAAACCGTTTTCAAAGCGCCAGAATTCGCAGAAGTGGCTCAATGACGTTGTTCTGCTAATACCAAGGTCCCAGGATCAAACAGCGCCGCATAACTGACCATCTGAAGGGCGTCAATAATTCAACAATTCATACAACAAGCATTCTGCGCGCGATAATAAATAAATAAGGGCAGGAACCCTCGGATGATTAGAGCCACAGTCAAGCGATAGCTTGCCGATAGATCTGCTAAGATATGTTGCTGGTACATGTACAAAGGGGTCCACTGTTAAAGGGAACACTTGGGTGCAGGGCATGTCCGGACTTCGCTCTCTTTCAAAAACACAGTGCCTTATTAAGGAATAGGAGAGTGAGGAAAGGCAGGGATGTTAACCAGGGACTTGTATAAGACTACCCGTAGTTTACAGTTCTGACTTGTCTTGAAAAACTTGTGCCATACATGAACAATGTTTGTATATCCACTTGCAGTTAAGAGGCAAGCTATATGAAAGGTGCTTATTCGACTGTTCCCTTTAAGAGTGGGCCGTACTGTACTTGTTATGTCTGTTGAGGAATGCTACGAAGTGCATTGACCTTTCTCGAGCCTCTGGGATCGCCCCACGTAACAAAGCACACTGAAACGCATTAGGAGCACATATCGCGTATTGATAGGAGTACTGGAGCACGAAGTCAACGCGTTTGATTACAACTGTATCTGTGAGGTCTGTCCAGCCTAAATTATGCGTGCCTCCCGGATCGGCCCGGTACGCTAGACCAGAGCATAAAAAGTGAGGGGAGGCTCTACAGCTTGTAAAAACCATTCGATCTTCCGCCACAGCATCTCCCGAAAACCGGGTTTATGTTCGAGAGGAAATGCTAATTTGCAGTCGAATCCCTCAATAACGAAATCGCGCAATGCCGAAATTCCCGCGACAACGAAAACTTTGTCCTCCCCGGCGAATACCCATAGCATTCAATGCATCTGGCGCATCTCGACAACGAAATGTTGCTAAACTGGAATCCCGCAACAAAGAAAATTGGCGGGACGTTTCCCCACACATTATCGGCACACGCGAGGTAAGCACACTCCAAATAGTGCTCAATTGCGCCCAGATAGCGCCGGTGTCGAAGACGTTGCTCGCGCTGACAGATATACGGCCATTTACGCAGAGTTGAGTGATGAGGCCATCGCGAGTAGCGTGCACGAGATCGAAGACACCAAGGAACCGGGTACAACCCACGTGATGTGCTGGGAAACTTTCGACACGATTCGCACGTTTCTCGGAACACACAATGAAGATGTCGCAATCGACTACTTGCTTCGTTCCGAAGATTGATGAGTTTACTACATGGCAATGGTCGACAAGGCAAGCTAACTGAATTTGGACATCGAATTTTCTTTTTCTGACCGTTTTCCCATTTCGAATGTGTTATTTCGCGACAGCGAAATTCTCGCAATAGCGAATTTTTTTCGGTTTCCCCGCCGATTTCGTTATTGCGGGGTTCGACTCTACGTACCCGGCGTAGTTATCGGTAGGTATAGTAGATGTTGTGTATGAGTCTTGAAAATGAAACCTCATTCTTGTGCGTTTTGTGTCCTGCAGGAGCTTGGAATCAAGCCTTTACAACAAGGCCAATGAACTTCAGGAGGACATTAGTATGAAAAGGTTTGATCTCCATGTGGCACAGATTCACCTCGCAGCTGTCAAAGCCCAGGTAAGCAGATTGGCGTAACGCGCACCTTATCACCTCGTTTATGATATAGCACTACTGCATAATCTATCCAAACAATTTTCGTCATCATACGATTTGTTCTTATCAAGCCAACCCATTGCTCATATCTTTATTTCTGTCGGAGCGTCAGTAGTAACACTGCACACTGTCCCGAAGTCCTCAGAAAAGTCGCCCTTTTTTGGTCATAAGTAAGGATTTTCGTCTTGTTGTAGCTTATTTCCGAAGAATGTGCCGTAGCACTACCCGAGTGGTCTACGTGCTCTAGTTATTGTTGTACGCGATGAAAAACTAGATATTCAAAGTCCGTTTCACAGGGTCGCATTTTGCAACGTCCCAAGAACAGGTTACAAGTCATTTGTGCGCCATATTGGTGAGCTCACACTATTTCGTCTGCTGACGAAATCGTCTCATTAGTACGAGTGTAGTAGTGTTAACCTTTTACAGGCTCACGACGAGCAAAATAGGCACTTCTTGCCAATGTATACCTACACGTACTTATAATTTAGATTTATCTGTGTGAAACCGCACTGGTCTTGATTCTTTGAGCCCCGGTTGGTACAAGCAGATTGTGAACTAGAATTACGGAAAGCTGAAACAACAAATTCATTGTAGTGGTTAGCTACTGATTACATAGAATAAATAACCAAAGCCAAAAGACCGAAAATAATTAAGGAGAGCTTGCAATAAATATTCATACTACTGAAATGAATGGTCATATAGAGAACAAACATAATTGCGAAACTACAGCAAGCCAATTACTATTGGCTGCTAGGTAAGCTCGTTAGTGAGGTATCTCGCTCATAGACTACAGGCCCGTCGCACTCAGAACAAAGCGAGCGTTGGCAAATCTTCCTGAGCTAACTCTCTATAACACGCTTGAAGTAATCTCTCTAGAATGCTGGGATTCAAGTGTTTTTATATCAACATAAATATCTTCCTCCTTCCTGTATTATTTACACTAGCGGCCAACGGGGCCGAAGTGTACGTCGGTACATTAATTAGATTTGGGCTCTAAGACCTGTCTTTTCGATGAATGCCCGCAGGGTGTCACTTCTGCTCCTCGATACGTTCACTCTCCTTTTACTGCGGTACTTTCAGTCCCCTTGAACACCACAAGTGTGCGCCCACCATTGTAAGCAACTAAGAGGAACCACGGTAAAGAATAAAAATCAATATTTATCGACAACCACTCGAACTTATCACAGAGTAAAGTCAAGTGTAGCGAACTCCTACAGTGCTGTAAAGTGATAACTATGACTAAGCGTTAAATTTGCAATAAACTTCATTAAAAGAAAGGACAGCTTGCATCCAGTTGTAGTAGAGCCCACGACTACCTCATGGGAAACAAATTATGCAGCGCGGACAAAAGGACGAGAGGAGGAACATGAAAACAGGACGATCGCTGACTTTCAACTGGTTGTTTAATCACGAAAAGTGATATATATATATATATATATATATATATATATATATATATATATATATATATATATATATATATATATATATATATATATAGTGGAAGAAATGAAGGCGCACACTTTCGAAACTTGCATATTTTGACTCGTTAACTTTCGGCCGTCGCACGGCCAAAATGTTAACGAGTAAAAATATGCAATTTTCGTAAGTGTGCTCCTTCATTTCTTCCACCACACGTGCTCCGGACCTTCAGAACTTTCTTTTGAATTTATATATATATATATATATATATATATATATATATATATATATTAAACACCCAATTCAAAGTCAGTGCTTCTTCTGTTTTCATGCTCCTCTTCATCATTTTTTGTTCACGCTGAAGAATTTCTTTCCTATACCTTAGTTACTTACGCTGTTTTAAAATATAGGTATAGCCTTTTGCGCATTCCAAAGGAGACAGCCTAGTGTGTTTGCGTTAGGAACTTCGATCATACGTCGACATGACCACCGTATCGTCATCTTTAAGCATCTTTTCATCCCTACAAGATTTCTTTTTCCCCAGCGTTGCACACCACACCTGTGGTCAAGTTCACAAACATCCTAGTTTGCGAAACGTCGTTTGTTACTGGTGAATCGCCTTCGCCAGTGCGTCCAACATCGCAATTGGCCGGCTTCTTTCCTGAGAACAGCTTCTGCGTAAGAAGTCCTTTGGGAATGCGGCTAAAATTCGTAGTACATTTTCCACCTTCTACGCCTTTTGCCTCTCTGTCTGTGTCGTAGAATAGGCGGGGGAAAAGGGTGGGAGAAGTTCAGGAGCAACAAATTGATCGTCGACGATGAAGACAGATAAAAGAGGTGCAAAAAACTATAAATACTTTGCAGCGTGTATAAGTGGTGCAAGGTAGCCATGTATTCGAGTAGACATCATCTTCATCAACTGTGGGCGCCACGCAGTCCTTCTGTTTTCACGGCTTCCGAAAGTCTTTTTTCCGAAAAATCGACGACTAATACGCAAATATACATACCACGTTTTTGGCAGGTCCGACGTTGCTACGTGAGCCGACTGAGGGGCAAAAAAAAAAGGAATAAGCGCAAGGACAGGGAGGTTAGCCAGTTCTTAGACCAACTGGCAACCCTGCGCTGGGGAAAGAGGGAAAAGGGGAATTAAATAGAACAGAAGAGAGACGCTACACAAGCAAAAAAGAAATAAACATCAAGAAAAAAACCGGCAGATCCCACGTACTGTGGGAATCGATGTAATACGCAGTAGCCAGCAAAGGGCTGCATGCATCGCGTTGTTTGTCTTTGCGGCAAATGAAGTCATTCATGTCATGACATCTAGTCCACTGTATATTGCATGTTTGTCATGCATGCATGCGTGCATGTACAATATGGTATATGCCATGCTAATTAAACGTATATTCTGGTACATACAACCCATGACCTGTAATATAGGTTCGTAACGCACTGATTTCATGCCATACCAATTCTGGTATATATCCAGTTAACAAAACAGCCGAAAGCGCACCAAGACATTGTCACGTAAATCCTGCCGTACATGACATGCATGTCATGATTTTCATGTTACCACCCGTCATTTATGTTCGTCTTAGAGTCACGTCCCGTGATACCAGTTTTGGCGTATATCAATCTAACGAACCAGCCGCGAGAGTACTATGAGCGTGGCATGTAACTCATGCTCTATATGACATGCATGTTAGGATTGTCATGTTACCACCTGTTATTTATGTTCGTCATACAGTCACGTCACGCAAAACCAAATATGGTACATGTCAAGCTAGCGAAACGGTCGCGAGCGCACCAAGAGCGTGGTACGTAAGTCATGCTGTGTATGACTTGCATGTGATTATTTTCATGTTACCACCTGTCCTGTATGTTCATCTCACAGGAATCTTTTGTCATAGCAATTTTGGTATATATCCATTTAATTGAACAGCCGCAAGCATCCCGAGACCATGTCATGTAAATCATCCTGTACATGATTCGCGTGTCAAGATTTGCCCTTTAGGACCTGTCATTTCTTCGTCAAACACTCTTGTCACGCCATACCAATTTTTGCATATGTCAAGTTAACGAAAAGGCCGCAAGAGCACCAAGACAGTGACATGTAAATCGTGCCAATCATGACATACATATATCATGATTTTCATGATATGGCCTGTCATTTATGTTCGTCATACAGTCATGTTATGCCATACCAATATTGGCATACATCCCATTAACGAAACTACCAGGAGAACACAAAGTCGTAGGCGGCTAGATAGATAGATACGCTCAACTTCGCAGAAGTTCGCTAAGAAATGCTTCGCATAGAAAAGAAAAAAGATACTGTTTAAGCTCTGTCTATAAGGCCGGTTGTCCTTAAAGAGGGCGACAACCCTTTCAACGCCTTCTGTGCTGAGGGCGGACTCGGCAAGTGTCCCAAAACTCTTTATTCCGACAAAGGGCGATTATCATGGGCAAATTTGCTCAAATAACTATTGCACGCAACCACGTCATCAATGAGACTGTTCAATGTGCGGATCCCTTGTCCTTAACTTTGCTTGGGGATCATCGTACAAAGTGGCTTTTAAATCGGGTGGCTTCGTACGGGTGGCTTTTAAATGGGGCTGTCGGATGTCTAGCGAAGACGACTAATGCAGACGTTTTCAACTAAACTCAACTGAAACTGTTTAGAACATGAAACGAGGCCGCGAATTGTCTGTAACGTGAACATGCAGTCGACAACTTTCTAAACGGCGGGGGGTATGCGTGTTTTCTGCTCTATACGTGTGGCGCAGTTCGCTCTGTTCCGGGGCAAGGAGGTAGAGGCGGACGGGGAGGAACGCAACTGCCGCGAGCGCAAGGCGTCTACCGCGGTGCCGGCGGTCACCGGCACCATCAAGAACAAGTGGCTCAAGGCTTTCCGAAGCCTCAAGACCGGCAGCGGGGCCTCGGACAAGTACGCGCGCAATTCTAACACCTCGCGCGTGCACGTTTCCGCATAAACATATTTACAAGTCACTGAGCGCGTGATCAGCACCGCATTCAGCGGCGCTGCTGATCACGCGCGCAATGTATACGCCAACTCAGCCTGTCACTAACTTTTCTTGTCACGTAACAGGCACGAGGTAACACCGCCCACATGTGCTGCTTTGTTCTTTCTGCTTCCCCCAGGAGAGCTTCCTCAAGGAGAGCTTTCTACTTCCTCTAGGATAACTTTCTCTAGGACAGCTCGGATTAGGAGAGATTTCAAGATTTAGTGCCGGGAAGTTTGGCTTCTTATGGTGGCTCGCTATGCTTTGTAACAGGGCGTTTATGGTGTACGCGCAACACGTTTATTGCTGTGTCAGTCATATCGCAACTTGTTGCTAAGTTGTTTTCTTACGATGGGTGCCATATCTATCGTAAATATACTATATCCTGCTTACCGTATCATCTGCACATAACCTCCCCACCCCCAACCATCTAAACCCATCGAAGCCCTGCTGTGCCGTCAGGAGACTAAAATATTGCGGCAGTTACAGCAATAACTGATCACACAAAGATCAAATTGACGTTTCGGTTAACACAGAGATGTCAGCGCTAAAGCTCAAGTATTTTTGAATGCATGACGAAGTGAGTTCGTGTAGGTAGATGAAGATTGCGTTCGATCTTGTACGGACGTTGTTAATAGTTCCAGTAACATTTCGGCATGTCACCAGGGTGGTTGCACCGTCTCAGCCCACAATGTCATCAGGTGCGTGATGTCGCGCTCGTGCTATAACGACGTCGAGGTAAACACACCTGAAAACGCTCTCAAAAAGCACGCGCGGGCATTTAGGTGTACCCGATGATGTGACGGAGCAAGAATCCTGAAGACAAACTGAAAGCTGTCGTAAGGACATTGTCTAGAATCACTCACCATTCAAACTACTGGAGGCACTCCTAACAGAAAGTACGGGCGGCCAATATTCGTCACACCACATAGGCGGAGAAACGAAAAGTCCTTGAGCAGGGGGTGTCGCCTGGGCCAACGTTTCGACACATGGACTTGTCTTCGTCGAGGGAGCAGCTACCTTCTTTAGCACCGTGTATGTGTACGCCTTGAACCCTCTCTCCCAGCCACAAAATGGATAAGGAAAAGAGAGCAAGTACTAAAGAAGAGTTTTTCGCACTTGCTCTCGTTTCCTCCTCCCCTTCTGTGGTTTGGATAGAGGGATCAAGGAGTGCAATGCGCGGTACTAAGGAAGGTAGTTGTAGCCTCGACAAAGACAAGACCACTTGCCGAAACGTTCGGTCCAGCTACAACCCGTGTTCAAGAATTTTTCGCCTCTTTAAGCTTCCATCTTCCCCAGAGCTTCTGCCTTGTCTGGGGGTTCACATAAGTGAAGTCACTTCATCACATCTATAAGACTGGCTGAACTGTTTCGCCAGAGACCTTGCTACATTGTGAAATCGAAAGCAGTATATGCGGGCACTGAAACGTCATTTTCGTCTCTTTGTGGTCAGTGAGGAGATCCTTAACAGCTATAGTGTATTTAAATAGCAACGCAATTATCTCTCCGAACTCTCGACTGCACCACGCCTTTTCTGCTATTCTCTGCGCAGGCCTGATGGGTCGGACCGGAAAGGAAGCCACGCTGCTGGCGGCCCTGGTGGCGCAGGTAAGCATCGCCACTTCTAAGGTTGATACCTGGGGAAGAAACGTGACTGAGAAAAATAACCGATATTTTCACGTTACTCTGACAATTGCGCTTACCTGATATTTACACCTAAGTAATTTTTTTATGCGCGCTATTTAGAAGGCACCACTTGCGCCTTTTACAGCGAAAGCTGTTATGAAATCATTTCAGCGGCCGTTTTTGGCGCCGTAGTTGTCCACCGCCGCCGCCGCCGGTGTCCGTAACCACTATCGCTCTAAATAAGAAAAAAAAACGAAACAAGAAAAAAATTCCAGGATGGAACGAGGTTCGAACCTGGGCCCTCTGCGTGGGAGCCCAGTATTCAACCTCTGAGCCATGCCGGTGCTTGGAAATCCTTTGCAAAAAGGTCCTATACAGGCTTCATGTCGGGAAGGAGCCACATTAACATATCCAATATAGCGTGGTAGAAGAGTAAAATAAGCACCAAGCGTCGCACAACGCGAATTCTGTAACCAGGCGTCACACAATGCGAACTGCGCAACGAGTAGGTTGTTGAATGCTTCCAACCCATTACAAAGGGATCCGCCATAATTCTTCATTGTCATCACGCACAGCATCAACAAAGTGCACATAATGCCTTACATGCGTTTAGCAGGTACCACGGCTCTCCGTAAAATGAAAAATGACATAGTGCCTGCTTCCCTACTACTCAAAAATTACAATGATTTATTGCGTAGTGGGTTCCTCGCAAGTGCACTTGTACTGGTTGCCAAGGAAGCCCATAAGCGCATGATCCATTTCCTCGGGGTCTCAGAAAAGTTCTTCGCCCCCTCCCCCTCTCTCCCACGTCAACCTATGTTGTACAGCAGGGCGGGAGAGGTAAATAGCGACCGGGCGTCACCCAATGCAAATTACATAACCAGTGGGCCGTTTAAAGCTTCCAACCCATTACAAAGGGCTGAGCCACAATTCTTCATCGTTATCAGTCGTCACGTCAACAAAGTGCACATAATGTCTTACAGACGTGTAGCTGGTGCCTCGCTTCTGCGCAGAATGACGAATAATGGCTTAGTAGGTGCTTCCCAACTTCACAAAAATTGTGATTTATGGCGTAGTGGGTACCTTGCTAGTGTACTTCTATTAGTAGTCCCAAGAGAGCTTACAACGGGCTCTAGAAACACCGCTATTCCAGCTTTCGCTGTGACTGTGCTGCGGTTTCAGCGCAGACTGGCGTTTTTTTCACATAAGACTAAATTACGTAGCAGGAATGAACAAACGAAGGGCGATGCAGAAGTATATAGAGATCGTAGGAATGAAACAATCGTGTTAACCACACTGACTGGATGACACATTGGATGACACGTTGAATCACGTTGGATGACATTTTTTTGTAACGACGTTCTGAAACTCGTACATATTTCTCCTAATAGGTTGTATTTATTTAGCCGCGTGCTTATTTACTACCCTGTGTATTAGGGGGCCGGGGCCACTCAAGCTGTTCTAACAGCTTCTACCTGTCCTTCTCGTAACATACTCTGGTTGAGGAATAAAATTTCGATTTCAGTTTTTCAATGTAAATGTTGGAGGCATCCTGAATAGCACAAAGTCTGCTCTTAGTGGAGTGCCTCGTTAACCTCGTTTTTACCGTCCTCGGAATAGCTGCAACTTATTGACGAGTTGCTAAGGGTTTTTCTTTCGGTGGCCCTACCTTTGTGTGTGCATGTGTCTGTGCGTGCGTGCTGTGGCTAACGAGTGCACGACGTTCCACAGGTGTGTCTTGGGACACGGGTCAACACGTGTTCCAGGAGTACACGTACAAAAAGGTGACCGCGTGCGACGTGTGCCGCGAAATACTGCGCGGGCACGTGCGCCAGGGGCTCAAGTGCAAGCTGTGCAAGTTCAACGTGCACGCCGAGTGCCAAGACAAGGCCAGTCGGTGCCAGGTGAGAAAGCAACCGCAATAAAGCATCGCCATCTACGGTGTAAAATCGGCATACTAATCGGTGTAAGAATGCTTCCAACGTAGCCAGTAAGCTGTCCCTAACCATTTACTAGCTTTCCTTACGTGCTTTCAGTTGTCTGCTTCGAGAAATCACACCATCTCCCGCTAAAGGGGACCATGACCACAGAGCTGCAGATCCCTGAAAGAATGTGGGGTGCATGTCTTGAAGTGTAGTACCGTACGCTTTTTTGGGGGGGGACAGTGGTTAGCTGTGGCTGCGTGCAAAAGGGGAAGTTTTATTGTACATGTAACTTGTACACGAACAAAGAAAACAAGTAAAAACAGCACGTACATTTCACAGATGAACACCGATACACTCATTTATCTCGGTACATTGGAATGCACATGAAGGTGTTTGGAAAAAGAAGGTCGACGATTTAGAGTACTATCGGTACTGTATGCAGTCTACTACGGCAGAGCAGTGAGCCGCCCCAGGGCCCGTATTCTCAAACGATCGCAAAAGGCGATAGTATCGCGTTTGGTGACGTAGAATTTGATGCGTTCAATAAGTAAAAAAAAGACTTGCCTGTGACGTCATTGTTGCAACTGGCCGTTGGTAGTTCGAATGTCTCACAACACGGGAGTGAGCGCACCGTACGAGGGTACGAGCGCAGAGCAACCCGAGTACGGCGTTTTCGAGCGTGTGCTGCTGCTTCTACGCAGTGGCCAGGCTTGGCCGGCTTGGCTGTGGCTACTTGAAGTGTAAGACGTGTTGAAAGTGCTTTCAACGTTTTTTTGTTCGATTATTTAATGCACAGTATAATATTTAAAGAATGCAACTTTGCGTAAAACGTATTTTCGTTGAGAGTTTAACACGGCGTACTCGGAGAGTTCAGCTGTAGCGTGCCGCCGCAGCGACATCGTCTCAAGATCTCAACATGTTGCCGGCTCGCGATAAGCCACGCGAGCAACGCACGGTTCTTGCTCCTGGGACGTTCAAACCACGAAAAAACGCGCGCTGGCAAAGAACGAGTGCTGATAACACCCCAAGGTAATGCGCGATGAAAGCTTCAGCGTAAAAAATGCTGCGTATATCCACCGAGGATTGAATACTAGAAGCTACCGCCTACGTCACTGAAATGCTAGACTTCACCACGGACCGACGGTTAACGGTGCCTTCGCTTATTGCAAATATGTCGAGAGCACCGTCGAGCACCATGACGCAAAATTGACGTCGGCGGAATTACCAGATGGCGCCCTAACTTTTCCGGTTTGCTCAATAGCCAATCAGCGCGCACCAAAGGCGATACTTTTGCGATTGTCGCCTTTTGGGAATACGGGCCCAGATGAGCACAAATATTGGAGAAAACGTGGGATTTCACCATACCGTTACCAACGGAGCTACTATCCATTGCCCCCGCATTGTTAGGTCAGATAACGCAACCTCCGATATGGAACTGACCATAATCACGGCTCATTTCTTTTCACGTCTCTACGTATCATATAAAGAAACAATTTGCTGCATAAAATGAGTAACAGATCGCACACGATCCAAACGTTTTAATCGAACAACAGCGCCAGAACATAATAACAATCTCGAGACGGCATATTTACGCAAATGTATCGACAGATGACGGATGTGTGGACGTTGCGAAGAGCTTCCAAGGTGGCGTTCGGTGTCTCGTGATAGGATTGTCAGAGCAAAACCTCACTCACGTCCGCATCCGTCAATGACACGTTAGTTGAGCCATTTATGTAAACTGATGGACAACAGCCTATAATTTGTGAAGCCACCGTCTCTTTGGTCAGGAGTGTATTTTCTTGTCACACCCTGTGTTACTTTATTAGAGGCGACCATTGCTTGTCATGGTTACTTTGTAGTACGCTGTAATCATATTACACTGTTGTTCCCCCTTACTGCTAATACTTGATAGCTACCACAACAGCAAGAAACAAAACGGCGGTACGGAAGTTGGGGAACTAGAAATGATTCCTCGACGAAATGCAACAAGCCCTGTACTGTGCAATGTTACTACACGTTAAAGAAGAACCCCAGGTGGCTCACATTATCCGGAGTCCTCCACTGCAGCGTACCTCCTAATAATATCGCGGTTTTGGTACGTAAAACACCAGAAATCAGTGCTATTACAAATCGTGAACCACCCCAGATTGATTGTACTAACGTAAAGTTTTCGTCGATAGGTGTACACAAAGAATACTTCTATATGTGTAGAGTTTACCCATGTAATCCTGTAGATGCATTTTAGTGGCTAATGATAGTGCACTTACACCTATTCTCACTGTTATATAATAGGCTAATGACAAGTTTTGTAACGTTCTTCTTTCCCGACGCAGCCCAAGCCCAGACTTCTTCGAAGACAGCGGTCAGCATCAGAAATTGAGACAAAGATAATCCCAGCCGAACCTGAGGAAGAAAGTAAGCAACCGTTTCTTTTTTACGCATGCGCACCGATGAAGATGTGGCTTTTATAAATGTTTTTTGGATGCCTGCTAAACCATGTCTGCAGTCAAGTCAACTCATCAAGGACGAAATTAACGTGACATTAGTTCAATTCACGTTTATTGCAATATGGAAGCCATTTAGCACATAACTCCTACCTATTTGCAGACATAAGTTCTAATATCGATGTTCCCATCTGTGTGAAACAAATGCCGGTCATTGAAACCCTTATTCACAAGACTGTCTTACCAATGTTCTAGTTCGTGGCAAGCATTCTTTATTGTTATCTGTGTCTTTTTCCTATGTTCACAGAGTTTTTTGTCGTGGAAAAGCGCAATCGTTATCAACTGCTAAGCGCCACATTCTAGTACACTCTAACATGGGACCCTGTTTTCAAAGTTGGCTGCCTCTATTTAGTGAAATGCTTAACAGAAAAGCACGCTTTACAAAAACGAGTTTGCAATGGAGGTGCCTTCTCAAACGCGAAAAGTGACCGTCTGCGTCAACACGAAACGTTCCAGAAGGTCACGTTACCACAGAGGTAACAGATATTCACAATTTGTGGCGCATTAACGACACACTATGACGTCACCGCGCTTGGTAAAAGGTAGGCCGATCACGAAGGCGTTGCAGCACCACCTGAGGTGCAGAAAACTTCAGGAGGGGGGGGGCTATCAATACAATCGACCAATAAATAAAACAATAAAATGGCTTTCGCCTTGGCGTTGTCTTTGACGAATGCATAAGGGTCCCTGGGAGTTTTTCTTGAAAGAAAAATAGCGGGCTCGAAGTTTTTAACAACGGTAACGGAAACAAGACCAATCACGAATGTGGCTGATACGCCCAAAATGATGTTTAGAGCATATACACTCTAAGGCAAGAAAAGCGTATCCGGGATGTCTTCCTGCCACACAGTAACAATCGTCATCTATCTCGCCTGCTTTTCTTGCGTTATCGCCGTGCGCCCGGCACTTTCCGGTCACGAACGGCGTGCGGTTATCAGCGTGACGTAGCACTCTTGACATGAAAGTAGGAGGCTCACAGTTTTTGAGAAACGAAATTCAATCGAGCGAAATGATGATTATTGTTGTGTGGCATGAACACGCCCCAAATACTCATGTTTACCTTAGAGTGTAACTGAGTGACAGAAAGACTACCGAAAGAGTGGAACTGCTTTCACAGTGTAGAGCATACTTTTGTCAAAACGGTATTCAACGGAGCTTCTTGGCTCATAGCTAACACTGATTTGAGCAGCGGAATTGACACACAAGGACGTCGCTGTTACACATTATTGTTCAGGCAGCTCGTCGGGAACCTTGCACGGCAAATGGTGGATGGAGACAATCAACAGGCACAAAGAACTTCAAGTTGATTAATGGCAAATGTAGAAAGGCTCCGAGAACGAGAAAGAAACGTCCAAACGGTATTCAACGGAGCTAGTTTGTTCACAGTTAACACTGGCTCGACAGCGACGCTCTTGTCTGTATTTCCTTTGTAAACTTATGCGGCTGTGAGGCGACGACTGAGCACATTCTGCGCCCCTGCCCATCCTACAAGACTCAACGACGCGTTCTAGGAGCAAAACTTGATCGTCCTGACGCAAGACTACTATCAGAAAAGAAGATCCTGGGACCTTGGCCCTCATTTTAGTGCATACACAATGCCACGAAAGCCCTATTGTGCTACTTTAGAGGACCGAACTTCGCAAGCTTCTGTGAACTACTAGCGCAAGTTCGTGATGTGTGTACTCACACTAACTGTTAATTCATTCTTTTTCTTACTCTTGTTCTTTCTCCTCTATCTTATCTATTATTCCCTCTTTTCCTCAGCGCACGTGTAGGGTCGCCAACCGAGCCAAAGCTGGGTTAACCTCCCTGCTTTTCCCCTCTCTCTCTCTCTCTCTCTCTCTCTCTCTCTCTCTCTCTCTCTGTGTGTGCTCTCGAATCACTTCCTAATGTAGTTACGCTGAGCGAAATGTACGAAAAACTAGCGACAAAGGAAACAAGAAAAGTAGAGCGTAAGTTCACAAACATTCGCCCGACGTACTCGAAATAACATTCACCTCTTTTGTTTGTCGCTAGTCCTGCGTGCATTTCGCTCAGCGCAGCCACATTAGAATGTCGTACCAACTACCTCAAGTTGAAGCTTTGCTGAATGTTATCTCGAATCACGCCATGCCCCGACGCCCGCAGAGACGCCCAGCGCCACGCCGGATGCGGTGGACCCCATCTACCAGCTGCTGAAGCAGGCAGGCGACCTGGGCGGATCGTCCCGCCGGGAACGTGGAGGGGGTGGCATCGAAACCCCCTCGGCGCTGTCCCGGCTCGGACCTGGCGCGGACCGGGACGGCGGCGGAAGCAGTAGCGTCTCGTCCAGCGCGGCGTCACTGCAACAGCGCCGGCCCCGCTCGAACGCATCGTCCTCGGCCTCTTCCTCGTCCTCACATATGCTCACCGTCTCCTCGCATCAGCACCATCCGTCGTCCTCTGGTAAGCGGAGAGCCATCTTCCTCGAACAGGCAAGGCACGCGATAGCCGTTGAGACTGATCAGAAAGTACTGGTTGTCGACGTTCCATATTGATTGGTTCAGTCGCTTCTTATCCGTCTATCTTGCTTGTTCACACATGTCGCTGAGCTTAGACATTCTTAAGTACTGGTGCTGACGAGTAGTCGCTGAACAAAAAAATTTCGCTGGAATCAACCTTGAACAAGAAAGCTTGTCTAATACCTCTGTCACATGGCCACCACCGAACTCCATTTCACTCCGTTCGGCATTTAACTACCTGATGGAGCATTACGAGAATGGAGTTGTGGCCGTGCTACACGGCTCGGTGCAAGCTTTCGACGGTTGCTGCATGGGGCAGAAACAGCGCTGCTGCGCTCGTCGAAACGTCCAATTTTTTGCCTGTGCAGTCGCCTTTAAAGCAACAAAAACGTGTTTTTGTGTGTTGATGAAGTGCTCGGAATCACCATTGCTGCCACAGTGCTTGTGCGTGCGCCTCACACGTACAGAAACAAATATGGCGCGACGCTTCACAGCGGCGGCTTGGCGAGGCGTTGGTGTGGAGAGTACAAGCGCTGATGTCCGAAAAAATACAACTAAAACTTACACTACGGGGCGTGAAATGCTACTCAAACAAGAGCATAGTTTTTAAAATTATAATTGAGCTCATTAGGACGATTTTGTTAGTGCGGTTTTCAGCGTAGCAGTAGCTGGCTGGGAACGAGAGTACTCCATCGAGCCGAAATGGGCATAACCGAACTTCCTCCACCAAAAGCTCCATTTAACTTCCTCAGCGAAATGGTGACCGTGTGACATGAACCCCACTCCCTCGAGGAAAAGACGAGGGAGTTAAACGGAGTTCACGGGTGCCCGTGTGACAGGGGTATTAGACGGAGGCTTGGAAGTGCTGAGAAGCCAACGATAAGTGTCACTGGAGCCAACGGTTCTACGAGGATGGCTTGTGAAGTCGGCTCCAGTGACGTCATTAGTTCAGTGATTTCTCATCCCTTGAAGCGTCCATCTTATCCTCAACTGCGTTATCTTTGGATGAAGTACCGGTAGCAGCTTTTAGGAACAGCGGATGAGCTATCGCCGCCTCTTTCTGAAGCGAACGTTCTAACTAGATAACATGCCTTCATCAATTCTACAACGACCGTAGTAAAAAAAAAAAAAAGATGACTCCCCTTGTTGAAACGTTGGCACGGGGCAGTGGCTACAGTTTTCGAAATGGGAGATTTTGTTGGGACTTGTCGTAGTCCTGACGAGGACAAATTCCATTGTTGAACTAATCGGTTATAGTTAGCTAGGAATCATGCGATTACAGGGGTATGCACATTTTGAAAATTTAGCCCGAGCATGGTATATGATATGTAGCGCTGTATAGTATAAGATATGAATTGCACGACGAAATAGAGAACACGATACGTCACTGTATTCTGTCGACGGCTTGGCCAATCAAAATTCATTTCCAGTGATATTTCTGTGTTCGAACGGGAAAAAAATACGTTCCCGGGTTCCTTAAAAATACATGGAACATAGCTTACCTTACTTAATTCGAAACGTTGACACACCTTCTAGACGTTTCGGAAGTTTGAGTGCTCCATAGGCTTGGCTCAATCGTTCACGAACGCCACCTGTTCCATGTTCACGTCACTCTGCAAAAACAAAAATGAAAATGAAAATAATTCGATGATGTGTGTGATAATTTCCTGTAAGTTCAGGGCACTGCGTTATTTTTACGTTTTGTGGCTGATGAGCTCCAAGTGAATAATCCAGTTTCATTGCAAAACGAAAGCCAGTGACGGTGGTCTCCCTTAAGCAGTTCATCAAACATTACTTCTCGCTGATAATAACGGCAATATGAAATGCCGATGTGTTTTATTGAACAGAGTGGTCGTTCACTAGCTTGTTCACCAAGTATCTATAAAATTTTGATCGATTTGGGGGACAAATGGAATCTAGAAAAAGTCATGAATAACGTGAACATACTTCTGGAATTTTCTTCTCACTCTACTATCATATGTATACCAGAAGCGCAAATTTGGAAATAGTGTGCGTCGTTTCTCATGGAAAGTAATCGTGCTAAGAAAATGTTAAATTATTTTTGAACACTTACAACTTTCGACTATTTTTGTTCTTTCTGTTTTAACGATTAGGTAAAAATCATTCAGTGTGTACTCTGCTTTAAGGCACTCAGCACTGAATTCTCTATGCGCTAAGTCAGCTTGCATCCGGCACAATATTTTTTTGTGCTCTCACAAGGCGTGGGATCTGCCGTATTTATGACACAGCTACTGTGGAATGTGCAGGCTTTACTTCTAGTCTCTGAAGAATCTGTGAACAACGGTAATCAAGTTCAAACTGCTCAAAGGTTCACAAAAGGCCCAAAATTCCAAAATGGGTGTGAATATTTTCGTTAATATAACTATCGCCGTCGGTGTACGCATTGTTGTAGTCCTAGAGCGATTTTTCCGTCTAGTCACATGGTATGTTCCCCAGTATGTGTTGCTGCACTCTACCGTCTACATTCGCACAATTAAGCTGGAGCCACTGAACATACGCAGGCTGTGTTGCCTGAAAAAGAAATGTGGTTGAACTGCGCTCCGACTAAATGTCATGTGTACCATGCACTAAAACTGACTTCTGACAATGACAAATGACTGACAACTGATACATATAACTCTCAATATATTTTATAAACTACGCGGCATGCGTTCTGTCAGCGCATCACTTCCAATCGCTACGTTGAAGACGCTTCGCAACTAACGCATTGACGTAGGTAGCTAATCCCCATGTTGCCTTAGAAGAAAACCTGCATCAATTACGTCTCTAAGTTCAACACGATCCCAAGGGTCTCGGTAATTGTGCACGAGTTCACGAATATTGAAGACGAAATGAAGATATTGAGAATGGTATTTCTGTTTAGTTTTACAGGCGGATAGTCACAAAGACATCCGTTTGCTGCTGTATCCAAGGCGATACAACAATAAAAAGTATAATGACAGTATTTCCTGTTATAGTCTTCTGTGACATCTTTACAAGTATGCTGCTCAGTGTGTAAGCAATAAATTACAGCAATACTGAAGTAATCACAGCGACATTTAGCCAAGTAATAGGGCAAAACAGTTCTGGTGCGCAGTTGAATCGCAAACAATATACCGCGCGCAAAGTGTTTGACAAGGTTTTTCACTGAATATTTAGGAGTGATGCGCGGTTCAGTGGCTCAAGCAATGTCTTTTGTGTTTTCTCCTTGTCGTTTGTGACGTGGTGTTTCGCACATACCCTTACCCTCTCGACAGTCTTGTGCTGGTGTCACGTGATGCACACAACGTTTGCTTTGCAAATATGCTGGCTCCCTGCATGCCCGAAATGTGTGCTTGGCTGCGAAGCAGTCACATTATGCTGCCTCTACCTCTTAACATTTTGCCTTATTTCAGTGTAGAGACTGTACGTACAAAAATTAAAACCAAGCAACATAAGGACTAAAGGCAACTGAAAGCAGTCACGTGGCAACGAAGATCGGTTTACTGAGGCACTACAGGAAAGGGTGGTTTGGTTTGGACAAGCACCGCCTATGACTGCTCAGTATAGTACTCCCTCAATTTCACACTGGCCAAGCACAAATACTGAAGTTTTGGCGCGACGACGTTCTTGCTACGATGTTCTAACGGCTCCTTCGACAACATTTTTTTATGGTGTTTGATATAGTTCATAAGACGCAGTTAATTTGGATGGGATGACGAGGTCATTTCCTGAGCCCCTTTCTCAAGCAAAAGAAAGGCAGGTCAGTTTGTGCTGCGCGCGTCTACTTTGTGCGCATGTTTCATTTGCTGGCTCCGAGTGACTGTCACAGTGTTAAGTTCAGAAACTTTACTTTCGAAGTTACAAACTGAGCACCAGATCTAACAACAAGGCTATATGAGTGTGCGGTACTTCTGCGCTTATGTGCGTCTGAGCTGTGTTATTCAAAAGGCGGCCTGCAACTGGCGCTTACCATTGCTTGCCTTGCTTAGCACGCTACATGTTACTGTCACTCGCTGCCAGCTAAACCGAAAAGCGTGTGAGCACAGTGAACAAAGCACAAACTGATTTGTCTTTAAAGCCAGTTTTAATACAACAGGAGTTCTTGCACGTTGCACATAAAGGGCTAAATTTATGCAAGCTATGACTGGAACTTAGGAACTGTTGGTTGAAGTAGAACGAACGAAAGAGTGAGGTACAGCACATGAAATTCGGGGCCCTAGCTGCAAATGAGGGAACACGTCACTCAGAAAATGACGCTGCAAGAGTCTGGCGCGCACATATCCGGCACGGAATGGACATGGTGCCACATAAAATAGTATCATGAGCACATTATTAGACTTAAGCCATACACTAGAACATACAGATAGCCGAAATACAGGGCTAGCCTATATTGGCATCTTCCTCCGAAGTGCTATGGCGAAATAAGTATTTATAAGCTAGCACTCGCTTCTGAGAGAACTTATAAGGGAGGAGCAAGACAGAGAGCTTAAAGAAACCGCATATTTCAACCACAGGGCGAAATCTATCTAATTTCGTTCTTGACAATGTAAAAAAGAACACGAGGCGGGAAGATTTCAATGGTGCGGCGCATCGCTTTTAAAGTTCAGTTTTAAGCTCAACAAAAGAGAGCCACCTCTCGCTACTTTCTTCAGGAACTGCGTAGTAGCCATCGAAGCACAGCGTCATTTTGAGAAGAACTTGAAGTGACATATTCATGAGCACATACGATAACATACCCTTCTGTGGGGACAAAAGCCGAAAATACCCGAGATAAGGCATTTCCTGTGCTGTACGAAACTCTTTTCGTGTCTCCTTGGTACCGATAACAGCTCCTAAGAATCTAGCCTGCACGCAGGCGTGCACCGGGTGTCACATGGCAAAACGTGTCAAATTACTAACACATGCCTGCGCATCGTGCTTCCCGCTTGTGTCCGTAACCTTTTGTCTCTTGTGTCTCGTGCCTTCTCTGTCTCTTCCTTTTCTCTCTCTTTCTCTCTCTCTCTCCTTCTCTATGTCCCCTGCCCTTCTTTCACGTCGTCGTCGTCTTCCGATCGGTGAGGCCACCGCGCCCCACGACGCAAGAAGGTTTCTAAGCCTATAAAGTCCGGCCCCAAGAAGTCTTCGAGCGCGGAAGGAGTAGGTTAATCTCGGCAGCCTTCTCCCGTGAAAAGTCGCCTCCGTCCTCTTCCCGAGTTTTTCAGTAAGAACGAAAAAAAAAAGCAACGACACGTCCGTATTCGCTGTCGTAGTGCCCGTAGCGTGCAGAAGTAGTCGGCGCTCCAGCCTCCTTCTGTAGCCTCTACCTTTTCTGTGTACGCTCTTACGTTTATTTTTTTTTCCGTTGCTCGTGTCTCGAGTTGCGTACGAAGAGTGGTCAATCCTACAGCACACATGATCAGAAGTTAAGGGGAATGTGCAAGCTTGAAGTTGTGAGTAGTTATCGAACGAGGATTGCCGCCAGAGACAAAGTTTCCACCTACATTCTTTGTTCCACGACTTCGCATCATTACACGCGCTATTCCATACGTTTACAGGGACTCGCACAGTAACCAATCATCTACTGAACAAAGCCACTTTATCCAATTCACGCCATTATAACGTTCAAATGTATAACACTATATGTAACATTTTAACGCGGTAGCGTTAGAGAGCTCGTGTCGCAGAAATTCTGCTGTCGGCGTCGGCACCGTTGGTTGTGAGCGAAAAATGATCCGTGAGCGAAAAATCGAGAAAGTAGCAAATAAAATAAACGATAAAATCTTCGGACCCAATGAGGATCGAACCCAGGCCGTTCGCGTGGCAAGCAGGTGTCTTACCACAAAGCCACGATGTTGCTTGCAGCTGCTTCGGACAAAAACACTACATAAATGCCATGTAGTAGAAGGAGTCTCCTTAACGCATTTTGTTCGGCAGGTGTCACGACGAAAACGAGCCCATACGGTAGGCGCATTCGCGAGGCCATCAAACTACGTCGAAAAACGCCGGGATAGTGCAGCCATCGCCGCTAAATACACACACGAACTTTCCAACAGCTCTAAAAATGGACAGCTATGTCCATCTAGAGGAAAACATATGAAGCCAACGCAGCAAACGCTAGATAATGTGCTGCCATCTGTGAGGCATTGTGAGAAATATGTCTCGACTTTTTATGGCATCCGAGAGGGCCGGCGCGCGGCGTATATCTTGGAGGCCATGCGACTCTTGCTTTAGATCGAAGGCCTGTAAAATTCGCGCGCGTGCGTGCGTGTGTGAGTGTAACAATACACATTAATAAGTATGCACTTAGGGGTTGAAGAGCGCACTAGGGGCCGGATTTCGCTATCGCGTTCAACTCTTAAAGGCGAAGCTTAAGGGTCCCCCAATTTTTCTCGTTCAGTTTTATTCTATATACTGACTGGTACCGAAAATCACAAACTACAACGTTCTCCTTCATCTTCTTGAAAGCATGCTTACTGCTAAGCAATTCTCCGGATTCTCTAAAGCGATAGTCTCTTATTTTGCTAACAACTTAGTGCGCTATCAGTAACAAGTTATTTGAAAAATATGCGTTTCTATTTAGTGCAATCTTGCACACAAATTGGTATCCTTAAGGATCGAAATTATGGAACACAATTACGTCGCTTTTCTAACGAGTAGCAATATGCCTAATTCTCTTCGCCACACACTGCGACGAAGAGAATTGCTGCTCGTTAAGTCTGTTCCCACGTTAACTGATCCTAAGGCACTCTAAATGGCAGTGCAAGGAAAATTAACGTTTCAAGTTAGGGCTTTCCACACCCAGCGATTGCGACCAGCAACACTTCCGAAGTGCAAACGTGGTAGCAGCTCCTCGACATGGCAAGTTATCTATTGCCTTTACCATCCGTGCAATAAAAGGAGCTATGAGTAACAACTATCCTGCCACTCTTCCTACACAATTCTGGAGCCTTTCTATTCATCTATTTTTCGTTGCTTGCTCAGTGTAGTTATAGAATAGATCGTTGCTTCTAGGCATCATTGCTTCGCCTCTGTGAGTCTACCTCTAGTGTCCATGCTTAGGCAAGGGTAGTTCTGTGTTTTTTTTTTTTTGTACTGCTTGAGTTTACGTTTCATTAGAGTCGAAATGGCGTGAGGAAGGCACGGTTCTTGCAAGCGGACGGGAGTGTGGTCAGCAGCTTACGACCCAACCCATGGTGATACATTAGTGAAAAACAAGAAGCATTCATTTTGCCAACTCTGCCTTTTTTTTTTCTTCTTTCCCAGCATCTTTCATCTCTGTTTGTGTGTGGAACCTTTCTCCCTGACATCCTTTTCACAAGCATGTGTGGTGGCTGCTGCAATGTGTGTAGTACGTTGTGCATGCTTGAATGTTTGTCTGTTGTCTGATGAATCTGCCTGGAACATTTTTTTTTCTAACACGATTTCTTTTAGTGGCGTCAGTGCTAAAAAAGTATGTTGTTCATAGTGTTGACAACAAACAACAGTTACTTACTTGCAACAACATCATAATACTCAAGTCAAAATTTTTTATAGTGTCCATTCTTGATTAGTCGTCTCTTTTGTCAAAATGTAAGGGTAATTGCCTATTACTGCAAATTTTCTTTTTAAAAAGATTTTAACTGATTCATATTTGCTGCCCTACAAGCCAATATAAAGTTGGAATATAGTTGTGTTGAATATTGGCATATATTATGAGGTTTATCCGATTCTTGTAAGTTCACGTTTCTCAAGCTATATAAATATTTAAGTGACGTGCTGAGCATCGGGAAAAAATTTGGTGTTTTTCATTTCAACGTAATCGAATTACAAGTCTTCAAAGCACTGTGCATTTTGTAGATTTGAAAAAGAAAGACGAAATCAAACCTACAATTTCATTAGCGAGTTAAGGTATTAAAAGCAGCGCTTGATAGGACAAACAAAAGCCTTGCAGTGGTGATAGCAGCCGCAAAGACTATGTTTTTGTTGCTACGGTTTACATGTTGACCACACCGCTCATTGGTTTAAAACGTTTCCAGCCTTTTGTGGCCATTTGTTGGAAATGAAATAAGATATTGTAAGCATTGGCAGAGTGAACAAAAATAAGGTTGTAAATCTGTGCACGATACCGTGTGATATATGCTATGTGCACTGCACTTCATAATAGTCATGATATTTGATGTCTCGTATTTAATGTAAGCGTCACGTTCCAAAGAGTATAGAAAAACTTTCCAGAAATTAAATAGCCTAAATCTGCAATGTTTCAGAAGGTGTTTAAGGCTATCACTTAAAAAAAATTCGAGGCCCTGAAGCACTTTTAGCAGAATTTTTTAGTTTCTTTGTTATTGTGTCGCATCATTCTTTGTACGTGTTGCGTTGGGATCTGCCCCATTGCATCATTTACGCTGAAACTAATCATGAACTGATATGCATACCGTGGCGATTACGTTTCTGATGGAACTGGTATTTAAATAAAGATGAAGAAACGTCGGAGCGTAACGATTATACGTAAGTTGTTATGCCTAAATTTACCGTTACGCAGGTGTTTGCTCAGGAGTGCTACAATTCATGTTCCGCGCCAGCTTCGGAATAGCGGTAGGGGCGGGTTCGATTCCCAAAGCCGGACAGAACTATTCACAAAATGTGCATGCAAAGTTCTTTTTCTGTAGCAGTACGCATTGGTTCTACTTTCACCTCTGTGAAACTGCTTTCCGATGCACGTCAACTTTCCTTTTCAGAACCTAATGCAACTCCTTCGGCATAAAAACACCTTCATTCGTCAAAAATAAATAAATAAATACAAACTTGTGAACAGCCTAATCCCGACATTTTGCTTTTGTTTCATGTTCTCTTCCAGCACTGTCTTACGCTCGAAAAATTTTAACATTTTCTTTCGTCTTTGCTTTTTTCCTTTCACGCCCGCTCTTTGCAAAAGCCCGTTGGAGACAGATAGTATCAGGTAGTGTGCGTCCTCGTGTCGTCTGTGACGTCGTGTGTTCGTCGCTGTGTCCGTGTCCTTGTGCCTGTGAACGCGCTGCTGCAACCAGTTAACTGACCCTAGTTCATGCTTATAAGAATTTCTGTCATCTTTAGTAGCAACCCAGGCGATAAACCAGGCTAACATCTCCGGCGATACGATTAAAAATTGCTATCTGTCTATCTACTGTGCTGTTGCGAGAATTTTTTTGTCTGGTCACTACTTCAGAGTTGAGGGCATGAAAGCAGAAGAATTTATGCATAATGTTAAATGATGGTTGCTTGTACGCACAGAATCTTCTTAAGAAACTCACAAAGTCCTTCATTATACAAGTAATGAAAATATCTTTATGATAAGATTAGGAAAGATTACTGGACGTAACACTGAAATCAGACGGTAGTATGAACTACGGATCAAACGAAAGCACGTGATAATGTGCTTGAGATTAAGGGCAACAATAAATCGCAACAAGTGGTTGACTATGAGCTTAGTGTATAGCTGTCAGTGGCAATTAATAAATTATTTGGGGGAATAATACTGCAAATTCTGATAGTGTAGAAACGATCGGATAAAGATACAAACGTGGATGGAAATATCATGAATATGTCTTTTGTCCCGTAGATTTAATTCGGCTACTATGAAGACGGCAAATTGAAAGTAAACTGAATGTGTAATAGTGCCTTAATGTCTATGACAGCTCTAATATGGATCTTGCTAAACAAGATAAATGTAGATATATTTTTAACGCCTTAAGTTATAACGAGACTTCGGCTTGTAAGCATGCCGGTGTCACTTATAACTTATTTTCTTACGCTACAAAGCTCTGAAATACCGTGTTCGGGCCGTTTTTAGCATTTCGCAACCGTACAAAATTGTAAAGCTATGAAGCTGTCGCAAACTTTCGTGTCAAGTCATGCGCCGGTGTGCGACAGTTCGTCTAATGAGCAGTCTTTTGGAGTTAGAGGTATTTAACATTCGAAGCGACCTGCCTGCTGCGTCGGGAATTTCCAAGTCTTGTCCAGCCGATGTAGTACTTAGGCTATTTGCCCTTGCAGCTAACTAGAATATCTAGCTTTTGTTAGACACGGCAACGAAACATTTACACGAAGATGACACCGAGATAAGACAGAATATTAGTGCATGTTTTGTTTACTAAATGACCATTATCTTTCGATCTCACAAAGCAGAAAGCACAGCCTATCGATCATTACAAAAAAAAAATGTTTCATGTGCCACGCCTACAACACTTCAAACCAGTAGCGTAAAACGTTTTCTGTGCTTATTACCTTTGAAATAAGTAGTGCATGAGTTCCGAATGGTACGTTAAGTGTAAAGGACAAACTGCATGTTTTTTTCTAAGGTCTAGATAATTCTATTCTCTTTATGTATCAGCCTTTGAGACATTAAATAATCACTGAACCATTGTTCGATAATTCTCCCTGTTTCACCAAGGGTTCTGAAATTCGCATTATTATGAAGTTACCTGATAACCTAACGTTGCCAGATGTCTCCACGGGCGTGTTGCAAAGAAGCTTTTATCAAATTCTACAATGTAAAAAAACTTGATTCTGGACGTCATCTGTTTAGCCATACCTTTGTTAATATAATCTTCGATCTTTAAATAATAACGAAACAAACTTTATGATCAGTCATAAGGTGTCATAATACCCACCTTATGTTCTAAATATCCTAACTTCACACTGTACTCAGTGCTACCATGCCTCATTTGCATAGCAGACATCAAACAATGACAACTCTCAGGCAAAGACATCGCGCGGGACTCTATGTTCAACTATGTGTGACGGACGCTCTCTGAGTATGGGTGTTGTCTGTGTGATTGGTGTATGGCTGTTGCAACTGAGCATACGCTGCCGTCTTAAAGTAGTGCAAGTAGTGCCTGTTAGATTGAGGACGATGTTGAAGGCAGGACATATCTCGTGTATTGTCTGGTCTTTGCTAACGATGCACAGCTCGGCAACCGTAGTCAATTGTCTCTTTATTGGCCAGGATACTGCCTGTAACCGAGGATAGAAAATTGGCTGTAAAGAAGACGTGTTTAGAAGACATATGTAAGAAGACATGTTTAGAGGCTTGAAAAGGTGACAAGAAAGTCGCTGAAGCCAGCGTCTCAGAAATTGAACTTCGCTTTGTTAGAGCAACCACATCTTTTTTCTTCGACGACTGTTCGTCACCATTGGCTAATTTTTTTCATCAATGCAATATTTTCATGACGATCTTTAATATCAAGCAATAGCACTGGGGCTCTCAGTCTCTCAGTTTCATACCTGAAGTCTATATTGCTGCGCTTGTCATGAATTCTGTTATCTAGAGAAAGGAGTAGACGGCACTATATAAAATCGCTAACGCCTCCTAAACAAAAAGATGTATTTCGCTCTGATAACGAGGCCAACTTAAGCACACACTTCATTATTATTAACCAGAACTATATCTTGTATTTTAGCCACCAGAAGCTTTACCGAGGCAAAACTTCCTTTGCGATTGCGCCTTGGCAAAACCAAATCCAGCTGACTTATCCGCAGAGATGAGACAGACAGAGCCGAGATAGTCCTGTTTTCGTATCTTTTTTTTTCTGCTAATGAATTGCATATGCTGCTTGCTTCCTAGTAGCTGGCGTAGTGCTGTCGATGCGTACGCAAGCTAGGCAGCTTTTACCCTTTATTCGTTTTTCTCTTCCTTTTTGCTGTTTGACGATAGTAGAGACAACCTCCTCTCCCTCTTCTCTTTTTGCTCTCCCCCTCCTTCTTTTTTTATTCTCTCGGCTGCTTCTGCCTCTCGCCGCCAAAAACGACACCGTACACACAACCGCCAACAGCACCTCACAGTCCCCAACGCAAGAAGTTGTCTCTCCGTATGAAGAGTCTCTCCCTGGACAGCCCTGAGTCGAACGAGCACGCACATCGTCGACGACAACTCACAGGTGGACGGGGCGAGAAGCCCTTATCTATCTATCTACAAACCTACGTGTGTGTGTCTCTCTAGATCCGTCTATCAGTATTACACACATCCTACTCCTGCCCATCCCCATCCTTCCCATTTGATTCCTGTTACTATGTGTACTTCTGTTTGTCCGTCTGTGTAATCTTATTGCTTTCTTCCTTCCATTTGATCTATATGTTTGTATCCATCGTTCTCTGTGTCTGAAATGTTCTTGTTTTCAAACTAGCCCCCTTCTTTTTTGTTACCAATTGCTTTGTTCTTCTTTCACTCTGTGGCTGCTTCTGAGTTTCGCTGCTCAGTTGAAAACGACAGGACGTTTAAAAACACAAGAGGCAATGCCACCATGAACCTTCTCACGACGACTTCTCACGACGACTGCATTTCGTGCCGTGACACGACACAAACTTAATATTCGTTACGATGTGATTGCTTAAGCTTATACATATATTGGTTATTACAATTGTGACGTCAAAGTGTACTGCAATAATTTATGGTGTTACCACAAGGAATTCTGCCGCATCTCCAGCGGTCCTAAAATATGTCCTGTGATGCGTTTCAACTGGGTGCGTGCCAAACTTAACCTCAGTTTACACTGCCTCGCTCAGACCCTTCCTACTTGTTCCTTCTCTCCTATTTTATCTGCACTCTTGACCAGCACTCTGATTCTTGAGTCACATGTTCACATTCACTGCATTAACATGTCCGCCTTATTGTTAAGGGCATGTGCATGTTTTTTTTTTTTCATTATGAGCTCTTGCACTCGCTCTCCTTGTGGTTTCCCTGGACGAAAGCGATCGAGCGAGTGCCCCCACAGCTGCTACGTGAAACGTACATGCCCATTCACTTTTGTGTAGAGCGCACGATCTGTCAGCGTATGTTACGTGCACGACTCCACACTGTGGCTACTGGACTCGAGATTGATAGGCCATGTACATTTTCAGTTACATATTTACGAGATCGTTGCCTGATTTGCGCACTTGTTTTGTCAGAACAAGCTGCTCACTTCCTCTACGCAAAAGTGAATGGGGCTGTGTTCACACTCTGCTTTTACGATGGCCGAAATGAGCACAACGTTGTACCGACGCCTTAGTGCACAACCACATGTGACGTTTTGAAACGAGTTTGGTCAAGGTGACAGCGTGATCGTCAGACAGTACATAAAATGATGTCGACCTGACGCCGTGAACACCGTGTGTTCGTCGCTTGCTGTAATAATTCGCAAATGCCGTCTTTTTGAGACAACAATATCGGGAGTAGGCAAGAACTGTAGCCTTCTGGTGTTCTTACACTTGTAGTGGAAAGCAATGTTGTGTAAGTACCTTTTAAACGTTCGTATGCAAACCAACCATAGGGAGATATGGCAATTATGATTGCGATCAGCTGTATTAAGTCCTTGACCAAACATGTATGCATAAAGAAAAAAGCATAAGAGAAATTACAGGTGCACTACTTGAACGGATAGAAAACATGTGGGCTTCCCACTGCAGCCTATATATCACGACTATGCATACCGCGGGCTTTGTTCTCTCTCTGAGGACAGCATGAGCCTTGCATTGAAAGACCCGCGCAAGCAAACTCATTGCACACTCGTAAAGCTTGCAGGCTCGGCATGTTCTCTCAAAATTTTACGGCACAGTTGTCGTTCGTAGCCTTTTTTCATTTCTTCGATGTTTCCTCATTTTTACTTTCTGTTCATGCACATCTTTCCGCACCCCTTGCAATATCTTGGTTACAATATATATTATCACCAAGGCCTTTACCTCATGCGATACGAGTCACACGTACACTTTCAACGACCTCTGAAACTGGCAACCTGAGAAACCAGCAAATTTTCCGGTGACTTCTTCGAGGTAAATACGCGATGGAACCAACGAAGCTCGCAGGTTTCAGCTGCCATTGGCTTCAGTGGTCGTTGAGGAAGCACTCGTGTCACGGGCACTGCTTGAATTCCTCAATTCAGATCCCCACTGCTTGCTGTTCGAGCTTAGATTATGTACACATGACGCCACACTTTTCCTGTTGTCCTCACCCTTCAACTTTTGCACTAAGCGCGACTGCCGAGAGCCGGTAGGGCTTCCCGAGCGAATTTCTGACAGATGCTCGTAGTGCTGTTTTTTTTTTTATCTGCTGACTAGTGCAGTGTGCTTTATTAGGAGGAAGGGCATTTCTTTGTTTACTCAGCTCTCTGCTTACGCTCGTGTTATCTGCTCACGAATCGAGCACGAATATTAGTAGACGAGTATTTTAAATACTGCTCAATTCCCACGAGAGCTTAGTGAACCGTTCCAAGTACAAACAGTTGTCATGCTTAGCTGCTAACTCATGCCTTTAATAGTCCTGAAAAGCAGCAGTATGGTGGCGGATGATTGCGTAGAAGCCTTAATAGATACCTTGTTCATTAGGTGGCGTTGTCTATAACACTGCACGAAACAACTTTGGTAGCGTTAAAACAGAGCTCATGAGCTCATCTGATACGGCATCGCTCGTAACGGCGCTAGAATTCAGCTGGTAACAATGGCCGAATTGTTCTTCGCTACATTTTCTACGAGACTTCCTAGTTTCATCTGGATGGAAAAGTGTAAAATTTCTGTACAATTCTAGCCGCAGAGGGAACATGAATATGTTTTAGCCATTTGCCCTGCAACAGCAGTTTTGTTCATGCGCATTACGCTTTAAGAACTACGTGATCGGTTAAAATTTCCAAGCAGCACTGATGATCACGTGAAGCGCCGCGTAACGGAATGACTCAGGAAATAAACGGAAAATTCCGTCGCCCGCGCTATGCGATATTTGCCACGCTATGTACGATATCGAAATCACATCAACGTTTATCTTGAAAGCTGACCGACAGACAAATCTAAGATTGACGCAAAATGAGAAACGTTCGCTCTTTTCCTTGAACTCTTGAATATTTCAGTACTACTCGATGAAAGACGATGATTTTGAACAGTGCCACCCAAAAACACAGTCTTGCAATGGTCGAGCCTCTTACGTTATTTTTCTAAACGGTCCTGGTGCCGCCTGCACCCACGATGAGTGACCGTTGCCTCCCGGTGGTAGAGCGTAAAAGCCTCAACAAGTGTTCTCTCTCTCTGGTCGGCGTCGACATTGCAGCTCCCCAAAGTCCGGTGCACGGTCGAAGGCAGCTCCTGAGCGCCAAAGCGGTGCGCATGAGTTCGGTCGATCTGCCCGACGACAACGAGAAGTCACTCAGCAGCGCCTCTACGTCACCCTGTCCTTCCCCAGTGAGTTTAACACGTTACTCGCTATACTGCCCGGAACTGTGTACTTGAATTGTCTTTTCACTGGCCTGCGAATGGCGTATTTCGAGAAAGAACCGAATACGAATCGAAGTAAGCATCGATTACTGCATAGTTTCCTCAAATTAACTAGAGGGGACTCTGGCGCTGCGATCGTTCAGCCACCATGGGAGTGATGGGTAGTACACGGATTTGCCTAGTATTTGTGTTTGCGGGCTTCGAACGCACTTTCTGGCTTTGTTTATTGTTGTGTTTTGGTTTTTTTTTTAATAAAAGAATGGACCGTTGTAAACTTCGTGACCAGATTTCAATTGGTGAGCCTAAAAAGTTTAACGTTGTGAAGTGTAACTGCTGGCTCTTGCTCAACTTCGTTTTGCGACAAAGCGGATGCAGGCGACGCGGAGCCAAACGGAGCTTTAAGAACGAGGTTTAGACAAATCTGTGTACTACCCATCATTCCCATGATGGCTGAAGCGCCATGCGTTGCACCTCCCATAGACACTAGCGCCAGAGTTCCCTCTAGTAAGTATTGTAGGAAACTCTATAGATTACTGATCAGTCGTTTAACAATTCATATAAAATGGTGTTCATAATTCTACCCTTGAAAGCTCAAAGGGAGCATCGGGAACAGACTAACAACTGAGGTTAAGTCTGGCCTAAGCAAATTAACAGCCCCGAGGTAAAGCGATGTAGTCAGCTGCACTACGTAAGCTCTCACATTTTATCGCTTTCACATTTTATCGCTTGTCGCTTCTTAAGTCTGCTAAAAAAATATCACTTTAAGTTCTTCCAGCCTACCCATTATCGCAGATAATCAGAAACGATGGCGCATACAGAAGCGGCATAAAAACAAAATTTCATTTTAAGTTTCTAACTTTTTTCGTTTGTTTCTTTCACTTGTATTCAGATTGTAAGGATGAATACTCGCCGTTTGACTGTTTTAGAAGCAATGTGACCTCGCGGTGTTCCTTGGTGTTACGATGTGTTTTCGAGACATGAAAAAGCTTAACCTACGGGCGATGTCCGTACTCGCGAACGCCTCTAGAACCATTCGTTTTGAGAATTTGAAACATCCTGCTAAGGCGGCATACCGGTACGCTGTGTATTTCGTTAATATGGTTGTCGCATTTACTGGCTTCGGCACAGAAACCCCATCGCCTGCTACCTACCAACCTCTACGTAGTGCTGTACAACTTCAGGAGTCGACATCAGGACGAGCTCGATCTCAAGTGAGTTTGGCTTTACGTTTTAGCAAGCTCGCCGGTACTTGCACTTTGTAGACTCTGCCACAAAATCTGTGTGTAGAGAGGATGCTCGCCTGAAGTACAGTCGACGTCCAATGTTTAAAGACCACTAGCTCTAAGAAAACGTTTAATTTCCCAGCAGTTTTTAACTGTATTCGGTCGAACTGCACAGTGACATGTTGCGAAAGCATTTTAGAACAGGCTGGAGGCCTGTATTCAAGGCGGATGGCCCAAGCAGCAGTAATATTAATCTTTTTCTTGTGTCTCGTGGTCTTCAAACTTTTGACGCTTATTATACATTCTACGAGGAACGCGGCTGTTTTCACGCAACAAACTCAAGGAAAGGCGCCCCAGTGGAACAAATGAATTTAATTGATTTACTGGGACAGTTTAATTGAAACCGTTACTGAATTTGTCAGTCATATCAAATAACAAACGGGAAGTAGACATAAGCATTCTGACGGAGGCTCTCAGAGTATGCAAGGTTACGTCATACTGCAAAGTTTATATTCCGGTTTGAAAGTGCGCTCTGAATACGGTGCAACGAACTCTTTACAACAACGATGAAGGGCTAAAAAAAAACTAACCTCACGTCCGTAAATGGCCCGTAGCTCACGGAATAAACCTTTATTATTAGTTCACTCAAACTAGTTATTTTGTGTGCATTTCAGGGCTGGTGATACGGTGACTGTGATCGATACCACAGACCCAGATTGGTGGCAGGTGAGCCTTCAGTCGCTATCATCCCTGTCCTGCACTCCGATTGTTTGGCGCAAACTTTTAACGCGATAGCGTTAAAGCGCTCGTTTCGCCAAAAAGTCCGGTGTCGGCTCCGGCTCCGTTAGCCGTGAGCGAAAAATCAGCGTTGTCCGTGCGCGAAAATGTGAGATACCTGAAAAATAAAGAAATAATAATAAAATCTTCGGTTCGAGTGCGAATCGAACCACCCAGGACTCCTAAATGGCAAGCAGGTGTTCTACCACAGAGCCACGTCCAAGCTCGACATTGCTTCGGAAAAAAAACACCGTATGGATGTTATGTAGTGTGAGGAGTGCCATTAACACGTGTAATATTGCGCGGTAAAAGCGTAGAATAACACCAGGCGTCAAAACATGTGGATTGCAAGGCGATTGCTTGGTTTAAGGGCCCATCAATTACAAAGCACACAGGCATGATTAACTGCCAGTATCAAGAACAGCATCAGCAACGAGTGCAGCTGCTCAGGCTCGCGTGTTGTCTTACGGACCTGTAGCGGGTACCTCACGAACACGCAAAAAGAAAAATTATGTCGTTGTGGGAACTTCGCAACCGTATTTGCAGTAGGCATTGTAGGATAGTTTGAAAGGGCCGATTTACAGGCGCACAGACGTTCCTTTCCTTGCGGCACGGTTTAGGTGTCGACGGAGAAGCGAAGTCGGGCTAGCGATTGGGAAGGCGATACGAACACGGTCCGATTACGCTATCGCGTTCTACTCTTGAAGGCGAAGCTCAAGCGTCCTCCAAGTTTTTCTGATGAAAATTTATCTCTTTACGAGGTTCATTGGTCGACTACGCATCTGGCCGCCTAAGAACACATTTCTAAAGCCTGGGTTTGTTGGTGGTGCCAGAATTTCCTTTTTTTTAACAGTGGACCTGTTAAGCGGACGATAACGGCGCTTGAAGTAGCGCCGTTGTCGTCCACGCGTAGCTCGGCGGGTATGCGCCACAGAATGCGGGTATGTGCCAAGCAGCTTCTATAGCATAGTCATGCATAGTATAGTATAGCAGGGGTGTGGGAAAGGGAAGTGAGGGTGAGGAGGAAGGAAAGGAGAAGAGAGGGCAATGTATAAAAAAGAAAGAAAGAAAGAAAGAAAGAAAGAAAGAAAGAAAGAAAGAAAGAAAGAAAGAAAGAAAGAAAGAAAGAAAGAAAGAAAGAAAGAAAGAAAGAAAGAAAGAAGTTGAAGATCGATGAAAGAACTCAATCTGGGTTCGCTAGGTGGTGGCGCAAGCATGCCATCTCCGCTGTTTACTCAGATTTCACAGGCTTGGAAATGGCTTGAATTTTTTTCTTCTCGTTTTTGCGAGACAAGCCAGGAAAGAAGCGATGCCAGACGCCCATTGGTGCAGGCACCAAACAACAATACTTTACCTGAGCAACAATACTTCCCTGTTAATGTGGCGCTTAC